>NC_062571.1:24798265-25101342 GCF_022837055.1 Prionailurus viverrinus | reverse complement strand
AGTAGTGCAATTGCTGGGTCCTAGGGTAGTTCTATTTTTAGTTTTTTGAGGAAGCTCCATACTGTTTTCCAGAGTGGCTGCACCAGGTTGCATTCCCAAGTCTCTCCCCCTTAAATAAAGACCTCTGCTCCCTGTGAACAGATGTGAAATGAAATTTGCTTCAGAAGAAATCTGAAGGTTTATAAAGTTTTGGGTTACATGTAGATGGCAATCTATTCTTACCTCCTCCAATCACTTATTATCATACGGAGTTTTGATGTCTGGGTGCTTTTTCTTAGTGCTCAGCAAAGAATGCAAAGAAGACCCTGGTTTGCAGCTGCTAACAAAAAAGCATTTTGGTCTTGGGTTCTTGCATTCTTTTTTTTTTTTATTTTTTTACTGTTTTTATTTATTTTTGAAAGACAGAGAGAGACAGAGAGAGACAGAGTGTGAGTTGGGGAGAGACAGAGAGAGAGGGAGACACAGAATCCAAAGCAGTATCCAGGCTCTGAGCTGTTAGCACAGAGCCCTACTCTGGGCTCAAACTCGTGAACCATGAGATTATTACCTGAGCCGAAGTCGTATGCTCAACCAACTGAGCCACTCAGGTGCCTCAATCCCCATTTTTGATTGATAATTTCTTTCTTTCTTTCTTTCTTTCTTTCTTTCTTTCTTTCTTTCTTCTATCTTTCGTGTGTGTGTTTTAAGTGGGCTTCATGCCAATGTGGGCTTTGACTCAACCAGGAGATTGAGACTTACATGCTATACCAACTGGGCCAGCCAGGCACCCTTGGTCTTGGGTTCTTAATTGTTAAAGACTAAAATGCCAAGGTTGACTTTTTACTAGCATGTCTCTTTTCCTTTAGGAAAAAGTTTTACAACAGTCCACCCAAGATCTCCCTATTGCTGGTTCAGGAGATGACTTGTGCCTGAATTTGGCCAATTAACATGACAATGTCAGTGACAAGATCCATTTCCAGGCAAAAGAGTTGTTCTTTGAAAGGCATTGTCTGAGGATGTCCAGGCTGAGAGGCAGCTTCTCCTCTGGGACTATTTGGATTTTATGTTCCTGAGCCAAAAACATTCTTTAGCATTGGCTGACAAAATGGGTTTCAGAACAGGAGTTTCTAAAGCTGCAGTGGAAACTTTAATTATGTAGATCCTGTCAAAATCCATCTGCTTAATTCAACTGTTTCTGGGTAAGGTACTTTTTATTTTTCTAGCAGTATTACTTGATGACTCTCTGATAGGAATATGAAATTAGCTTTTCTCATAGGCAAGATTTATTCTTTATACTTCTCAGCATTAAGAATATTTGTGTTATGTTGAGGTGTCTTTCTAGAGTTTATTTGCTTCAGAGCTGATTTGGTAGAGACATTTAAGTGACTTTTAGAGCTGAAAGGTAGAAGGTATCATATAAGGAAATGCTACCAGAGGTTTCAGTGTGATCATGACTTAGTGACTGACTTATGTCCGTGATTTATAAGTAAAGCCTTTCCATAGTTCTCAAGGGGAGAGGGACATCAAAGTGGCTTTGATTTGTATAAGACCCCAATACTTGATACATTCGTGGTCTTAATCATGAACCTCTGGTCATACCTGATTCAATGTGTTTCATCTGAACAGCTGGACACCCTAAATTAGATAATATTTACATTTATGATGAGCATTCATGGATTTGCTTTGGGGGAGGGAGTGGGGCAGAGTCTGAAGTGGTTGCTAAATGTATAAATATTGAATGTGCCAGCATATGGGAGTTTTCAGCTTAAATATCAGAGAGGGAGCCTTATGCAAGCAACTGACTAAGTAAAACTGTTTGTTATTTTAGGGTGCTTGCCTAGGTGATAAGATATAGGACAAAACCAGAATTTTCAAAGTCAGTGATGTCATGTGTTTTTTATATGGAGATTAAGGGAAACTTACATTATGGTTTTCAGTATTGGGAAAACCTCAATGAAAAAATATATAAGACAGTCGACTTGTTAGTGGTGATAGTCTTAAATCTTTGTAGGATCGGCAGCCAAAAGGCTTTCAAACTAATTCAAATAAGGAACTCTTACTAATTTCACTAGTTCTTTAAACCAGGAAAGTTTCATGGCAAGTTTGGGAAAATAGCTCTCTGGGACTTTGAAATTGGGGAAGAAAAATAAAAAGAGTTTGTAGAGCTACTTCTACATAATGATAGAGCCGTTGCTCCCTGTGAAAGTCTTGCTTTCCTAGGCTTGGCATAGATGGTTTTCAGGTAATTAAGACCTCCCTTGCTTTTCCCATTTTACCAGATTTTCAAACCCTGAGTCATATTGCTCCCAAGGGATAAAAGGGTGAAGGGAGAGATTGCTGATAGGTCTCACTTTTGTGCCTGCTGCTGTACTCACCTGTTCTGGAGTCTTCGCCTCTTGTCTCAAAGATCTGGATCCTTCCTTATCAGACTAGGACATGTCTTAGAGGTTATTCTGGTTCTCTACCCACCTCCTTATTTCAGTCTTCAGGTCCTCAAAGAGAACAGGAAATAATTTGATTATTTTCTTCTAGGAATAATTCTGATTTTACTATGAGGTGTAGGCAACTGAGTCAACATTGCTGTGCCCAAATTCTGCTTATTTGTTGTCCTGATCTCAAGGGAACACAAACTCTTATGTTTCAGAATCTTCAATGGGCATGTTAACAATTTATGGTACATCATTAAAAAATTCATATTCTTGGTTTTCACTCTCAGATTTTATGATAGGGTCCAAGTATCTATATGTTAAACAGGTTCCCTTGATGATTCTGATGATTATGGTCCGAGATCCAAGTCTGAGAAACATTAACATTTAAAAAAATTTTTTAATGTTCATTTATTTTTGAGAGAGAGAGACAGAGCACAAGCAGGGGAGGGGCAGAGAGAGAGGGAGACACAGAACCTGAAGCAGGCTCCAGACTCTGAGCTGTCAGCACAGAGCCTGACGAGGTGCTCAAGCTCACGAACTGCGAGATCATGACCTGAGCTGAAGTCAGATGCTTAACTGACTGAGCCACCCAGGTGCCCCAAACATTAACATTTTTGAACTTTAATGTGGAAATAACTAAGTGACTGATGAGTCCAAACTTTACAGATGAAGAAATTGAGCTTAAACAAAATAAGCCCACAGCTAATCAACAGCATATCTGGAAGTAGAAACCAGGTGTCCTAACTTTTAGTCAATGAAGCTCTAAGTTGTAAGGGGAGATATAGCAATACAGAAGTAAAACAGCTCAGGGTTTGTGGGATTGACCAATGTGGCTGCTTCCCACATGTGAGACTGAGGATGTTACTGAAATGCAGAAATAGGGGGCCCACACAGTTTCTTTTAATTTTTTTTAACATTTATTTATTTTTGAGAAACAGAAACAGATCATGAGTCGGTGGGGGGGAGCAGAGAGAGAGGGAGACACAGAATCCAAAACAGGCTCCAGTCTGAGCTGTCAGCACAGAGCCCAATGTGGGGCTTGAACTCACAAACCATGAGATCATGACCTGAGCTGAAGTTGGATGCTTAACCCACTGAACCACCCAGGCACCCTGACACAGGTTGTTTTCTGAATGATCTGGAAGAGATTTGGTGGATGTTGTCAATTTTAAACTTGCACCTGGCTCTTAAAGTCCCCAATATGACATCCTGGCCAAGTGGCTGAAGACTTGTTTAATTGAAGGCTTCTGGGAATGGAGTTTCTTAAAAACTTCCTGAACCCCAGCCCCACCCATTCTCTACCAGCTCTGATCCCATTATAGTTAGTTCTGCACTGAAATAGAAAAATCTCTCCTGGGGGAGCCTGGGTGGCTCTGTCGGTTAAGTGTCTGGCTCTTGGTTTAGGCTCAGGTCATGATCTCATGGTGGTTTGTGGGATCGAGGCCAGAACCTGCTTGGAATTCTCTCTCTGCTCCTCCTCTGGTTGTGCGTGCAGGCTTTCATGTGTAAGCACACACACATTTTCTCTCTCTCAAAATAAACAAACATTACAAAAAAAAATCTCTCCTGCTTACTTGTAGCTCCTACCAATGATGCTGGTGCTACTTTCAAGAGAAAAGAAGTCTAATTTTCCTTCCACGTGACAGTGAACATGTCCTCTACTTAAACCTTTTTTTTCTTTTTTTTGGTCTAGGCTGAACAACCCAAGGTTCTTTGTCCATTCTTTGTAGAACTTAGCTTTAAATGCTCTCTTCATTCTGACTTGATATGAATGGCACTTGGAATAGTTATAGTGCTCAGTGTGGTTTGACCAGTTTGAAATTAATTACTTCTAGACACTTAGCTCCTACTCATAAAGACTAAAAATGCGTGATATTTTAGGTGGCCCAATCACATTCAACTTACAGTCAAATAAAAATCCCAAGTTTTTTTTTTTTTTTCACATGTGCTTCTAAAATCATGCATCCCTCACCTTGTTTTTGGTCGTGACTTCTTTTTAACCCCTTTAACACTTTCCATTTATGCCAGTTGAAATTAATCTTTCTGGACTTAACCCACTATCCCAGATTATGGTAACTTTTTTTTGGATTCTGAGTGTGTCATTAATCCAAGATTATTTGATTTTATTCGATCATTCATTCCACAAATATTTATTGGAAACCTATTATATGCCAATCATGATACTGGATATTATGGCCAAGATAGACCTATCCCTTCCCTTGTGGAATTTATAGTCTAAGGAGGTATATAAACTAATCACCAACAATGTGTGTCTTACCAGTTATGATGAGGGTAGTATGGCATGTTGTGGGCACAGGTGGAAGAGGGAGAGAGGTCCAGAGGTTAACATCTAGTCTAGTCTTGGTGGGCAGTGTTGGGGAAAGCTTCCTTTTGGAAGTGAGATGTTAGAGCCATGACATCAGAGAAAGAAGAGAGTTCCAGGTGGGGAATCACACAAGTCCAGGACCAGAGACAAAGAAAGCACAGCCTGGGGGTGGGTCATGTGTATGTGTGGATGGGACTGGCAGAGACAGATATCAGGGGAAGGGAACACCTGTGTGGTTTCAGCCTGTCCGGCGGGCTGTTGATGCAAATTTTGGGCAGTGATGTCTGAGACTGACACCAATCCATCCACCAGCCATCCTTGGGGAGGACTCTTATCCCAACTCTAGTGCCTGCATTTTTCCTTCCTGTCCACACAATATCTTGAGAGATGTGGCCAAACATCTTGTTGAAAATCAGATATACCGTGTCCCTTGGTTGAGCATACTAATAGCCTTATTAGAAGGAAAATGTGGTTGGCTTTTGTCTGGCCTGACTTGGTCCTTATGAAACTGTGCTGGCCACCTGTGACTCATGTCTAATTTCTTGTCCATAGGAGTCCCCTTGACATGATTCTTGCTCTCCACCCTGGGAAGGGAGCCAGTAAAAAGCCTTTGGAAGATGGGCTTCCTCAAATGTCATGGTGGGTAAATTATGAAATGTCACATGGAAAAGATTTTTCTCTTGCTCAGAAGATGTCAGCTGGGTTAGAGGAAGCCTCAGGACTGTCTGGCTGTTCCAGTAGGGTATCAGAGAGCCAGGCCTAAGGGCCAGATTGCCTGGGTACAAACCCTGCATTTCTCTGTTACCATCTTGGCAACTTTGGACAAAAGCTTGACTTTCCTCAACTATAAAAGGGAGACCAAATGCCTGCCTCACAGGGCAATATGTATTTGAGGTAATGAAATAATGGATGTCCATACCTGTTACATAGTAAGCACTTGATAAGTGTTATGATCGTTTTTTAGAACAAATAATATTCATCAAGCCACAAAGACTTTTGTGCCTTCTTTTTTTTCATAAAGATGTTTCCTACAACCTTTATTTTTTAAAAAAAATATTATTTATTTATTTATTTATTCTTTTTTTTTCTTTTTTAAAAAATTTATATTTTAGTAAACACAGAGTGCAATATTGGTTTCAGGAGTAAAACCCAGTGATTCATCACTTACATATGACACCCAATGCTCATCACAAGTGCCCTCCTTAGTACCCATCACCCATCATGCCCATCCCCCACTCACCTCCCTTCATCAACCCTCAGCTTATTCTCTATCATTAAGAGTCTCTTGTGGTTTGTTTTCCTCTCTTCTCTTTTTCTCCCCTTGGCATATGTTCATCTGTTTTGTTTCTTAAATTCCACATATGAGTGACATCATATAGTATTTGTCTTTCTTTGATTGACTTACTTTGCTTAGCATAATACATTTTGGCTCCATCCATGAATTTTGTGCCTTCTAACTTCTTGCCTTCATGTGGTTCTTTTCATTTTCTTCTATATGTCCTTAGTGGAGCAAGCCTCTTTCCTTTTTTTTTTTTTCCTGTTGTTTTTTGTTTTTGTTACAGCAACTATGAAGTGCAAAAGGAAGGAAGAATTTGGAAATAACACTATGTCCTTCTTTTGACAAAAATGATACTTGTCTCCCCCTCCTTTTTTGAAGGCCTGGAGCCAGCTAGCCAGGCCAATGTGAAGAAATGCTTATGGTGTGAGCAAGTTGGGTGTGGAGGGTTCAGGGCTCCATGGCTGCACAATCACCCCCACCCCCCACCCTCAAGTCTGCAGTGAGGGCTGTGGGTGGACCTCTGACAGGAGGTATTCTTTCTCAGCCCTGTACGTGACATCCCAGTCAAATGGACAGAGTGAGCCTTTGTGATTTTGCAATGTTTCATTGTTACTTTGCACTTTAGATTAGCTACTGTGCAGAGCTGATGGGGCAAGCTGTTTGGAATAGGGCATTATTTTGTCAGCTTGTGGAAGTCATCGATGCCCCAAAATTTGTACTTCATTTTGTAAATTAGGAAAGTAGAATGAGTCTCTGAGCCCTCCAAAACTGGACATCTTCCCTACCATTCCAACCATTTACACAATGTAATATTTAAAATTTCAGTTGGCAATTCAGGAGAACTGGAGTTACTCGTTGGGTTTGCCTCCATGTTTGGATCAATGTAGGTGTGAATGGATAAACGTTAAGGCCCAGATGTGTCTTTCAAGACACTTTAGGAGCCTTCTGGAGGTTTCTAGAGAGCAGCCATGTATTAATATTCATTTATGTCTTTCCTGTACAAGTAAGCATTCTCCTGGAAGATGAAGTGGTCAAGATATTGCCGGCCTTTGTCTTCTTCCTCCTGTCTGAAACAAGGTGAGCCTGTTTTAGGAAGAGACATGGATGGAGATGGTCCAGCTTTAATGAGAATGGCATGCCCTTTGCAGCCTCCTCAGGCGTTGAGGGGGGCCAGGAGCTGAGAACACCTGCTCTTACGTGCTGTATGTTTCAACCCATTGAAAGATCTTAGTGCAAAATCAAGCATGGAATGATATTCTGTGGTTTTCAAAAAGATTCCTTGAGGGTTTGACTTGGATAGGCTGAGAACGAACCCATTCACCTGTGACAGATATAACCTGACTCCAATGTCTGGTGACAGAAAACTGGACGTGTTTTACAGAACACGAGAGAGTGGGGCTCCTCATTTAGAACATTTATAACGTTATAGCCTGGCCCCCAATCCAGCCAAGCTCACAGCAGTGAAGAGGGTAAGTATGTTTGGGTCTGTGTGTTTATACAATTGAGTGAAATCATCAAGTGTGCTCTTTAGAGAAACTGCAGATCAGTTTCTTGCATCTCTGAATAATGCCAGCTAGTAACCTCATAAGGAAGCAGTTATCTCCAAACCTAACTTTTCTCAATTCCTTTGGATAAATAAACTTGCTCTATGAATCAATTAGAGGAATCTCCATTTTTTTAAATATCAAAGAATTGGATTCAAATGGATTTTGCAGGAAATGCTGTCATCAAAAGGGCCAAGAAAAGAAGACATGCTTAATTATTGAGCAGAATATTCATAATTTTTCATATCTATCAGCTCAGTGTGTACCTAACATGTTTTTAAGATGTACAAAAGGAACACATATTATAGCTCTTTTTCTTTCTTTTTCTTTTCTTCTCTTTTTTTTTTTTTAAGGAAAGCAAAACAAATGCCAACATAATCCTTGTTTTTGAATATTTCATTTCTCTTTAGTCAAACAAAATGATGCCATTCTTTTTCAATCCTCTTTTCCAGGGCTACCCTCCACCCAGCCATTGTCTAAAGAGCTGCATTTAAAGGTAAACCCTGCAAGGCCTTGAGAAGGGTTTTGCTACCAAGCAATTGTATTTAATCACCAATGATTACTAGTTCTTGCCTTCTCTGCAGTTAATCGTGGATTTCTGGTTTTTCAATCAGGATAAAGAAAGTTTAAATGTCTGTAGCAGCTCTCAGAGACCTGCAGGCTTACCGTATTTTCCTTGGAGCGCACTCTTAGTCAAGCTCTCCCTGAGTGCTGCCTTTAGGTACACCTCCTGTTGACTTGGGTGAAGACTAGTCATTGAGATCCTGGAGTAAGAAGTTAATAGCTATTATCAAAACCTATTTCTTCCCAATAAGGCTCTATCAGACCTCTTCTCTGACTTAGCATGTCTTGTGGCTTGAATATGGCCAATAGCAGAAAAGGGACTTGCCACAGTGGTATGGGACATTTTTATTTTTCTAAGAATATAGAACAGAGAATGAAATACCCGTGCCATTTGCTACCATCTCTCTTCTCCTTTCCACCTTCCCTTTCCCCCTTGTCTCTAGCAGTTTCTCCCCCCCCCCCATTTCTGTTAGTGTCTCTCACTTTCTCCTCGTCAATGTTATCTTGACTATTTTCTCTCAGATCAAAGGTAGAAGTGGGCCATTTGATTAATTGCCATGCAGCAGAACCCTTTGCCTCCTTGACACACAAGGCAAGGAGACAAAGGGCGCTCTTTAGAAGCCCCGAGCTGTGTGGGTGCAGGGTGGGGAATTCACAAGCCTGAGAGCATGGAGCCCTCCCAGCAGGGATGTGAAGGTTCCTAGACCCTACAGAAGAATGAAGTTGCTACTGCTGCACATTGTGTTGAACCATATTTGCATTTCGGGGGAAAGCAGACAACACCAGCAGTAAGCCGTGTAGATTATATGGAAATTTGTTTTAAGGTTTGAAAAAAATGTTTGAATTTCTATGTGTGGAAATGAGCATCAGTTGGAAATGAAAGGAGGTTAAGTGATGATGACCAACAATTTAAACTTTTCTATCTTGTACTGTGACCAGAATTGCACCAGGCAATATGGCACCACTCGTCCTGTGTGGCTATTTTCATTTAAATTAATTAAAATGAAACAAAAGTTAATATTCAATTCCTCAGTTACACTAGCCACATTTCAAGTGTTCAATAGCCATACGGAGCTAGTGGCTACCCTACTGGACAGTGTAAGGATAGAGTATTTCCATCACTGCAGAAAGTTCCCCTGGACAGCACTGCTCTTGACCCATTGTCATCTTAAGCCAGGAAGCTTAGAGGAGGCCATGGAGTGCTTGACAATAGAGAGTTGAGAGGGACTCCATAATTGGCCGAAAAGAGAGAGAACTTTTAACAGAATGCCAAGTTTAAGTAAACAGATTTGAAATTCAGTTGATTCAAATGACATATTGCTGGGAAGGTCTTTGGGAAATTGTAAAGAACTATACAAGAATGGGAATTATGCCAGTTATTGTGATTAGTTCTAAGAGAGGAACCGTGTTCAGCTGAGGGTGAAAACTTAGCCAGTGGCCATGTGGCTTCTCTACTCATCAGAATTGAAATTCTGGGACTAGACCCTCCAAGCCTTGGCTGGGTCTCATTTCCAGTTAGAATTTTTCAAGTGAGGAGCCCTGTCTTCTTTGTAAGGCTAATGACTGCTTAGAATAAGTAAGAAGTGTTTAAACTCCCAGAAAGTAAAGATCATCTGCCCCCACATCCTAATAGCGGTCCAGGGTCACTCAAAACCTTCAGATAGTGACATTGATAACTAAGCACAGAGTTTCTTTAGATAACCAATAATCTCCCTGTGCAATCCATAGATCCTATCAGACCTCAGTCTCATTAATTCATGGATCAAGCCTGCTGTGGATGTTTGCCGCTGTTCAAGGAAAGGTCTTATAGAAAAGACCCTCAGGTTACTCTGCCCCAGTGTCAAGATAGCAAAGACACAGTCCAAGACAATTGATTCAAGGTCCTTGCCTTGCACAAGGGAGGCTTTTCCTAGATCAAGTGGCAATACCATTGAAATCCAGTGTCCCTCAATGTAAGAACACTGGGTTCTTAAGAGAAAGTAGCTCTGGCCGCTGTACCGTGGCTTCCTAAATTCACCAAGGATCGTGCCCTTCCTCCCTCCCCCAGGCACTTTCACTTATTCACCAACCCCTTTGGCTCTGACCTCTGGAGATTACAAAACCAAATGGGTAAGAGGGTGGGGAATAATCCACCAAACCCTCATCAAGTCCTAAACTCAGGGTTTCCTAAGCTTCAGGGACTTCAAGTATTGGTGTCTGTGTGCTGAGTCTCTCTCACCCATTCCTCAGTGAAATGCATGGGATGGCAGTCTGGGCATTGGATGTTCTAGTAAAATCTTAGTTTCTAAGGTAGATTCTGAGGAGGTCTCACTGCCTGGTCTGATGATGAATCGACGTGCGATTAACGCAGGGGATACATACTGGGACAGAATCAGCACATATGGAGCCTGATTTTTCACTGGTAACAATTAGAACTTTGCATCAACATGTTTGTTATTAATCAACAAATATTTGTTGAGTGCCTGCTCTTCATCAGATACTGAGGTATAACAAAGGAACTCCTAATCTATTTGTCATGTTTTGGACAGATTGATGATATGTTATGATTCACAAACTTTGGAAGTCTCAAACATTTTGTGTTGAATATTTGAAAGGATTTGTTTCTGTCATCAAATGTGAAAAGTAGAGTGTGAAGAGAGATTGTGGAGGGGAAAGGTCCCTCCTTGTCTATGTTTTCTGTGCCTGAGATGAACTTTGGTAAAAACAGGTAGTTGGAAGGATGAGTCTGTGATGAACAGTCTGGAAATGAATAGGTGGCCTTTAATTATCTGGCTGTTTCTGCATTGATTAGTTGTTCATTCAAATAGGAAGGCCATGCCAGAGCTTTCTCTTACATTCCTGGGATCTGAATTTACATGTCTGGTGTCTGCTTTCAGAGCACCGTCGAAACTTGCTTGTCATTTGCCTTATCTCTTCATCGCCAGCAACCCGTATAGTTGGGGGAAGAATAGAGATTCACAGTCTCTTTTAAAGAGGCAAAGGCCCTCCTAAGTCATCTATCTTCACTTCTTTGTCTTATAAGTGAGACACCTGAGATCCAGAGAGGAAAAGCACCTTCCCCAAGTATACAGCTTCTTGGCTCAGGGGTGGGTGAACCCTGCTTTGCTGCTTCTGTTAAGTGGGTTCTCTACTGCCTTGATTTGTCCTGTGTTTTAAAACCATCCCACTGCTGATCTGTTAAGAAGTGATTGATAAATTTTAAGGCAAATCTTTGAATACCTTTTCAGGCCAAATCAGAGAATTGTTTTTAGAATCTGGGACAAAAACAATTCTAAATAAAGACTTCAAACTTCTGGATGCTTAGTGGTTTCCAAGCTTGATAAAATGAGATCACCTGGCTTTACCTCCTGGAAGAAAAGCCACTTTATTAGGCATATATGGGGATACCATACAATCTGAAGGCAGTGTAGCACAGCATGGATTCTAGCACCAAACTACTTGGATCCATGTTCTTGGCTTTGCCACATATGAGTTGTGTCACCCTGGACAAACCACTTAATTGCTCCATGCCTCAGTTTACCCATCTGTAAATTGGGGATAATGATAATAATGGTGTCTTCCTCAGTTGAATCAATATATATTATAAAGCACTTTGAGTGGTGCCTGTATTACACATTAGCTATTTTTATAACTTATTTGGCTAAATGCAATTAACTGCCTGCTCTATTTATTTCCTACCTAAAAATATCTTCTAAGGAACAAAGCAGAAAAAACACAAGAAATCAAGGGGATGATGTGATGTGAAGATGTTGGTTCCTTCCTCCCCGTGATAGCATGACCACATGGCCCACACCATTGAGTATTAAAGCTTCAAAAGACTTCAGAGATCACCTGACCCTCCTGCTGGTTTAGGAAAGAACTGGAGGCCCAGAAAAAGGCCTATGACCTTGACTATCAGGGTCAAATGCTGGCTGCCCCCCAGCAGCCCTGCCATGCCATACTGGTCACTCAACACATTAAGACAAGGTATCTACCTGGAAAAGAGGGAGATGGGAGCACGAATAACTTATTTCAGTTATTGGAAAAACTTTCAGCTGAAGAGTGTTTCAGTGGAAGGGGGAAATGGTCTGTGTCTTTTCTGAATCATGCTGCCCTTCCCCCTGAGCCCTATATCTGAGCCTGCCTACTGGTTTACAGGAATTTGGTGTGTCTGCCCTGGTGGCGGTGGTGCAGGGAGAGAATTGCTGGCTCAGGTCCCCACAAAGCATAAATGAAGTGCTTCCTTAGTTGAATGGGGTCTCCTCATGTCTCTTCAAGTTTGGCCTCCACAAGCTCCAAAGAGAATTAGAAGCCCTTAGCTTCATCGCACATCCAGCTGACATCTGAACAGAGCCAAGTTCTCAGCTTCTCAGTGGGTCATGACCTCACTTCTCAAGATGGCAACACGGATCAGCTGGGGAGATAATGGGATGACACATTTTAGTGATTAACCTCATTTAGGTTGTATTGTCCTTTTTTAAATTGTGAAATAAATAACACACTCAAAAGATTATATACTATATATGTGTAATTAAAAGACAAATAATAAAATGGATACCCATGTACCTTTTACCCAACTTTTCATGTTACTGTTTCCTTATCTGGGCCAGACCAAAGCTCCTTGAGGCTGTGAGCATGTATACAATATATCATATATAAGTGTATGTGTTTATTGTGTGTGTATGGCCTATTTGGCAAATATCACATACGTATATATATATTACATGTACACACACACACACAC
Organism: Prionailurus viverrinus; assembly: GCF_022837055.1. Lineage (NCBI taxonomy): Eukaryota > Metazoa > Chordata > Mammalia > Carnivora > Felidae > Prionailurus > Prionailurus viverrinus. The sequence continues at coordinate 25,088,498 of NC_062571.1, read as the reverse complement.
ACACACACACATTTATTTATTTATATGAAATAAGTTGCCTAAAGAGGTTAAGCAATCTGACCAAGGCTACAGTCATAAGAGACAGATCCAGATTTGAAGTCAGGCCTGTCTCAGAGCCTGAGCGCTTAATCACTCTCCCCTGTGGCCTTATCTTCTATCCCCCTTTGCTTCAGTAGACTGTGAGTACATGCTGGGCATCAGGATCAGCCGAAGGCAGGGCTGGCTTGTTGAGGACGAGAGTGGTGACACAAGAGCCACAGCTGCGGTGTGCTGCCACCCACTCTGGAACTATTTGTGCCCGTCTCTCCCCAGTTCTGTGGTCAGTGACACTGCATGGGGTGCCTGAGATCAGCTGTGGTGGAAGCACTCTCACCATGTTAACACTACAAACCATGGTTCTCCTTCCTCTCCCTGGGAGGGAATTTGCCAGAATACCAGGCCAGCACTGCTGATCTGGAAAGAGAGGAGCAGCCCTGGACTTTGGGGCCAGGGAGCAGGCTGTCAGGTGAGGGGAAACACAATGTCCAGTGGGGGCGGGGGAGGTGGGAGGGACTTGAGAGGGCACAGCTGTGTAGTGTTTCACAAAGTGAGGCCCCCAAGGAGCTCATTAGACACGCTAATGGTCACCCTCCATGCCCAGAGATTCTTGTTTCATTGGTCTGTCCTGGGGTATAGATGGGCTGCATTTTTAAGCACCTCAGGTGAAAATTTGAGAGCTAGTCCAGTCCTTCTCAAATTTTAGTGCATACAAATCACCTCAGGGAATCTTGTTAAGATGCAGATTCTGATGCAGTAGGTATGGGCTGGGGCCTGGGAGTTTGTGTTCCTAACAGGCTTCTATGGACCATATTTCTGGTGGAAAGGACCCAGTCCAACCTTCTCATTTTACAGATAAGAATTCTATGTCCCGGAGTCGTTAAGCGACTTACACAGTTAATCGTTAGACAGCCATTTCCTGAATACAGTGAGGAAGACACGAGAGTTAAAAACCATTCCTCTTCAATGTATTAATTAAAATGGGACTATTTATTAAATACCTCTTATGTGAGAGATGATAAATTACAAATACTAAAAATGTATGAACGATGCTTTCACATTGCTTATAATGTGGTGGAGGAAGCAAGGTGTTTTCACACCTCAAGCCAACAGAGGACAGTAGGAGGTGTGGACAGGGCGGGAGACACCGAGATTATCTCCCTCCATTGTGACATATCAGACAACTGATTTAAGGTTTCTGGAACTCCAACTTTGCTTGGTTAAAACCAGGAGGTTTAAAGCCAGAGACCCCAAAGAGCGCATCTAGGAGTCTACAAGGTAGAATACTTTTTTAAAAAAAAAATTAAAGGCTGAAAACTGGTGGCCCATGAACCAATTTTGCCCATAGACTTTTTTTTTTAGCTTTTAAGAATTAATGATTTTTATTTTTATTTATTTATTTTTTGAAGTTTATTTATTTATTTTCAGAGAGAGAGAGACTGAGAGAGAGAGAGAGAGAGAGAGAGAGAATACAAAGTAGGCTTCACAGTCTCAGTGTGGAGCCTGACACAGGACTCAATCCCACAGACCATGAGATCATGACCTGAACTGAAACTAAGAGTTGGATGCTTAACTTACTGAGCCACCCAGACACCCCAAGAATTAATGATTTTTTTAATTTTTTAATTTTAGAATAATTTTTAGATTTAGAGACAGGTTGCAAAGCTGGAACAAAACTGATAAATACCCTCTATCAGTTTCCCCTATTTTACATTACTATGGTACATTTGTCAAGACTAAGAAACTGATATTGGTACATTACTAATCATTAAACTCCAGACTTAGCCTGGATTTGACAGTTTGTCCATGCCTTCCTTTTGCTTCAGGATCCAATTCAGTCTCTCTCCAATCTCCTCTGGTCTGTTCCAGTCTCTCGGTCTTCCCTTATTTTTTCATGACCTTGAGAGTCTTAAGGAATGCTAGTTAGGTATCATGCAGAATGGCCCCAGTCTGGGTTTGCAGGGTTGTTTTTCTCATGAGGAGACTGGGGTTATGGGTTTTGGAAAGAATACGACAGGGGTGAGTGGCCCTCATAGACATGTTTCTTATCTTCTCCCTATGAGAGGCCAGCACACATCATTGGAACACTTTACTACAAGCCAAAACTCCCATTATTAAAGCTATAAGAGGCCATCTGACAATAGGCTGTGTTTTTTTAAATTCTTAAAACTTGGGGCTCCTGGGTGGCCCAGTCAGTTGAGCGGCCAACTTTGGCTCAGGTTATAATCTCACGGTTCGTGGGATTGAGCCCCATGTTGGGCTCTGTTATGACAGCTCAGAGTCTGGAGCCTGCTTCAGATTCTGTGTCTCCCTCTCTCTCTGCCCCTCCCCTGCTCATGCTCTGTCTCTCTCTCTTAGAACCAAATAAACATTAAACAAAATGAAAAACAAATAAAAATAAAATTCTTGAACCAACTTTGAAAACTTGGGGTATTTTATACAAAAATTGGGTTTCTGCCTTCTCTTGAGAGCAAGACCTGGCAGTGCTGGGCTTGCAATGGCACCCAGCCAAAGCTGGCCAGAGCTGAGTGAGTTTGCCCACTTTCATTGGAGCCTGAATTTCCCAGTTCTCCGTAATTCCCATCTCTCATGCGTGCCTATGCTTCTGAGCTCGTCCAATTCCCTGGTGTCCCATTGCCTCCCTAGCTCCTTCTCTGAGGCAGTGGGTTTATCTCTGCAGGATGTATTAACTGTAATGTGCACAAGACTGGGGAGAGAAGCCAGAGGGGATGGCGTGCCAGGGCAGGCCTTCCTGGAGAGATGCAACTTGCCTGGTGCCACAGAGGAGCATTTCTCCAAGTGTGGGACCACCAGCATCAGCATCACCCAGGAGCTTGTTAGAAATGCAAATTCTTGGCACCATCCTTACTGAATCAGAAACTCTGGAGGGGGTGCCTACAGTCTGTGGTTCAACTGGCCCTGCAGGTGATTCTAGCGGGTGCTGACATTGGAGAAGCACTGCAGAGACAGGCAGCACCGAGATGGGGCCAGCCTGGTGGTCCCGGCAGTGTGGCCTGTGCACTGGTGGTGGGGAGCTGGGATGGTTGCTTTAATGGGTTCACAGGTCCATGGGACCTGGGGTCAGAGGTCAGTGTGAGCTTACAAGCCTAGGGAAATTCAGCATATGTGGACACAGGCTTTGCTTCACTAGTTCCACTTCCCTGTGTCAGATTCTGGGTAGCCACAGCCTGTCCAGGTCGAGGCTCAGGATCCTAGGTTTGTCTTCTCCCATGCCTCCTTCATCTGCTGCTCCTGATCTTTGCACCATCAAGCTCAGAAAAGAGAACACAGTGGTGTCTTTTAACTGGCAGGCGACTAACCCCTTGGAGTCAGCCCTTTGTCCACGTGGCAAGTTCCCTGGGTCTGAGTTACAGTGAGAGAGGGTCAGGGATATATGAGAAAATTTTGATGGATTTAAAGCATCCATTGTATACATTGTCTATCTTCTTCCACTGTGTCTGGCTTTTTTCTCTTCTTTTCTTTTTTAATATTTTGTTTTTAAATAATCTCTCCACCCAGCATGGGGCTCAAACCCACAACCCTGAGGTCAAGAGTCACACACCCCACCCACTGAGCCAGCCAGGTGCCCCTCACTGTGTCTAATTTTAAGGACCAACCTCAAGTTTTGCGTCCTTCCATCTTCTTCCTCTCGCGGTGATCTGGCCCCTCTCTGTCACGTAACCTGTCAACATTTGCACAGTGCCTGTGCTCTGACACTCTGGTGCTGTAATCCGCTCTCCTCCAGCCCCCCCCCCCCATCTCCATTCACTCCGTAACTCTTGTTCCCTCTTCAGGTCTCTGGTTACACTTCACCATTTCCAAAAGCTCTTGCTGAGCCCCAGGGAACGGGACAGTTTGCCATGATCTGCGGGAATTGCCCAACTTCTCTGGACAGGGCTCATGTCTGATTCATCTCTGCCCAGTGCCTGGCACATAGGAGGTGCTCAGTTAACACTTGCTGGATGAACAAGCTGCCTGCAAACACAGTGCACAGCCTGGCCTGGTGGTTCAGCACCCTGGCTCTGGAATAAGTCAACCTGGGTTTGAATGCTGGCTCCACTGAACTGGCCGTGTGCCCTTCAGTAATCTGCTTAACATCTCTGGGCTTCTTGTAAAGGGAAGATGGTCAGTTGTGACCACAGGTGTTTTGTGATGATCACATGAGCTAAAATACTTAAAACAGAGCCTGGCATCTGGTAGTGCTCCATACATATTAGCAGTAATAGGCCCCTTGTGATGATTTATTAAACTGGACTGATGATGATTTCCAGCTAAAATTTTACCTGAAGAAATTCCATTTCTTTGAGATGAAAAATATGTGAGACTTGACCAAACAAAGGCTTGGAGGTATGCCTACCTGCTTGACATGAAAGGTCTTTGCTGCCCTGTTTAAGTTTTCTTTCTAGGGTAGCAACAAATTGGGACTGATCAGGCTTACAAGCTAAGTTTGGGGTAGATGCGTCCTGAGAGAGAAACCCAAAGTTCAGAGGCATTTCTGCTGTATAGAGCGACTCCAGAATATTTTTTCCAAACAACTTCAAGAAGGCGGTAAATCCATTCACTTTCTGTAGACATATGTACATGCCTGCAAGCCTATTTGTATCTGGGAGAAAGATTCTGAATGTGATCCAATTCCTGTGCATTTTACCTATTTTATTTTGAGCTGGCTGCCTTCTGTGACAGGGTTGTAATTAATATTGTAGAACAGGAGGCTCATTAAATCGGTCTCATTATGACTGCTCAGGTTCTGGGGCTCGGCTCAGAAGGATTTCCCTATTACCAGCGCCTGACATATATTCCTAATCAAGGAGGCCAATTCTCTTCTGTCGAGGACTGTCTCCCAAATGGAGATGGAATTTATTCTGACTTGTACTATTAGTGTGAAATATGTTGCCCCTGATGACAGACGTATAGACCTCTGTCATAGGTGGGGCTTTCTTTGCACAGACATGAAGAATATAGGAACTTATAAGACAATATGCTTTCAGTGTCTGGAATGTCCATTGAGTTCATTCTTAAGTCTTTGGCTCAGTGAGAAATCTTGAAAAGGAAAAGAAACATCATAATTAAAAACTTGTGGAATCTTCATGTCAGAAGAGGCTTTAGTAGTCATTTAATCTTCTCTCCAACATATAAGTTCTTTCTCAGCAGTCAAGATTCCTGATTCTCTGTCTTTGATTGCTTACTTTGTCAAAGTGCTCACTACATCAGGTGTGGCCAATTTCTTTCTTTTTTTTAAGTTTATTTATTTGAGAGAGAGTGGGTGAGCACACAAGCAGGGGAGAGGCAGAGAGAGAGGGAGAGAGAATCCTAAGCAAGCTCCACGCTGTCAGTGCAGAACCCAAAGTGGGGCTTGAACTCATGAACTGTGAGATCATAACCTGAGCTGATCAAGAGTCAGACACCTAACCACCCAGGTGTCCCAATAATTTGCATTCTTGATTTGAAATTGACCTCCCCCTTACTTCCCCATTGACCTGCCACCTAGAACTGCACAAAACAAGTTTGGTCACTCTTCCTCGAGAAAGCTTTCTGAGTGTTTGAGATAGCTCTCTCCTCCCCTTCTAATCCTCTTTCTAGAATTAAATGCCATCTCTTCCCCTCATGTTTGGCCACATCTGTCATCTTCCTATTCAGTGAATAAAGGGAAGAAAGCTTTTAGCTCTCCAATGATGTGGTATCCAGATGGGAATGAACCACACCTGGTGGTCAGTCCATCCAAGGGCCCAAGAAGTCAGCTGCCCTAACAGAATCAGGGTTTCTGGAATATTCTGTGGAGGATTGTGTCACATGGGCCCCTCTCAGAAACAGAAGTGTTGCTCTTTCTCCTGCGGGACCTTTGCCACAGGAAAATGCACCTTACCTCGTCCACACTCACTCAGGGCTTTGACTTTGGGAGGTATTGCCACACCGGGCTGAAGCTCAGGGACTTCAGTGTCAGGCTGCCTGGACTCAAAGCCCAGCTCTGCTGCCTGCCATCTGGTGTGATGTGGGGCAAGGTGCCCAACCTTTCTGGGCTCAGTAGAGATGGTGATAGGGCCTACTTCACAGCCTATTGTGAGAATTAATAAGAGTAAATGTGTAAGGGTAGTAGAACTCCTGAGAAATGCTTGAAAGCATGTTAGTGATTATTAACAAGAACCAAACCCCGATCATCTACACCTCCCTGCTTCCCATTCCCTGGGCTTGGAGTCTCTTTGACATTCTGGGGGTAATCCCAATTCTAAGGAGACGGGGTGGGCAATTGACAGTGATTCCAAATGAATTTGTCTTTTGGTTGAATTCTTTTCCTGAGTCTTGCCCAACACTAATATTCATGGAGAGCCTTTTCCACCTAGAATACTTTTTATAGAAGATCTCATTTTATGAAAGAGAGAGAGAGGTCATTGTAACTAAAACATTCGAAAGAACATCCAGTTATTCAGTTCTCTCTCTCTCTCTCTCTCTCTCCTTCTCCGTCTTTACTCCCCACCCTGGTCTCCTTCCTTCAAATGAAATCTTACTCAAAACCCAGGTTCTGATGTAAGACAGATAATAGATGAACAGGTCTTTCTGCCAGTTTTAATCCTCTCTCCTTGGCAAAAGCAGTCTTATTGTTTGGGAACCCCTTGGAGGTTGTCTGTGGAATCCTGACATTCTGAGCTCCACATTTGAAAACTTCTGCATGAATCAGTTCCTCATTCAATTTTGTGAAATCCGGCCCCAGTCCTTCTACCTGCCTTATCCCCTTTTCTGTCGATTCATATCATCTCTGTCTTAGGTTAGAATCCCATCCTCCCCCATCAACCCACCAATGTGTATTGCTTCCCCCCACCAACCCAATTTCAGTGAGCATCTTCCCAGCTCAACCCTCCAAATGATTTTTTATATTATCCTCTTCTGACATCAACATCCTATGCCTCCCTGAGAGTTGACAGCCACTCGCCACTCTCATCCTAAAGAAGGACCCCTGTGTTTAGGGATGGAGTTGTGGAGGGGAGCTGGGGGTGACCAAGAAGCAAGTCAAAGTCATACTCCAAGAGAGGGGTCTTGGAGGAGAGAATGGAGAAGGAGACAGATGTGCCACAGAGCTAGAGTTAGCTACTCAAGCAACAAACCTCATTGAAGTCCTTATCCTCTTTGAACTTTCTGCAGTGTTCATTTGTTCCTTCCTTCCTTCCTTCCTTCCTTCCTTCCTTCCTTCTTTCATTATGCTTTCCTGTTACTCAACGTCATGCACTAGTCTGTGTACTGGGGCTTTAGGAAGGAAAACATCACAGCCCAGTGCCTGAGGGGCTCACAACTCAATGAAGGAAACTAATGAGTAAACTTTTCTGGCCCCCACGTGCCCCTGAGAGTCCCTGATCACTTGCTCATTTGGCTCAAGTTTTCTACCAATGCATCTCTCATTTCCTAACCTGATTTCCTCTCAGAGCTCAGCTTGTGTAATACCATGTTCTTCAATTTCCTAGGGCCTGACAAGTATGAGGAAAAAACCCCCACATACTCTCATTATGCAAATTTTTATATTGCACACCTGTGGCCAGATGAATCTTTACAAAATCCACCTTTGTTGCAACATTCCATTTCCCAAAGACTTCCAAGGAAGTGCTAACCCCTTAGCTCCTTCTTAGAGCTCCTGGTGCCCAGCAAGCTCTTCCTCTTCTAAGCTGGCCATGATTGCACATGCTGATCATTGGGCAATAAATCCATTCTGCCTCGTGGTGTTGCTTGCATTGTTGTCTTGGTTATCGATGAACTCATTACTTAGCTTCTTGTGGATTTAGGCCATGACTTCCTAATTTCTTTTAAAAAATGAGAGCAATTATGGAAAAAGCAGGATCTAGCCCATCCTGTGTCTGCCCCTTTCCAGAGAGACACCTGATCTGTCCTTCGTATTATTTAAAAAGCATACTTTAACTTGCAGACATATTATGAATTCATGGATTATATAGAGTATTATTTTCATTATATCTGAGTTTGCATAAGGGGTATAGTACTATATACATCATTCTACAATCTAAGCTTTTAACTCAATATATATATGTATATATGTATGTATATATATGTATATATTTAACTCAATATATATATTTATGTATATATATATATATAGATGTATATATATAAATGTTTATTTTGAGAGAGAGAGAGATGGAGAGTGAGCAGGGGAGGGGCAAAGATAGGGAGAGAATCCCAGGCAGTCTCCACAATGTCAGTGCACAGCCCGACACAGGGCTCAAATCCATGAACTGTGAGATCATGACCTGAGTCAAAATCAAGAGTTGGGTGCTTAACCGACTGAACCACGCAGATGCTCCTGTATATGTGTTTGCATAAGTGGTATTGTACAATAGGCATCATTCTACAATCTAAGCTTTTCACTCAGTATATTTTTGAGATCTGTTAACACTGACATGTGCTATTCCTAGTTAGTTATGTTCAATTACTCTATTGTATTCTATGAAACAGTGTGCTGTATTTTATTTGTCTCTTCTCATGGTGGATATTTAAGTTGTTTCTAATTTTTTCTTGTTATAAATAATGCTTCAGTGAACATCCTATATATATGCCAATCTTCTTTTAAACCCTGTGGGAGACAGGAATGGTGAATTAGAACTTTTGAATCCTCTGTTCTCCTTAGCACAGAGCCCTGCCAATGGCAGATAATCAATATGTTTATTAATACATACTTTGTGAAATGTATGTATATGTAAACTAATAACCAAAGTCATGTTTTGAAGTGATATTCTAAATGGAAGCACAAATTCATAGTGGAAAGCTTTCTGGGCATCAGGATCTAACTCATGTGATGCCTAGAAATTGGGGTCATTCTTTCCTTTGACACAGAAGTTTTTTTTTTTTTAATTAACTTATTTTGAGAGAGAGGCAGAGTGAGTGGGGTAGGGGGAAGAGAGAGAGAAAGAGAGAGAGAGAACCCCAGCAGGCTCCAAGCTGTCAGTGCAGAGTCCGACACAGGGCTTGAACCCACAAACCGTGAGATCATGCCCTGAGCCAAAACCAAGAGTGGGATGCTTAATCCACTGAGTCACCCCGGCACCCCATCCACTGAGGCAGAAGGTTTTAAGGCACTTTTCTCTGGATAAGTGGTGACTTCTATGATGGGGGAGTCAAAAGTAAACATAAATAAGTAGGTTCTATCCCCAGAAGGAGGCTTGCTAGTGGGTGTATTTACACACTTCCCTGTCCTTCTCTCTTCTTCTGCACTACCTTTTCCGTTTTTCTGATGAGGTCTCTGGAGATTGGTTGGAGCATTGAATGTCTTGTTTAACAAGCCATTTGCAGCCATTCCCCTCGTGCTAGTGGGTGGAGATCTCAGAGTTGGTAGGGGAGTGGTGGTGATGGTAACCAAGGCTTCAGCTTACCCTGAATGCCCCTCAACCACTTGGCAGGCTGTCAGGCTGAGTGGGGTGCTCTTCCCTTTCTCCTGATCTGTGGGCTCAGCAGGTGCTTTTGCAGCACAGGTGAATCAGAGGTGGGGCTCTTGCCTCAAGGAGCTCGTGTCTACTGGGAAAGGTTGGGCAGGAGAAACAGAACTTCCAAATAGGAGGCACCGGGAGAGGCACCGAGAAATGCAGGGTTGCAGAGAGGAAGGCGCACAGGACTCCCCGGGTTTAGGAAGCCTCATCTGGGAGCTGGCCTCAGCTTTGAGCCACAGGGAGGGTTCAGCACAGGGGGATTGGAAATAGGAGGAGGTGGTGATGGGAGCGAGGCCCCATGGGGTTTCAGAGGGGCCTGAAGTGGTAAAAGGATGAATCTAGGGGGTATTAGGTGATAGTTGAGTTGTGTTCATCTGGAAGAGTCTGGAAGGCAAGTGGAGGGAAGGTTGAGTAGCAGTGTTTGTGTTCCATCCCTGACTCCCCAGCACATTTGGCACTCCCAAGATGTTTGCCAAATAAAGGTAGACTTATTCTACTTCATTGTTTTTTTCTTTCTTACTGAGGCTTAACATGTATCAAGTACACAAGTCTTAAGTGTAAGGCTCCACGACTTTTTACATATATAACAACCATCCTGGGGAAAATGCAGAGCAATTTGAACCAAAAGTCTCCCTCATCTTCCTGTTGTCCTCCTGGACAACACTGAAGCCTGTCTCCACATACACAAGTAATTGTTGCTTTTGACTTCCTTCACCTGTACCAGCTTTGCCTGTTGTTAAACTCCACGTAAATAGGCTCCTGCAGAACATCCCTTAGGGAACTTCATGGGCAGCAATGTGCAGAAAGGTTTAAGTGAGGAGAAGGGGATTCTCGCCAGAGCCTGGGTGAGATGGGAAATGAGGGCTTTGAGCCTCGGTGGCGGCCGTGGGAATGGGAAGGAGGCAGCAGATGATAAGGATGGCAGGTAGAGATGCCGAGTTGCTCCTCGGGAACAACCCGGTGAAGACAGACTGTTCACGGGTGTGTGCTGCCCTCCAGAGCTCCGGCTTATTCCAGTTAGAGAGACAGTGCCCCCCAGCCAACTTGATTCAGGAAAGGTTCTGCAATCTTCGTTCACTGGCCGTCCCAGTGATGCTGAGAATAACAATGCCCCAACCCTTCTGTGGCTCTTGGGATGGCCAGTGGATTCTGAAACAAAGCTGCTGCCACAGGCTCCAGGTGATGGAGGAGTCAGATGGGGATAAAAGAGCAACCCAGAACAAATTGGTAGCATTGGAGTTTACCCTTTTGGCACTACTGAGCACTTATTGCCAGAGTGGACACCGGGGATCTGGCAGTTTGCTTTTCCCACAGCAAAAAGGCAGTTTCCGTAAAGCAGTTGGAAGGGTCATTCCTAGGGACTAGGGACAGACATGTCCCAATCCCAGTATTTTCATCTGGATGAGCTCAGTGTCAGTAGAAACTGGGAGTAGTGATGACCTTGAAGGGAATGACCTTGAAGGAAAAGAGGAGGCCAAGAGCTTTCTGTGGAGAGGGTGGGGATATTGGCAAGAAATGTACAAGGAAGGGGAGGCTGATGTTAGGGGCCACTGTCCAGCACCTAATTCTATATTACCCACTGGGTACTGATCATATCGATGAATCCCAGGATTTTGGGGGGTGCCATAGACTCCCTCCACCCCCTATTCCTTCAGGAATAACCACCTGAAGACCCAGGTATAATCATGAAATGAATCCCCCTCATATGTTCCCATCTTGGAAGCAGTTCTGTTAGTTTCTTGCTACTTCATGCCTCATTGTGACTTTGCTGCATAAACCAGTGTCCTGTGTTGGAACAGGTATGAGAAGGGAGATTTCAAAAGCATATAAACATGAAGAAGCCTTCCTTCCCTCATTCATGGGCTGCCAACAAGTGCGGGAGGTGGGGCAGCGGTTGGGGTGGGAACCTAGTGGTGGAGGTAGCCTGTGAATGAGAGCCCATCAGCCCTCCCCTTCGGGGACACACCTTTCAGCTGGGAAGAAATGTAAACAAATGATTATCAAACACAGTGATATGATAAGCACAGTGATACAGGTGCTGTGGGAGCCCAGGAGAGGGAGAGATTCATTCTGTCCAGGCAGTTGCAGAAGGAGGAGACATTGGGGCGGGGTCTTGCAGGATACATTTACCTAAAAAGGCATTCTAGGCAAAAGACACTGCATAAATTAAAAGCAAGACAGTGTGAGGAACGGAAGTCTAGAGTGGGGGAGGGTGGGGGGGAAGGAAGAGAAGGGGTTACAGGGAAATGAGACAGAGAGCTGGGGGGCGCATTGTAAGGGTGTCTGTAGGGGTGACAGGAGCCGCTGTGTGCTCAGAAGAGGTGACATTGCAGACACTGTGGGTGGGGGATTGCAGGGTAATTGGGCTCGTCCTGGTCAAAAGAGTGAGGTGGTTCCTGTTCCTGTTATTACTCTCTGGACTCCTTCACCCCTTTTGTGCTCCCCTCACCAGGCGTCGTTATGCTTTTCCTCCTCCCCCTCATACCAAACTCCAAATCTCTGTGCCTGTTTACACCAAGTCAGAAGAGGTGATGGGTAAGTGCCAGACTGAAGGAGAGCCGAGCTTTGCCAGCACTTGCCGGCCACGTCTCAGGCGGCGTGCTAATGTGACTGTGTTCTCACCACATGTAAGCCTCATAAGACCTCTGTGATGTTTGGGATTCTTACCCACATTTTACACCTAGAAACTGTGGCTCAGAAAGGTTAAGTAACTTGCTCCAATTCACACAGCCAGGCAGGCAGAACCGGGATTCAGACCCAAAGTGTTCTGATTCTGGAATCTCCAGTCTTAACCCCCACACTGAGCCAACAGTCTCTGAATGCCCTTGTTTTGCCCAATTATACATTTGTAGTAACAAACTCCTTAGTACTTTGAACAGAGTAGTCAGACAGGGAAGGCCACAGGGAAGGAGAGGGAGAGTGGAAGGTCTCAGGTAGGAGACTGTCAATTCTTCGCTCGGGGCTGGCCCAGGGCCCCCTCCTCCAGGCAGCTCCAAGGGCTCATAATATGTGTGTTTAGGAGTCCACAAAAATGTTTTGATCTCTCTCTTTTAAAAAATGCTTAAAAATGTTTATTTATTTTTGAGAGAGAGACAGACAGCCAGAGTATGAGAGGGGGAGGGGCAGAAACACACACACACACACACACACACACACACACACAGAATCTGAAACAGGCTCCAGGCCCTGAGCTGTCAGCACAGAGCCCGACGCGGCGCTCGAACTCACAAACTGTGAGATCATGACCTGAGCTGAAGTCGGACGCTTAACCGACTGAGCCACCCAGGCGCCCAGAACAAAAATATTTTAATGCATACTACTGATATATTCACTCTTAAAACTATGTGATTGTAAAATATAATTTTAGTATTCTTTTTTTTTTTTTTTTTTTTTTAACGGGGGAGAAGATCCTTCAAGGCAAAAGTGCCAAGGGACCAGGAAAGATGTAATGTGTCCCTGGCCTGGCCTTTTCCACTTTCCCTTCTGCTTTGTGCCACATTCATTTAGTGCCTGTGTTCTCCCTGCGTCTTACGTATGTGCCATCTTCCCAGTGCTTCTGCCAACATTGTAACCTGGGCCATGCTGGAACTATTGCAGTAGCTTCCTCTCTGGTGACCCTGCCTTCAGCTTCCCTCTCTCTTTCCAACCTTCTCCCAGCTTGCAACACTCTTTGGTCTGTTTCTATTTATTTTATATTTTTATGATATTGTATTTGTTCTCATGGTTGTATATACGTTATGTATTTGGCCAGAGGGTTTGGAGTGGCCAACCCATTTTTTTAAAAATGAATTATTAAAATTGGTGATACATGGGGTTTATCATTTTGACCACTTCTAAGTATACAGTCAGTGGCATTAAGTACATTTTCAGTGTGGTGGTACCATCACCACTATCTACTTCCAAAATGTTTTCATCACTGGAGATGGGAACTCTGTGACTCTGAAGCTATAATTCCCCCATTACCTCTCCCCCCAGCCTCTGTTGTCTTCTTTTTTTCTTTTTTCTATAGATTTATGCAGATATAATTGACATGCAACATTGTGTAAGTTTAATGTGTGCATCATAATGATTTGATATGTGTATATATATTAGGAAATGATTACCACAATAAGGTTAGGTAACATCCATCACTTCACACAGCAACGGGGTGTGTGTGTGTGTGTGTGTGTGTGTGAACTTTTAAGATCTACTCTCTTGGCAGCTTTAAAATATACAACATTGTTAACTCTAGTCACCATTCCATGCCCAGAATTTATCTCATAACTGGAGGTTTGTACCCTTTGACTGACTTCATTTCCCTTTGTTCTCCCCCATGTCCTGCCCCTGGCAACCACTGGTCGGTTCTCTGTTTCTATGAGATTGATGTTTTTTAGATTTCACAAGTACTTGAGATCATACAACATTTGTTTTTCTCTAGTATTTTCTATTCTACTTTCTGTCTTTATGTTGCCTATTCCAGGCCCCTCATGTAAATGGAATAATGCAATATTTGTCCTTTTGTATCTGGCTTATTTCACTTTGTATAATGTTTCCATTATACATGGACTACGACTATGTCGTAGCATGTGTCAGAACATCCTTCTTTTTTATGGTTGAAAATATTGCATTGTACATATATACCACATATTCTTTATTCATCTGCTGATGGACATTTGAGTTATTCCTACCTTGTGCTCTTGTGACTAATACTGCTATGTACATTGGAATACAAATATCTGCTTAAGTCCTTGCTTTGAATTTTTTGGGTCTATACTTAGAAGTGGAATTGATGGGACATATGGTAATTTTATGCTTAATTTTTTGAGGAACTGCCAAGCAGCAAACTAACTTTTTCCGTGCGTGATGAACGAAGCTGTCCTTGAGTCCACTTTCTAAAGCCTGGCTCTCAACATTAAACGACTATAAACATTTGTCAAAACTCATCAAAGTGTGCATTAAAAATTTTTTTTTAACATTTATTCATTTTTGAGAGACAGAGTGTGAGTGGGGGAGGCGCAGAGAGAGAGAGAGAGGGAGACACAGAATCTGAAGCAGGCTCCAGGTTCTGAGCTGTCAGCACAGAGTCCGAGGCAGGACTTGAACTCATGGACCGGCCCATTAGATCAGGACCTGAGCCAAAGGTGGATGCTTAACGAACGGAGCCACCCAGGCACCCCATCAAAGTGTGCATTTTTTAAATGGTGAATGTCACTCCAAGCAATTATAACTCAATAAACTAGACTTTAAAGATATAACCTTCCTGTACAGGAGGGCAGACTCCTTAGTGGAGGCTTGAGATGGATACAGCAAAGGAGAAATTATGGAAAGAAAGGGAGTTTCTGAAGGGGAGAGGGGAAGAAATGAATGACCAGCCTCACCATCTTACTTAGGGAAAGCTAGGTGTGTGATGTTAATGGTGAGCATTGCTTATGCAACTGTTGTTCTGCCTTTTGTTTGTTTTTTATTCAGCAACCTTCACTTTTATGCATCTGCTATGTGACATTTTGCAGCACCATTTGTCTCAAGCTACAAGCACAGAATTAAAGTGTTAATTAAAAATAAAATGTCACTTAAGAATGTAAAAGTCTGATATACAAATCAATGGAAAGATATCCTTTTTTCATAGATTGGAAGACTTGATATTGCTAAAATGCCAGACTACCCAAAGCTATATACAGATTCAATGCAATCCCTATTAAAATCTCAATGATGTTTTTTGCAGAAATAGAAAAATCTCTCCTAAAATTCATCTAGAATCTCAAGGACTCTGAATAGCCAAAGCAATCTTGAAAAAGAAGAATGAAATTGAAGGCCTCACATTTCCTGATTTCAAAACATGACACAAGGCTACAGCAATTAAAATAGTATGGCACTGGCATAACGACAGACCTACAAACCAATGAAGCAGAGTAGAGAGCCTATGGTCAAATGATTTTCAATAAGGGAGCCAAGACCATTCAATAGGGAAAGGACAGTCTTTTCAACAAATGTTGAAAAGTTGGGGAAAACTGGACATCCACATGCAGAAAAATGAAGTTGGACCTTTACACCATATAGAAAATCAACTCCAAATGGACCAAAGTCCTAAATGTAAAAGCTGAAACTGTTAAACTCTTAGAGGAAATCATATAGGAAAAGCCACTGGATTTGTCAATAACTTTTTAGATACTGACACCAAAAGCATAGGTAATAAAAAAAATAAGTAAATTGGATTTCATAAAAATTAAAGACTTGCACATCAAAGGACATGATCAACAGAGTGAAAAAGGCAGCCCACAGAATGGGAGAAAATATTAAAAAATCATAGATCTGGTAAAAGATATGTATCTAGAATAAACAAAGAATTCTTACACCTCAACAAAACTAAGACAACCCAATTCAAAACTGGGCAAAAGATTCAAAGAGACATTTTTTCAAAGAAGGTATGTAAATGACCAATAAGCATGCAAAAAATGGTCAATATTACTTGTCATCAGGGAAATGGCAATCAAATCAATTCACACCTATTGGGATGGCTGTTATTAAAAAAATAAAGCAGAAAATAAGTGTTGGTGAGGATATGGAGACACTGAATCTCTTGTCACATTGCTGGTGGGAGAGTAAATTGGTATGGTCTCTATGGAAAACGATAATGGAGATGCTTCAAAAAATTAAGCAGAATTGTCATATGATCCAGCAATTCCACTTTTGGAATACACTCCAAAGACCCAAATGCAGGGACTTGAACACGTGTTTATACACTCATGTTCAGAGCAGTATCATGCAACCAAAGTGTCCATTGACCCTTGCATTATGAATGGGTAAACAAAATGTGGTCTATACATACAATGGATTGTTATTCAACCTTAAAAAAGGAAGGAACTTCTGACACATAGATGAAACTGAAAACATTATGCTAAGCCAAACAAGACAGATGCAAAAGAACAAACATGATATATAATACCACTTATTTGAGATACCTGAAGGGTGAAAATCATGGCGACACAAAGTGGAATGGCAGATGCCGGGGCTGGAGCAGGTGGAATGGGAGTTAGCGTTTAACGGGTAAGGAGTTCACCTGGGGAAGGTGAGCGAGTTCTGGAGATGGTTGGTAGTTGCACAGCAGTGTGAATGTGCTTAATGTCACTGAACCGTACACTTAAAAATGGTTAAAACAGCAAATTTCACATTCTTTGTATTTTAACACACACACACACGCACACACACACACACACACACACACCAGACTGTTAACAGTACTTCTTTACTCTAGTTTGCTTCAGAGATTCCTCAAGACTTCAGTTCAAACTCTTCAAAATCTGGCTTCCACTCCCTTCTCAGGACTGTATTGGTTCCTAACGTCCTCTTCCACCTGAAGCTCTGTTGCATTTCATTGCTCTTTTCCAGTTCGTCCCTGCCCTGTCCTTTGCTCTTTTGCATTTTCTAAGTGTGCCCTCTTCACCTGGAATGACCTGACTTCTTTCCATCTCCATGTTTAAATCCCATCCATTCTCTAAGAGTCAGTGTTAACCTCCTTCAGGGTTGTGACCTCAGTGCCTCTATTTTGGTAATTTTCACTATGCTTTGTTAGGATTCTTCCCCATTTTTATCTCCCTTGATAAATTTTAAACACTCTGAATGAAACATTTTTTAAACATTTGTTTTATTTTTGAGAGGGAGAGAGAGAGGGAGAGGGAGCACAAGCAGGGGACGGGCAGAGAGAGAGGGAGGCAGAGGATTCAAAGCAGGCTCCACGTTGACAGCAGAGAGCCCGGTTCGAGGCTCAAACTCATGAACCATGAGATCATGACCTGAGACTGAGGTCGGACACTCAACTGCTGAGCCACCCAGGCAACCCTGAATGACACAAATATATATATATATATATATATATATATATATATATACATATATATGTTTATTTGAGAGAGAGAGAGAGAGAGAGAGAGAGAGACAGAATGTGAGCAGGATAGGGGCAGAAAGAGAGAGGGAGATACAGAATCCGAAGCAGTCTCCAGGCTCTGAGCCGTCAGCACAGAGCCCGACATGGGGCTCGAACTCATGAACCATGAGATCATGACCTGAGCAGAAGTCAGACATTTAACCAACTGAGCCACCCAGGCTCCTCAGAATGATACATATTTTTAAAACCAGCCAGAGACTTAGCCTGTAGTAGATAATGAGTTTGCTGAATAAATGAAGCTTTCTTTACAGAAGAGGTCCTCAATGGGAAACAGAGAAACTTTTGCTATTTTTGATCTTTAACCAAAAATCTCAAAAGAAATTGAAAGCCTTGGATGAAATCTTGCACATTTATTCTGTCAATATTTGATACGTCCTGGCGATCACAGGTGAACAAATTGACATTCAGCCTAAGTGGAATTGGTGTGCAGGGCTTGTTGTTTTTTTGTTGTTTTTTGTTGTTTTTTTTTCTTTTTTTTTTTTCTTCTTGTAGTAAGATGGAAGTGTCATGGGATGTAAAGTATAATGACAATTGCTCGGAAAACTGTATTTTGTTTATTCACAACTACTTTCGATGTATTAGGTAAACTTCCCTGAAAGCCAGTGTGCAAGGCGAGCAGATGGGGAAGCAGCCGTTTGCTTACCGCTCAGTTTGAAAGCAATACCCTTGCTCACGTAAATGATCAGGTGTGATTTGGGGGAGCAGGACATTATGTAAGATATAAGCTGCACAATTTAAAGAACCTAGCTCACAGGGAAACAGGCCGTTCAACACTTCATGTGAAATTCGAAGATCTCTTCAGTAAGAACGTTTTCTAGAAATAAAACTGGAAAAAGTCTTTTAAAAGAAGTGAGTTAGGAAGTGGCTCTTACCTCCTAGAACGAAGTGACTTGGTGGGAGAGCCAGACCTGGCCAGGGATAATACCTAGCGATGGGGCCCAGGTTACCGCCCTGATCCTGCTTAATCTGGGATCCTCTATTGAGTCAGACTTCTAAGATGTGTTGTTTTAGGATGAACCTGAATTGGAATAGTACTATGGAAGAAAAGGCATTAGAGTAGTGGGAGCCAAAATATGAGCTTTAAAAAAAAAATCAATGAAATGCAACATAGTTTCAGAAAAGTGCACAAATCACAAGTGTTATAAAATGAACACACCTGTGTGACCAGCACCCGGCTCAGGAAGGACACCATTACCAGCACCCCTGAAACTCCCTCATGTCCCCTCCCAATACCCACCCTCCCCTCCACTCCAGTGGTAACCTTTCTCTGTGCTTCGAAAATCATACATTCTTTTGACTGTTTTTATACTTTATGCAAATGAAATCATACAGGGTATAAAAAAAGTTAAAAAATAAAATTACCAAGTTCTATTTGAATTAGAAGAAACATTTAAAAAGGAGCCTATCCACTAGTTTGTTTTGAGGGAAGGTAAGGAGAAGAAGCACAGAAATATGACTTCTTACATCTCTGGATTCGCTGGTGATAGTATTATCGGGGTCTGTTACTAAGTGCTGGTAATTAGGCTGCACAGGTCACCAAACCTATTCATCCTTTGAGTTGGTGGATGAGTCGTTCACTCTATCCTTTGAGTTTGGCAAGGCAGAAAGGAGAAGCCCCATTTGGTCTTTGCATGCAGAATGGTAAAGCCTGACATATTCTTGAGCTCCAACATGGTGTCACTAACAAAATGGGCTGTAAGAAGTTAATTCAGTTTGATGGATCCAATCAGGACATTCTCTCAAGGGTATTAAGCCCACGTGGTTACAGAACTAAATGGCCCCATGAAGGATGCAAGGCTAACACCTGAGTAAAACAGGGTCTGTTAGCAAAAGTAGGGAAGTATGGCTGTTGAGGGAAAGTCAACAGTGTCTGCCATAATGTCATTGACATTATTGCCATAACGTAATCACAGTGACAACAGACAGCTCAGCTCTCAGGGGCTGAAGTGGTAAAAACCCATAAAATATGTCATCTATTTATTTTCATGGGTGGAAAAGAACACCCCTCCTCCCCATGCGCAACTCCAGCGGGGGGGAACGTATTCGTTTTTTAGGGCTGCTATAACAAATTGCCATAAACTGGGTGGCTTCAAACAACAGGCAGTATTTGTTGTCTCATGGTTTTCTGGAGGCTAGAGGCCTGAAGTCAAGGTGTCACCAGTTCATGCTTCTTCTCAGACCTGTAGGGGAAGATCCCCCCTCTCCCCTCCCAGCTTCTGGTGTTGGCTGGTGGTCCTGGGTGTTCCTTGGCTCCTTGGCTTACAGTATAGCTCACATGCCACTGCCTCTCATGGGTGTGTTCAGTATTTCTTTTTCTCTTCCAAGGACACCAGGCATACTGAATTAGGGGTCCACCTTACTCTAGTATGACTTTATCTTAGCTTGACTACTTACAATGACCGTACTTCCAATAAGGTCACATTCTGAAGTACTGGAGGTTAGAACCTCAACAGGAAGTCATCAGAGGCATTTCCTCCTCACAGGCTTTGAGGATACAGAGCTAGAACCGGAAACTGGCTTTGGATAAATATTTGCTATTAATCTCTAAGCTACAAAACACCATCCATTAGGGGCGCCTGGGTGGCGCAGTCGGTTAAGCGTCCGACTTCAGCCAGGTCACCATCTCGCGGTCCGTGAGTTCGAGCCCCGCGTCAGGCTCTGGGCTGATGGCTCGAAGCCTGAAGCCTGTTTCCGATTCTGTGTCTCCCTCTCTCTCTGCCCCTCCCCCGTTCATGCTCTGTCTCTCTCTGTCCCAAAAATAAATAAACTTGAAAAAAAAATTTTTTAAAAAACACCATCCATTATAAGAGGCATAATTAGGAACAATAAAAGAGCAATAGGGTAAAACGTCAAACTCTAGAGCTTTGGGGCCATCTCAGAGCTGGGTGTGAATCCAGTTTTGTCATTACTAGTAAAATAACTGTTTAGTTTCCCCTCTATAAAATCAGAAAAATAGTGATTGCAAATGGGTATTAAAAAAGACAATTTATGCTGAGCTCCATCCTTGGCCTGGAATAGGCTCTCCACACTAAGAACAGCCTTATGCCTCAGTTTTCTCAAAGTGATAAAGGTAAGAGGCATCTTTTCATGCAAGATATTGCTAGCAATTTTGAATATATGGACTTTGTTTCTTACTATTTTTTTTATTTTTATTATTATTATTTTTTAACATTTATTTATTTTTGGGACACAGAGGGACAGAACATGAGTGGGGGAGGGGCAGAGAGAGAGAGGGAAACACGGAATCCGAAGCAGGCTCCAGGCTCTGAGCTGTCAGCACAGAGCCTGGCACCGGGCTCCAACCCACGAACTGTGAGATCGTGACCTGAGCAGAAGTCGGTGCTTAACCGACTGAGCCACCCAGATGCCCCGTCTTATTTTTTTTCTAAAGCCTCTCTTCATCCTACCATTTTTGGGATGCTTAATATTCCCCATCCCCCCACAAATGCAACACTTGCATTCTCTTCTGCCATATTTTTTCAACTTCATATTTATTTCCAATGCATGAATTAGTGACTCTGTTAATGTGATGTTACCCTGGTTTTTGAAAGTCTTGTGGAATTGAAGCCAACCTGATAGGTAATCAGTCCACTGGAATTAAGCAAGGACCAAGATTACCAAAGAAAATTTTAGGGTGTGTTTGAAAAGAAAAAAAAAAAGGCAAGAGCAAAACTTACAATCTAAAGTATGCATTGAATTACTGTTATAATTTAGAAATCTAATTGTAAGAGTTACCATTTATTGAGCAGTTACCATGTACCAAGTGTAAGGCTAATGATTATATATATATTTTAGTTCATTTACTTGTCAAAACAACTCCATGAGCTAGGTACTATTATTAGCCCCATTATACAGATGGAGAAACTGAAGCACCAAGAGCTTATAGGACATGTCTAGAGCCACACAGCCAGTAGAGTTGTCATTTTAGCCAAGGCAGTTTGACTTTAGGGCCCATGTGAGTAACCACCATTCTATTCTAGCATTTAGGCAGGAAAGCTCATGGTAAGTCTGTTGGGATCTGGGCATAGGACAACACCCAGCTGGGTCCCTGCCCTGCTCACCTGTCTGCAGTGTGATTTCCCAAGCTTGGTTAACCTCCTCCAGATTGAAGTTCACATTCCATCCATTTTCAACCTCGTGGTGCCTGGCTCAGTTTCCTTCTCTCTCCCTCCTAGCTCTGTGGTTGCAGGTTATATGCTAAATTGAACAGAGCCAATAATCAGTGTTAAGTAAGGTCAGCCTTAGTAATTACAAATGAACTGGAGCTCAGCATAGCCAATGGAATGATCCAATTTTCCACGACTAATGCCAATAAATGGGTACATAAATACATCTCATAGACATGTAAATGTCTCCCAAGTGCCAGTCATCGTGTCTGGTAGCAGACTGCAAATATAAAGAAGACATAGTCCCTAACATCTAGGAGCTCATAATGCAGTGGGGGGAAACAGCCAGAGAAGTAAGTAAGCAAAGAAAACACAAGGAAATGACAGGCCTTAGTAGAAGTTTGGATGAAATACCTTGGAAGTATGGAGACTAGAGACCATCTTTGCCCAAGGAAGGCAAGAAAACATAGCAAACCTTTCAGCTGTGTTTGGCAGAGTGCACAAATGTTCATCAGGCAGAAGAGGCCTACCAGGCAGAGATGTTTCTCAGATGACAGCCCTGAGATACAACGGCCCCACTCCAGACGTTTGAATCTGCATCCTTGGGGGTGTGGTCATAGAATCACCATTTTAAGGGAGGCTAGGATTTGTGAATTGCAATGTCCTACTGCATAAATCGAGGGCTCTGACAGTGGCTGTCCAGTGCAGATTTGGGATGGAAAAGGTAGAGTGTTTGGAACAGAGAATGCAGAGAGCAAATGACAAGACATGGTACATTAAGGGTAGGTTGGGGCCAATTTTGAAAATCTCCAAGTAAAGATGTTGGACTTTATCTTGCAAACTATAGGCACCCAGCGAAAATGCTGAAGCAAAGGTATGACATGATTAAATCCTTGATTTGGAATGAGTGGATGAGGAAAACCTGGAAAGAGTGATTAGCATACTGTTAAGTGGCTTGTAGATAGGGTGGCCAACCAAAGCGGGCACAGTGCTTTATTATCCCTTACAAATATAGTATAAGTATATGGCAGAAAACAGAAAAAAAAAGATGAAATTTCCCCATGATTTACCAGTATATTGGGTGTCTTCCACATAGTCAATGACTGATAAATATTTGCAGGATGAATAATTGCTTAGTCAGTGCCACCATGTGCCAGCCCTGTGCTGAATGTTTTACATAAATTATCTTAATTCTCACAACAACATGGGGAGATAGCTATTATATTTTACAAATGAGAAAAACTAAGCACTTCTTGGAGAGGATAAGCAACTTGCCCAAGGTCACAGAGCTAATAAGCAGCAGAGTTGAGTTGCGAACACAGACGATCTGATGCCAGAGTTAATGTACTTGGCCACTATGCACACTGCCCTGCCAGGAACAAGGGCATTTCCCTGCAGTCTTACATGCATATATTTTTACATATGTATCATGATTATCCATAAAATTTTACGTCTCGTTTTACCCAAAGCGTACTGCCATGTCACAAAACGTTTTCATAAATCTAATTTTAACGAATACACGATCATCCACTGAATGGATGTAGATAACTGATGTTACTTACTATCTTCATTCTTGGTATTGTGGTCCTTCATCAGTTTTCACTAGTATACCCAATGCAATAATAAACATTCTCATGTGTATAATATTTTCCATATAGAGTTATTTCCATAGACTAAGTTTCTAGAAACAGAATTACTATTGGATGCAAGCCTCATGGCGATTGTGAACCCTTAATTAGCATTGCCAAATTGTGTTGGCAATGTTTTACCAGTTCACATAATTGCTGTGCATTCTATGGCCACATACAAATACAAGAGTAGCAACCGCAGCCCACCCTCACTTGCATTAAACATTATTTTAGAAAAATCCCTTCTATTTTAATGGCTTAAAATGATACATTATGTGTAATTTTGATCTGCGTTCATTTGATTACTAGTAGGGTTGTATATTTTCCCATATGCTGTTGATTAATTGCATTTCCTCTTTTGTGAGTTATCTGCTTGTCCACTTCACCCATTTATCTTCTGGAGAATTTTTAGGAGTCATTTTCCAGGTAGACTTTCCAGATTTGAGAAAGACATTGGGATGAAAGGATGAGTGAGAGAGAAAAGTCAGAATTTGAGAAAATCTCTAGCATTGATTGCTAAAATGGTCACACACCTTCTCCAGATCAGAATCCACCTAACTTTAGCATCTGAGAAGATAATAAAGTAACACCTCTTTCTCAGTTACAAATTGTGCTCCACAAATTAAGTAATTGATATATAAAAGGTTTAAACACGGAGTGTTAATGTTCTTCTAAAGAAAGACAGTATTGGTGAGTGTGTGCAAGATTTCTACTGAAAGACCTGAAGTACAGAATTGATACACTCAATTGTGCCACAGTTTTAGGGAAGAAAGGCTAATCTGTATTACCCTAAAAAAAAAAAAAAAAAATCCTCTGCCTGCCACAGGTGTACTGATTTAGGTGGTACCTGGATGAATACTGTTTAACAGTTATCTACTTATCTTAATAGATATTAAGAAAAATATAACCTTCTCATCAATCTGTGATGTATATGAATTCACAGATATGATTGTGCAAAGATGTGTGCAAATAATGGCACAAAATATTTTTAAAAAGCATGGATCAGTTGAAAGAAGAAAATAATAGCACAGATGGTAGTCCTTGGCTAGGACAAAAAGCCCAAAGTTGGAATGTTGGTGGTTGAAGTTTTGGAAACACAGCTTTACTGTACCATCATCAGTACACCTATCTTGAGTGCTCACTATGTGCCAGATGCTATGCTCAGTACCATGGATACAGAGATGTATCTTCTAAGAGTTCACAGTTAAGACAAGAGAAAACCTATGAACTGGGAAATGTGCGAAGTCTGTACTGATGGTGAGGCAGGGCACACAGCAGGCAGCCAGAAATCATAGACAACAGTAATGAGTTAGAATGAAAGCCAATAGCAGAGGCCACACACTGGCACATTACAGGCATCTTTTCTTCCTGTTTCCACTCACAATATTCTTGCCAGGCAAGATGAAACTAAATTCTTCCTCTTTCTTTCTCTCCTTCCATTTTTCTTCTTCTTCTCCTTATTCTCTCATACTACATCTCTAATTTCAGATTTGTTTTATATGCCACCAAATTGCCTGCCCCCAAAGCGTGGCACTGAGGATATCTAGGTGTGTGCCATAGGGCATCAGGCAGGTAAATTATGTGTGTGCACCTGGTACAACAGCCTCAACTGGTAAATCAAGTCTCTGTTCTTCTCACCCTGATGATTTCCTTTTTAAAATTCATCTTGGAGGAAGTTGTGTAACATTTATTTTCCACCCTGGGCTTCTAACTCACCCAGCTTTGAATAACAACCAGCCACCTTGAAACTATGAGCCCTGATGACTGTAGGGATGGGGGAAGGACAAATAATTCTGGGTGATGGTTCACCAGTTATAACCAAAAACATGGTCTTGGGAGGATTGTAGCGACCCTTAGAGGACCTGTGAGATGTATTGTTAACAGCCCCAAACTGGTGTGGGCACCTGCTATGAGCAAGCTGTCTGTAAAGTGCTCTGGGAATAAAATAGAGACACAAAAGTCTGTGCCCTCAAGGACCATGCACAAAGACTGGCTGGAGAAATGATGATTTATATGACAATAATAATCCCAACCAAGGAAGTGTGCAATAAGTTCACAGGAGACACACTGAAGAAAGATCATTTCTGATCTAGGAGATCTGTGAAGAAAAGAGGTTTGAGCTGTCCCAATCTCTTTTCTGACTGACTTACTGAATCAACAGATGGGCTTTGAGGGATCCTTGGATAGGCTTCAAACAGACACAGGTAGGAAATGGGGGCATATGGCTAGTAGACAGCATGGGGAGGGGAAAAACCAAGATGTGAAGAGTGGAAAGCATACATTTTGTTTGGGAGACAAGGTGTGCTTGGGTCCATGAGTAGACAAGGCTATGGTGGAAGGCTCATTTAGGAGGCTAGTGGGTGGGAAGCTTGGAAGGTAGGGGAGCTCAAAGGTGATGAGGAGGTATTAGCATTTTGTAAAAATAGTGAGAGTGATACTATATTTGTTCTTTGGGAATATTATTGTGGCAGCTATGCAAAGCATGGGTTGGAGGAAAAAAAACCAGAGACAGGAAACCAGTTGGGCAGCTATTGCCATAGCCAGGTAAGAGCTAACAAGGACCAGGTTAGGGCAGTGGTGATGAGAATGAGATGGAGGCAGAAGATGTAAGAGGCATTCTGGAAATAAAATTGCCACAGCCTTTCAACTGGTTGGCTATAGAAGAAGAGAGAGAATTGGAAGGTGGTCTTAATATGGAGGTTGGAAGAGAGTAGAAGTGCCACTAATTGAGGCAAAATTGCTGGTTTATAGGGAGTATTTGGGAGTCTCCTTCATCTATGCATTGGTTTAGACAAAACATTGCCCATTTTTGAAGGAACCATACATCACTGGCTGTGCCTAGAGGAACAGGGGTGCTAATGGTTAATAGCAGACAGTTAAAATTTGGGGGTGATGAGAAGAAACTTATAGACGGTAGGGAGGAGTAATTGTGAAAATGCTTAAAACATGACTAGGTATTATTCTTGGGAGTTGAGAAATTAGTGTCTTCAACACCTATATCCCTGTGCCCAGAGCCCTCTGATTTCAGATTCTCTTCCTGGATCTGTACACCAATGGTCAAATCATACCAGCCCTAATGCCTCTTGTCTCAGGGCCTTGGTCTCTATTAGATGGCAGTTAGCTAGGCCATCATTCATTCATTCAACAAATAGTCACTGAATGTCTACCATGGCCAGGCACTGTTATAGACATTTTACTGCTAAGATTATAGTAACAAATAAAGCAGACAAAATCCTTATTCTCATGGACAAGCATTCTAGTGGGGGTGGCAGACCATGAATAAAACAAATAAGCAAAGAAATATATTAGATAGTGGTAAATGCTGTAGAGAAAAACAAAACAAGGAAAGAGGCTGGGAATTGGTGGGTGGGAAAACTGCTGTCTTAAATAAGGTGGTTAGGACAGCCTCACTGACAAAATGACATTTGAGTAAAGACTTGTGGGAGAGGAGAGGGTGAGCCATGTGTATATCCAGGCAAGAGCATTCCAGTTGGAGGGAACAGCAAATGCAAAAAACCCAGAGCTGGATGCATGCCTGGAGCATTTGAAGAGTAGTAAGGAGGCCAGCAGGGATGGAGCAGAATGAGGGAGAGAGAGAGTGTGCAGCAGGATATGTGGAAAGTAATTAGCTGGGATCTTCTGGAGATGATGCCGAAATCCTACAGAGTGGCCCTAAATATGGGAATTGAGTCATTGGGAAGAAGATGTACTTGGCCATCTTTTACTTACGGGTGGGGCTTGCTCTGCCAAGAATCAAGTAAATGTCCAGTCACAGGAAGGAAAAGAGAGGTTTTGGTCAGGAAACATCAAAGCTCTTGTTCCCTTTGGTAGAGGCAACACCAGTGATGAAGGGTCCCTCACCCCACCTCTTGCACTATTGTGGCTGGCAGGAGGCCTGGGTCTTCCCAGCAGTCTTTGCAAGGCTGATACACGTCAATATTACTCAAAATGGATAGATCCCAAAAAATAAAAATAAGTTACACTAAAAAAGTATCCATGCTCTTTGTTTAATTCTTTGCATCAGAAGTTGCATTTAGTTTACAGTTTACTTTTTTTTTTTAATATATACCAAACTGCAAGGTGGGGCTGGGAAGAAGAAAACCATGTAGGCTAAAGCCCCTCAAATTCTATACTTAAACTCCATCTCCATGGCAGCATGACAGCCTCTGACCATGTGGAACCGTCACAGTTTTGAAGTGTAGCTTTAGAGTTGTAGCTCTTCACTTATCTAATTTGCTGCATTTGCTTAATGAAGAGGTTTATTATATCTTCCCTACAGCTATTGACCATCAAATTGGGGAGGGGGATGTTTTCCTTTATTTCTCTGAATTGGGCAACTCACTGCTTTCATTCTGGCTGGGAGCCTAGACCCTTGCAAGGGCAGAGACAAATGCAGGAAAGGGGAGGGGGTGGAATGGGACAGAAGGCCTTGCCCATGGTGGAGTCACATGAACTTGTAGATCAAAAGAGCAGGCCTGGCTTTAAAAGACTGTGGCACTATTCATGAACCCGGTGACTGCCCAAGAAGGAACACAACTGCTTGTTGTCACCAAAGATAAAAAGCTGCAGCTGGGTCCTCCACCCCCACTCTCAATCCAACTTAGATCCCCCCTATAAGGAAGGTGGAGGCTCTGACTCCACTTGGTCTCATTAATTGCTGATAAATGACAGACTTATGAGACAAGGCCCACAAAAGGAAATTGGCAAAGAGGGACATGATAGTTTTTATTTAGAGAATGCTTTCAGACCTGTCATTCTCTTAATTTTATACCATTCGTTTGGTGATGAGTTGTCCTCGCCCTTCATGTTAATGCAAATGAATTTAATCAGATTGTGTTAAGTCCTCTAACAGACTCCAGAGTCTCTACTCTAGCAATTCCCAAAGTGTGTCTATTAGGTGGAATCCTAGTCCCATGTATGTCAATAGATATTATGTGGGGAAGAAAAGAAGAGTGTCCTTAATCAAGAGAATGTTGGGAAATGCTACATTTAAACAATATTGGATGGGTTTTCATTACTGCAAGACTCCCCTGAACTTCCAACATTCCTACATGGCAAGTAGGAGATATCACACCCATTTCCCACACTTGGGTCACCCAACCCATTTTCACAGGAAGCCCAGGGAGGTTGCAAGACTTGCCCTCGGTCAGAACAAGAACCAGAAGCCAAATAACTTGGCGTCCCCAGCTTTTTAAATTTGGAGAAATACAGAGCACAAAACACTAAAAACAGAAGTAGTCATGAACCATAATGGCGAAGGAAAAAGTAAATGTTACATCTAAAATGTTGGGAGGCCAGTCTTATGTCAGTCTGTCAGTGAAAGATGCCAAAGGCAGAGTGTGAGGAAAAAACCAGAAGCCAAGGATCAGGGACAAATAAGGCTACAGAAAATGAATGTTGCTTATTTATTTTGGAATTCCTTGCTGAATGTTTATAATATGCTAGGAACCATTCCAGGCATTGGGAATACGGGATGGACAAAGGCATGTCTATTAAAGGCTGCTCCCAGTGTGTGCTCACATGGCGTTCTACCTTAACGGTGCTTCTGGTGCATCTCTTGTCCCCTTAGGTAGCCCTTCTCTTCACACCAGATAAAGTCTAGGTGTTCTGGGTGCAGGTGAATGCCTGCTTGCAAATCCAACTTTTGAACTTCAACTTATCCCAATCACCAGGTGAAAGAGACAAGCAAGTCTATGGTTTGAATCTTTTTTTTTTTTTTTATAATTTTTTTTTCAACGTTTATTTATTTTTGGGACAGAGAGAGACAGAGCATGAACGGGGGAGGGGCAGAGAGAGAGGGAGACACAGAATCGGAAACAGGCTCCAGGCTCCGAGCCATCAGCCCAGAGCCTGACGCGGGGCTCGAACTCACGGACCGCGAGATCGTGACCTGGCTGAAGTCGGACGTTTAACCGACTGCGCCACCCAGGCGCCCCTCTTTTTTTTTTTTTAAGTTTATTTATTTATTTTGAGAGAGAGAGAGAGAGAGAGAGGGCACAGGTGGGGAAGGGCCAGAGACAGAGGGAGAGAATCTTAAGCAAGTTCTGCACTGACTATGTGGAGCCCAATGTAGGGCTCAAACCCATGAACTGTGATTTCATGACCTGAGCCAAAACGAAGACTCGGATGCTTAACTGAGCCACCCAGGAGCCCCTGAATCATCTTTTTGATGCTTTTATTATTATTGTGGAGGCAAAATGGGGAAAGGTTGGATGGTCCTTTGGGGCTTGGCTAAAGTGAACCCAGTGGGGTATGAAGCATGTGCTTCTGTGATGCTGGGAGCAAGTGACAGAGGATGAAGAGGGAAGGCATGGAGAAGAATCTTTGCTACTTTCTCCCGTACGTCAGTAAGTCTGAGAAGTAAAGAAACGACACCTCCAATGATGAAGACCATTCAAGGTATAAATCAGAATTTGTAAGGAGAATTGTGAAATCCTTAGAACAAAGAATCCCTTAAGTGGCTAAGGTACTCAAAATCCAAGTACACTGGATCCATTTTGATCATATCTAGGTTCAAGAGACCCTCCAGATAATGCTTATAGACCATACATTTGGCTTAGTGGTCAGGAGTTCCTTTCCCGTAAAGGTACATTTCATTGAACCAGCTGGATTTTTAAAATAAGAGGTACAACAAGAGAAATGTGGCCTTGCAGTTTTCTTGGCACAAAAATGCATGAGTGACCATATTTGGACATTTGTTTCTTCCAACGATGGATGGTGAGGGGTGGGGCTTGGTGTAGGGTTATGTTTTAGATTCTCCCTCCTACTCTAAGAGTTGCAAACTCAACTGTCTACAGAGTCCAGGTAGATCACGTAAATGTAGTAAGTGACCTGAGTGCAGTATAATGGAGAGAGGTGGGGAATGTGCCAAATGAGGGAGTAAATACCACTCATCTCCAGTT
The DNA here is from genome assembly GCF_022837055.1 of Prionailurus viverrinus. NCBI lineage: Eukaryota > Metazoa > Chordata > Mammalia > Carnivora > Felidae > Prionailurus > Prionailurus viverrinus. The sequence continues at coordinate 25,058,486 of NC_062571.1, read as the reverse complement.
GATTGTTAGTAATGTGAGTGCAGTGTTGCTTCTGATTTTTCAAAAGAAGCTACAAGTCAAATGTGTGTGTGTGTGTGTGTGTGTGTGAAATTTTCCAATTTTAATTGTTGGCAACTAAATTCAAATTTAAAACAGCACACGAGCCAACACTATGCTACAAAACCGAATACATCAAGAGGCTGGAAGTGGTTCATGGGCCACCTGCTACATGTAACCCCCGCTACTAACTCCACTGTGAATTCCTTGAGCAAAAGAAATATGTGTTCTCCATCTCTGCTGGGTAAAAGCTAAGTGGTTGTGATCCTGCTGGAGCACAGGCTGTGAAAGCAACAGGCAGAGAGAGGCACATGATAAAGCTGGAAGTTGGTCCCTGGAGCAAAGTGGGAGAGACACCAGTCCCCACTATGGAATGGAAGCTGGCAAGGCTGATGGGATGTTGAGTGGCCAGTGGAGGCCTGGCTGCAGAAGAGGATTCTGTGACCAGGCTGTCTCGTGTTGGATGTGCATTGAAAAAGCCAGGCCTGCACCTCACTGCTAAGAGTTAGGGATGTATGACACTGTGGTGCTCAAAACCCAGGTCAAAGTAGTTTCTGTCTTCACATTCTGAAGTTTCTTTTCCCAGAACTACTCATGTTCTTTCTGATGCTATCTGCAGTGTCCTCTTATTCTGAACCCAAACTAGAAACCAAGGACTTTTTTCCTAGAATTCATTTACAAGAAAAGAGTTACAAAATACAGATAGTACATTACATTACATTTGTGCATAGATCTTTATTCTTTATATAAAAGAATCGAATTAGATAAATGTGTATGATAAAATACATAGAACTATATAACACAAGGAATGAAACCTAAAGTACCAATTTCAGTTAACAAGAATGTATCAGTTTTGATTCATCAGTTATAACAAATGTACCACAGTAATGCAAGGTGTTCATAGTAGGGGAAACCATGAACTTGGGAGAAAGAGAGTACATGGGGACTCTCTATAGCTGTTCAATTTTCTGTTAACTTAAAACTGTTTGAAAAAGTAAAGCCTATTTAGTTAAAAAATAAAGAAAAGTAAAATTGACTGTTGTGTTGGAAAAAAAGTCCAGAGAAAATTTTTTCCAGTGAATTATACTTTGGAAAGTTAAAACATATATTTTATAATTTAATGTAATATTTTCTTTTTTAGTTTTATCATTTATCTAGTGCTAATGCTAATAGCAAATTATTTTACTTGCATTTTCTAAAGAACTCAGCTTGTTCAATAATTGTGCGTTTTGCCTAATTTTCTCAAATATCTCTAACCAAGAATTAATTTGAGTTACTAAGAGAGAATCTGAAGGTTCAACGCTCACTGAAGATATTTCATGATCTCTAAAATTGTTATTTGTTGAAATTTGCCTCTCCACCATGGTGTACCCAGGAAGGGGGATGAATTTTTACTTTGAAATCTAAGACTAGAATAGTAATATACACAGGACAAAAATAGTCTTTCCACATATTCAGTTGTTTCTCATTTGTAGATACTCTCTCCTTACCCGTTAGGCTAGTCAGTTCTCTTTAAACTATAATTTAAGGGCATGGTGTTCATTAAAAAATATCATTGCATGATAAAGAAGGAATGGCACTTTGAAAGGGATTTATGGTTCTTCTGTATGATGTTATTTATAATTTCTCCTTCAGCTGAATCCAGCATTAATGATGGACCCTATTTAGCCTTACCTTTCCCAAAGTTCTGTGATTTAGACAGTTTCTACATAACGCAGTTTATGTAGTTTATCTGTTAGCAGCAGATAAACTAGAGTGAAAACCACTGTTAGTGATGTTCTTTCACAATTCCCTTGGTTTGAAATGAAAGTGGATACTTAGAATTATTTATGACTTTTGCACACTGCTAGAAAAGCACACTCTTCGGTGATATGTTTTGCCCCCTTCTTTTAGAAAGAGCATCACCTAAGGGGTGCCTGAGTGGTTCAGTTGGTTAAGTGTCTGACTTTGATTTCGGCTCAGGTTATGGTCTCACAGTTCGTAAGATTGAGCCCCATGTGGGGCTCTGCGCTGACAGTGTGGCGCCTGCTTGGGATTCTGTCTCTCCGTCTTTCACTGCCCTTCCCTTGCTCTCTGTTTCTCTCTCTCTCTCTCAAAATAAATAAATAAACTTTAAAAAAAATTAAAAAAAAACAAAGAGCATCACGTAAAATGTCTTGAATGAATGGTTTGAATTAGAACCTTGAATTTTTTTACTTTTCTTAAACTCACAAGCTCTTCAAAACATTTTAATCTTCTTTCAAAAAAAGGCATCTGTCTCAGATATCTTGGATTTAATATAATACTATTTGTGCCACACCTGGACCTAATCAAATTATTATAGTGACTATATTATACCAATATAAAAATATTTTTACAAGAACAACTTTCCTCAAAGACTGGAAAATCATCAGATGTGTTATTCATAGAGTCAATATGAGTCTACTGTTAGAATCAATCCTCATTGATGTTTTGATGAAGTTAGTCATCAGTTCTAGAAAAAAAATGTCTCTGAACTGGTAGAATTTTCCATCTCTGCAGTTAATATTAATGTTATCAGCTGACATGCTAATCATCTTATCGACCAGTGTACTGTACTCAGAACAGAGAAAGTATATTCATTTAATTGATCACTTGTCTCACCTGGCAGGACATCAAGTTCAAGAACTTTTACGTTATCTCCAGGAATTTCATTAAAATAACTTACTAATATAGGGACAACCTTTTGATTTTTGTGGTTAGCTGAAGCTGTCATACTGCTGATACTTAAAGGTCTTACCAGTTCGTGTTGTTAAATCTTTTGAGGTCCTGGAGCAATTTTTTTTTTTTTTTTACTTTATACGTTTGTTTTGTGCTGATGGAAATTTAAGTTCAAATACCATGGAACTTAGTTCAGAAGTACAATCTGAAGATCTGAAGCCATGACTGTGTTCTGTGGCATTATATGGAATTACCGCTTCTCTTCTGAACATGTTTTTTGAGCTATTTCATCATTGAATCATGGAAGCTCCAGATCTGACAGATAATGCCCATTTCCTCAAATTGAAAAGGCAAAAAAAAAAACAAAAAAGAGCAAATTGGGCCTCAATGTTTATCTCACTGCCACTTAAGAAGCAAAATTCTACTTGTGGATTGACATTTTATTTTATAAAAGAGTATTTATTTTGCAACTCCTTTTGCAATTAAGTGTTTTATTTCCTCCCTGATCTCTACCTTTGTAACTTTTTTGTACTAAAATAAAACTGTTTAAATAATTGTAGACAAACCTCAAATGTCTCTGAATATAGGTAACAAACAGCATTAACCTTATCATACCGTATCACAGGAATCTGCTTTGTCTGACACTTACAAATATGTAGGTGGCTTCAGGTTTACAGAGCACAGGCTAGTACCCATCTCAGGGTCCACAGGAACCAGCTTCTCCCTCTCTGCTCCTCTTTCTCCCTCAATATCTAGTCTAATGCTAGCTTTCTTTCCTTCCAAGATGTTGAGCTCCTTGGGTCTTTCCCCCATCCCTCACCCCCAGGTGCCCAGAGACCCAACAATAAACCCTTATGAGACATTTTACATAATTACAAGTTATTGTAATAAATTATTCAGCTTAGGATCTTCACCTTTTGCAGTTCTCAGTCTTATATTTCTTAATATTTAAATTTTTTTTTTAGGTTTATTTGTTATTGAGAGACAGAGAGAGACAGAGCACAAACATGGGAGGGGCAGAGAGAGGAGGAGACACAGAATCTGAAATAGGCTCAGGCTCTGAGCTGTCAGCACAGAGCCCAACGTGGGGCTTGAACTCACAAACCACGAGATCATGACCTGAGCTGATGTCAGATGCCCAACCGACTGAGCCACCCAGGGGCCTCATATTTCTTAATCCTTTAAAATGGTGTCACTGATTTGATTCTTACAGTTGCGATATTCTAAGATCTTGGAAGTTTTGGAACATTTTTACATTTATGCAAAAAAATAAAAAGAAACACAATATTTGAAATAAAAGTTTCATATCAAAGTCAACCTCCTCTGAGGTCCTGGATCAAGTGGTCCCCCTCCCAAACCCTGTCCCTTACCCCATCATTCTATCCCATTATCCTATATTATGTTCTTCATTGCTCTTAGTATATAAATGTATCTTATGTATCTATGTGATTTGTATGCATGTGTTTCAGGACCATGATTCTTCTTCCCTTAGAAGCAGGGGTTTTATTTTGCTTCAGTTGTTCCCTTGTACTTAGAACAGTGCTGGCACATGCTCAGTACAGATTGGTTGAAAGAGAAATACACCTGATGGCCTGTGACAGTCAGGCCCCATCTCTGGAACTAAGTCACTAAGGGACCCTTGGTTGTAGACATTGGGTTTTCTTAAGATATCTTAGAGTTCCACCACCTCTGGGCACTAAAACTTTTTGAAAGGGTTTTGGCAGGTCAATTATATATATTTTCACAAATGATTGAAAGAAGCCCCAAAGAGGTCAGATAAGGTAACTGAGGACATTTAGAGAGCAAGGGCTAAGAAGAAGCCTCACCATAAAACAGAACTGAATAATTATCAGTGCATACATTAGTATGTTGTATAAACAGAGCTGCATAGGTAACATTTTTTAAAACTGAGAAATGATAAATAGAAATAGCTTGTTTTTCTTAGAAATTTATTAAGCACTGAATTATGTTACAGAGGCATGGATTTTTAATTCCACATACTGTTTTAAGAAGTATTTTATAATAGATGCTGTGTCCTAGTCTATTGAGAGTATCTGCCTCTGGGAATCTAAAATATCAACACGTGAGTATTATTTTATCTAAAGTCATAGCTTCATTGACCAAGTGTTGTACAGGGAGGTAACACAGAGACTGTGTAATAATCAACCCACTCATTGTTACTAATGCAGATTCTGAGGATCGAAGAGTAAGAGACTCATCCAAAAAGACCAAACTCAAATATTGTGCCAGGTAATCTTTAGTTGCCCCTCAAGAGCCCCTGCCCCTCCTTTTCCAACCTGCTCTGCAACTCTTGCTTTCTAGCTTCCCCTTTTATTTGCTGAGTGGGAGGCAAGGGTAAGAGATTGGAGGATGAAGGAGGGCAAGTCTGTGATACTTATTCCTTCAACAGCCCCCCTACCAGCCTCATTGGCCAAGATTGCATTCATTCACCTAAGGCCACAGCTCCTGCTGGCTGCCGTCTCTCCAATTCTAGGAACCATTGCCTCTCCTTGTCCCTTTAGACCTAGGGATGATAAGCCTTCCAGTTGTTGCTAGCCTCAGAGTGCTTCACCAGGCTTGGCTGGCTCCACTTAACCCTGCCCTGCCTTTGCTATATGGTTTCCTTCTCTTGAATAGTCAATGAATATATCATGGGTTTCTTACCCAGACTCTGGCCACACACATTTGAGTCTAGGTCTTCTGACTCCTGTCCAGTGCTCCTTCCTTTATACTCCCATTTCATAAGTGGCTTTGGAAATACATATGACTGTATCTGCTCAGATTATATGGAAATATTTTCAAATACTTTGATGAAGTACTAGAAACAGAACCTAAAAGGATGAGTAATGAGGACCACAGAAAGGGGAAAGGCTGACTCTACAGAGGTTCTGCAGGAAATCTTGCAAAGGTGAAATTTGACTGGGGTAGAAAGTGGAACTACCTAGAGAAGTAGGAGGGCAACGTGGTTCCTGTGTGGTTAGGAGAATTAGGGTTGCAGCTTTCAGTCCTGCACCAGCTGACGTTAACCCATTCTGCGTGTGTATTTTTCATTCCACACAGCCCCTAGACGTAAGCTAAATACCTTAGTTGTGCTCAGCTAAAGAAGCAGCACATCTTTCCAACACTAGATGGGAACTTTGGTGGCATTGGACTCGTTGAGAGAGAGTCTGCAGGTCCGCAGCAGGGTGTCTGATTGAGATATTTTCAAGAGTCAAGTTGACCAAGGCAGAGTATTTACTTTATAGCTTTACTCTACCAGAATGCCATCTTTGTATATTGGTATTTCATCTTCATTCACTCCCATTTGCTCCTTTTCTCTGTGAAAATGGAGTACGAAAAAAGCCATGAGAATGTAGAGAGAAGTTTCCCAAATAGAGCTATTCCTTAGAAATAAAGATAACTTTGTTCTGGTGTTGACTAACTTTGTGTGACCTCTTTCAAGTCTCTGGGACTCAGGTTCCCCAGAGTAAAATGAAAACACTAGTTAGGATGATGTTGGAGGTCACTTCCACCTCTCAGATGCTATGATCCTCTTAAGAAATGGACTAAACTAAAGCATCTTCCATCATGAGCTCCCCGCCTGTTTAACACAACAGTTCATGCACTCAAGCCGGCCCTGCAATGTTATGTCTAGAACTTTAGACTCTGGAGTCAGCCTGCCGGGGTTCAAAATGCAGCTCTGGATCTTGGAATCTGTTTCAGGGAGAAAGAAATAAGGTCCCAGGACCTCCAGCCCTCCTGGATCTCTACAACTGATGTCAGATCCAGAGACCACACTTTCCTGGAGCTTGTCCTTCTGCACAGTTTCTCTGGAGATGTGTCATATAGGAAACACAGGCAGGAGGTGGAATGTTCCACTATTTGATTGTACTGTTGGGAGGGCCAAGAGAATCCTTCTGCATTTGGCTGGATTGTCCGGATCATGTTTCCATTATACTTGACTCCAACTGCCAACATGTGTGAAAAAAATCAGTTGAATGTTTTTAAAAAAATATCTGCCCAAGGTCAAATCATTGTTTTGGCTAACTTCTCTCTTCATTCACCAGCTGTTTTGATGCCATATGGATTCAACCTATAGAAAACTCAATTTCAACCGTCTCTTTCTGCAAAGACCACTTAGATCAAGTGCCTTTCATTTATTTTCTGCCTGGCAAACTTTGCCTTATAACTTTAAAGCAAAGCTCAAATAGCTCCTCCTCTGGGAAGCATTTGTTGATGACACTTCTTCCTCAGGTAGAGGAATTCACATCCTCTCTCCTCTGCACATCTCAGGTGCTGTGTACCCATCTCTATCCTGCCATTTATCACCTTGTGGAGGGGTTATTTGTCATCTGCTAGGAGTCCCTGAGGGCCTAAGACCCACTTCATGTGTACCTCTGCCTAGAAGTAACTGTTTTTGAGGACTCCTTAACAAAGGAGAACAGGAGGAAGATACAGAGGGAAGAATTAATGGAAAATTTTGGAAATTTTTTTGATAGTGAAGTAAGAAGAAAACCAACTAGGCAAAGTACTGCTGAGTGGTCTGTTTTCTCTTGCTCCCCCTTACATGTCTTCTCTATAGCTTGTCTTTGGGTGTCTGAAGTTGTTCATTAGGAGAGGCAGAGATTTTGAGGAAAAAATGCAGTAACTTTAACTGTGTCAAATATCTACAAGAGATGGTTTTCTTTTTATTTATTTATTTTATTTATTTTTTTATTTAAAAAAAATTTTTTTTCAACGTTTATTTATTTTTGGGACAGAGAGAGACAGAGCATGAACGGGGGAGGGGCAGAGAGAGAGGGAAACACAGAATCGGAAACAGGCTCCAGGCTCTGAGCCATCAGCCCAGAGCCTGACGCGGGGCTCGAACTCACGGACCGCGAGATCGTGACCTGGCTGAAGTCGGACGCTTAACCGACTGCGCCACCCAGGCACCCCACTTTTTATTTTTTTAAAGTTTATTTATTTATTTTGAGAGAGTCTGTGCTGCATGCATGCACATGAGTCGGGGAGGGACAGCAAGAGAAGGAGAGAGAATTCCAAGCAGGCTGTGCACTGTTAGCACAGATTTCCACGTGGGGTTCGATCCCATGAACCATGAGATCATTACCTGAGCCAAAATCAAGAGTCGGATGCTCAACCGCCACCTAGGCACCCCAAGAGACGGTATTCTATTCCGACAGAACTCACCTCTACACTTTTTCAGAGAATAAAAGCATAAAAGAATCACTGCATTCAGAATTGCTTCTTCTCTGGGATTGGGGACTTGTCTGAAATCTAAGCCTAGGCATAATTTTTTTTTTCAAGTTAGCTAATATACAGTGTAGGCTTGGCTTTAGGAGTAAATTCCCATGATTCATCTCTTGCATACAACACCCAGTGCTCATCCCAATAAGTACCCTCCTCAACGTCCTCTACCCATTTTCCCCACCCTCATCAACCTTTGGTTTGTTGTCTGTATTTAAGAGTCCCTTGTGGTTTGCCTCCCTCTATGTTTTTGTCTTATTTTTCCTTCTAGTCCCCTATGGACATCTGTTAAGCTTTTTTTTTTTTTTTAATGTTTACTTATTTATATATAGAGAGAGACACACAGTGCAAGTGGGGGGAGGGGCGGAGAGGGAGGGAGACACAGAATCTGAAACAGGCTCCAGGCTCTGAGCTGTCAGCACAGACCCTGATGCGGGGCCTGAACTCACAAACCGTGAGATCATGGCCTGAGCTGAAGTCAGACGCTTAACTGACTGAGACACCCAGGTGCCCCATCTGTTAAGTTTTCAAAGTCCATGTATGAGTGAAATCATATGATATCTGTCCTTCTGTACTACTAGGAATTTATCCAAAGGATACAGGAGTGTTGATTCGAAGGGACATGTGTACCCCAATGTTTATAGCAGCACTATCAATGGTAGTCAAATTATGGAAAGAGCCCAAATGTCCATCAACTGATGATTGAATAAATGGAATATTACTTGGCAATGGAAAAGAATGAAATCTTGCCATTTGTAACAATGTGGATGGAACGGGAGGATATTATGCTAAGCCTAGGTATAACTAATAACATTTGCTTGGGGAGAACAATCTGTTCTGAGAATTAGATGTCATGGGATTACCCAGGGAATAGCGTGGCCAGAAAAATTCAGATATTATCTCTGCTGGAAGTCTGTCCCCATCTAACCTGGTGGTCAACAGGTGTCTCAGCTTAACTGTTAAAACATTTTTGGCTCACACGGTCTTCAAAGATCTCAAAAACCTTCAAAAATTCTGGTTCTCATCTTCTTGATGGATAAGGCAGAGTTTCCAGACCCTCTGCTGTCAGAAGGTGGAAACGGTAGTCAACTATTTTGACCTTATGATACTAACCTATTTATTAAACTTTTCTCTAGTGTGACTGAACTGGTTGGTGTTTTTGGCATTGATAACATTGGGGTCACTGCCCATAAGATGAGATGCATTTGTGCTGTCTGTCCACCAGAGGACTGTTTACCATGAAGTATTCTGATAGAATATTAGAATAATCTTAACAAGGGCTTTAGAACTAGACAGTTATCTCATCTAGATTTCTACACAGCATAACAAAGTTATGAGAGATGTTAGTGTACTTTTGATGACTGATGGGAAAATGTGATTCTAGTTATTTTATCCTGGTTTTGGAAAAATATAAACATCTAGTTTATGCAAAACACAATTCATTCTATCAAGAAATATTTGTTAAGCATCTACTATGTGCCAGGTGCTGTTGTAGGTGTCTGAGGTATATCAGTGAAGCAAACAGAGACCTCTGCCATTGTGGTGCTCACATTATATGCTGGAAGAGGACAGGACAGGCAGTAAACAACACAGGTAGTAAATAAATAAATAACCTAATATGTTAGGGGCACCTGGGTGGCTCAGTTGGTTAAGTGTCTGGCTGTTGATCTCACCTCAGGTCATGATCTCACAGGTCATGGGTTTGAGTCCTGCATCTGGCTCTGGACTGACAGCACAGAGCCTTCTTGGGATTCTCTCTCTCCTTTTCTCTCTGCCCCTCCCTGCTTGCTCTCTCTCTCAAAATAAATAAATAAACATTTTAAAAAGTTAAACAAAATCTAATATGTTAGAGAATGACAGGTGTTGTGGAGAAAGGGAAAGGTAAATCACAGTAAAGGGAATTATATAATGAAGGGAAAGGGACTAGGAAGGTGGCAGTAGGTGCTCAGGATGGTCAGGATGGGTCTCACTGAGATAGTGTTATCTAAGCAAAGATTTTTTTAAGAAGTTCATTTATTTATTTTGAGAAAGAGAGCGAGAGAGTGAGAGAGTGGGAGAGGGGTAGAGAGAGAGAAGGAGAGAATCCCAAGCAGGCTCTACACTGTCAGCAGAGCTTGACGAGGGACTCGAACCCACAAGCCATGAGATCATGACCTGAGGTGAAATCAAAAGTCAGTAACCATCAGAGCCACCCAGGCATCCCTAAACTAAGATCTGAAAGAGGTTAGAGAGTTAGACAAGCAGATACTTGGGATAAGAGCATTCCTGGAAGAGGGAACAGTGAGTACAAAGGTCTGTGGAAATGGGCCAGTCTTGTTTGAGAAGTAGCAAGGATACCTGGGTGGCTGGAGTGGAGTTAGTGGTGAGGGAACAGGAAGAAAGGAGGTGGGAAAAAGAAGGTCATAGGGGGTTGGGCAGGCTTTACTCTGAGTAATAGGGAGAGCCATGGCAGGGTTTTGCACAAAGAAGTGACACAATTTAGCATATATTTAAAAAGGATTACTTTGATCTTGGTGTTGTGAATGGACAATGTTCCAGACAAACCTAGGCTGCCTGGTAAATTCGATCAGGTGAAACCTGATAACAAGACACTTCCCTGAGAAGATTCACAAGATACCACATTCAAAAAAAGCATTTGGATTCTACTTCCAAAATGTCACTGTGGATGTGCTGTTATGAGCTTAATTGAAATAGCCATTGTATCCACATTTGTATTAGACAAGACCGTTCCTCCAGGCTTTCTTAGAGCCCTTGTTCTTTTTCAACCACTCCATTAAAATTTTAAAAGTTACCATCTTATGCAAAATCCGATGCTAATCACAGAGTATGACAGTCAAGGATACAAAGGTAGACAAGATGTGGTTTCTGTCCTCTCCTATAGTGCCCAAAGAGAAAATTCAGATACTTGATCTCAAGGTGATATATCTCTCTAAAATATGTCAGATGCTTATTTCTTCTCTTGAAATAATCAATGTTTTTTGTTGTTGTTGTTGTTGAGGATCCTTGCTTGGAATAATGTTCCATTTTGATGGTCATGTGTGATGAGCAGATGAATTCTAATTCTAAATTGTGCTGGATTTCTAGAAAGTGCTGGATTCCCAACACATTGTTCTCCAAGAAGGCTGTGTAGCTATAGGGGAGAGGGTAGAAAGTGGTGGTATCTAAATAGAAAATTTAAGTTTCTTAATCCATTATCTCTAGACCTAAAGAGTAAAGTAAAATCTGAGAGTGATATATAGTGCTCTGGGTGTTCAATCGACGTAGCTGAGGGCTTGGAAAGCTAACAGTTTTTATATGGGTTGGTATAACTCACCTTAACAAGAAAGAGGAACAGATGGTGTATTAGTTTGCTAGGGCTGCCATAACATAATACCAGAGACTGAGTGGTTAAAACAACAGAAATTTATTTTCTCACAGTTCTAGAAGCTATAAGTCCAAGATCAAGGTCGACAGGCTTCATATATATGATTATCTTCTCCCCCTGTCCTCACCTGCCCTTTTTTCTAGGCTTCCTGGTGTCTCTCTGTATCCAAATGTCCTCTTTTTAAAAGGACAGCAGTCAGATTGGATGGTGGCCCACCCTAATGGCTTCTTTTTAACTTAATCACACCTATCTCCAAACACAGTCATGTTCTGAGGGACTAAAAGTGAAGACTTCAACATACGAATTTCGAAGGTGGGGGTAGAGATAATATTCAGTTCATGACAGGTGGGATGGTCTCATTGCTCAAGTCAAAGACTGATATCTTAGAACATTTAGGTAATTCTGCAAGGGAAGCTTATATGCTTTGGAGTTGACTTTCTGTGCAAATTTATGAAACCCACTATAGGCAGGACCTAGGTCTGAGTTGGGTGCAGAATGTGCCTATAGCACTCACTTACATGGGAGACAAAGCCAACTGGGGCCTTAGTGGGTTCTCTGATTAACAGACTAACAAAGGCAAGTAGGAAAGCTGATTGAAGGACAGATGGTTCTCTGGCCAGTGTATGGTACATTCTGAAAGGGTCTCACTTGGTAAGCATTCAGTTCTTATTTTCTCATGATGACTCTGAGATGATCTCAGAAACCAGGCAAGAAAAGAAGACATTCCTGGTTAGATGCCCTGTGGCTAGCTGTGTGTAGGAATTCTGACTGAGAATTTGAGTGTGGTCTGACAGACAAGGGCTACGGGAGGGGTATAGGTTTGTGTTGAGACTTCCACATCCTCACTTTTTCATTAAGCTGCCTGGACATATTCTCGTGAATCCTAGGTAAACACTCTTGTTCTTTGACCTTAACTCCATCCACAAGTGCAAATATCTCTTAGGTCATAGAATCCTCAGTTTGGAGTTAAGAGTCATTACAGTAATTTGAAAGGAACTAAGGTTATTATATTAAACAGAGATGGTGAATAAGTTATCTGGAGAAGGCTGGTGGTCCAAATAGACCTCCACTGAGGGACATTATCTTTGGGGATCTGCCAGGGTCCAGGATTTCGTCTCCAGACCTTAAGGTATCAAGATACCTAACTTGTCATTATATTGAAAGAAAGAGGATTTGTTTTAGAGGAAAAATTGTCTATAACTGAATTAATGCATCTTGTGTATAGATCTAGTGAAAAATATAACTATTAAGAGGACTAGACACTCCTGTCTTCTGAAAAGTCCATTTGGTTTCTGTAACCTCCATGGGAAACTATGTTATAATTGGAAGGTTGCTTGGTGAGTCAGAGATCTAAACAAAAGGACTTACTTATATGATTCAAATGTTTAAATGAGAGGATGAAAGATAGATTTCGTTTCATGAGCAATTCTTATTGATTGTTAAGGGCTGAGTGTTGAGAAGTATGAGGCCACATTTAGACTTGGTGGGAAAGCGACAGTTGATTAGCAATGTCTGCCATGGACACAAGATCAAGAGTAAGTGACATGTGTGCTCTATTGAGTCATCCCTAGTGTAAAGCCATCACAGATAGCCTTATGAATTCATAGACACACAGACACACACACACACACACACACACACACACACGTACAATACCATTAGGACTGGGGGCTCAGGTACCCTGGGCAGTGCTTGGCTGGCAACCGCCAACATCCATTTTCAGTGCTTCCTTGTGTCATGGATCTTTCTTCTGACTAGCCCATCCTTTCTGTGGATATGTTTAGTCAGGTCACAGTTAGGTGCTGCAGGTCTGAGAGTGAGCCAGTGTCTTTGAGATGGCTGTCTAATCATTTTGAGCTGACTTATCTTTTCTCTCCCAGAGGATTATTTTATTGACCAGACTTGGACACCTCTCTATAGCCCCTGTATAAGGAAAAGAATAAACTATGCTAGCAATTTTCATACTTTAGGGGAACTCTTTTTATTTTTTCCAAACTAAGTCTTACTTATAACTTCAATATATTGAACAAATAAGAGTAACAGGCAGGTCTCTGGAAGTCTCAGTCTTCACTGTTTTCAAGACACCATTTATTTGTGCATAGAAACCTGGAAATATTTGTAGTGAGCTCTGGGGATGCAAGGAATTTTATTAGAAAACCATTGATCTTCGATTTCTTCAGTCCAGATATGAGAGAATGCAGGCATTGGAAAGTAAAATGGTTTACTCAGGATTATACGGAAGAGATAAGGTTGTGCTGGTGCAAGAAACTCCCATCTCCTGACCCCTGATCTAGAGTTCTTTCCACGAGTCCAACACTTGTGGGTTTGGGGAATATTCTGTCAACCTCCCAGTGGCCCAGCCAACTCTAAATCATAAGTCTTCAAGGGAAGGAGGAGCCACAGGCCCATCTTGAGGGGACTCCATAGAGAAATATGTCTGCTTTGTCTCTCTTCCATTTCACAAGTGAAACCTGACAGCATAGATTAGAAAAACAATAAAAGGCCATCTCATCTGTGTTCCTTATTTATTACACATTATCCAGGTATCTGGTTGCAAAACCTGCACTCCTACTCCTCTCTCATTGTTAACAACGTTTGAAGCAGAACACACTGACCTGCTTCATCAGATAACATCGGCATTTCAGCGAGTGCTCCCTTTCCAGGTGACTTCCACCCTCTCTCTTGGTTGTCCCTCTCCCCACTCCCCCCAAAAATTCAATAAGGGGAACACTTCGATTAACAGCAAAACATGCCTCCTTTACTTGGCATGACTGCTTCTATATGTAGTCAAGGAAGAAATAAAGGAAAAATCACACCCCTTTAAAAAAAAGTAGACAGACTGAGCAGATTGTAGGGTCAGACAATGGAGCCTGGAGGAATGTGACCCAGTTAATCGAAGGGGGTGGATACCTCAGTGCTTGTCCCCTTCCCAGCCTGTGGAAGACACTAAACTTGAGTGGGAAAGCAGCTCTTCTTTAGTCTTTGTCAGAGAGAGAGAGAGAGAGAGAAAGAGAGAGAGAGAGAGAGAGAGAGGAGAGAGAAGGAATTTAAGTAGGAAAGGGGTAAGGAGAAGAGTAGAGAAGGAAAAGAAGGGAAGATAAGCTGAGGTAGAGAGAACAGAAGATGAGTGACTATGAAAGGAGGGGAAGAGAAGAGCCAGAAAGTGGAACAAGAAGGAGAGAAGGAGAAAAAGATGTGAGGCGGGGGGGGGGGGGGGGGGGGGGATGGAGAAGGAGGGCAAGGGAGGAGGGTGAGGGGGAGGATGGGGAGCTTTGTTTTTATAGTATATAAAGTAAAAATCAAATCAAGCAGTGCCAGCCTTCTAGAGGCTCGTGGGGTGGAAAGACTGAACACCATAGGGAGTAATCTGGGTTCCAGTCCCACCTCCACCACCTACTCTGTATTACCCTGAGCAAGTTTCTTCTCCTCTCTGAGCCTGAGTTTCCTTACCATGCAGTAAAAGGGGTATGTGTGAGGCCCTGAGTGTCTCCCCACTCATCCCCACCAACCCCAACCATTGCCCTGGGGCAGTCTTGAGTCTGTGCTGAGGAGACACCAGGAGGAGAACAGAGTCCTTTGTGGCCAGACCAGGGACCGACAACTTGAAAGGCAATGGGGGCAGAAGAATTGAAGCATTTTTTGTTGTGGAGGAAAGCGTGGGCTGCAGGCAGGGAGCCAGAAACCACTGACATCACCATAATACTTGGAACGGACCTCTGAGAGGTGGGTGGGAGCCTCAGGGAGTGGGCAGAGTTACCTGGTGAAGGGATGGAGGGCCTAGATCTGGCCCAGGAGCAGCAGGGATGCTGGAGAGAGGCTCATGGGCTCTCAAACTTTCAGGAGACAGACAGCCATGAATCCAAAGACAGGAGGAAGGTGTGTAGAATTTGGGAAATCATTTATCCTCTTCAGTCCCTTGGTTTGGGTCTTGGAATAGAAGGTGGAAGGGGAATATGGGCATGATCTCTCTAGGCAAAAATCCATCCACCTTTATTTCTGGGCCTTACGTTAGAAACACTTGATACAGAAAATGTTGATGTTCACTTTCTCCCTTTGGCCCCCAGAACCTGTCCAACAGGAAATGGAATTGGCGGCCACCTCTATGATAGGGTTATAGGGGTGCCAGGAGTTACTTCTTCCCCCTCAGATGTGGCCTCCACTAAAATGCCACAGTGCTTATAGTCTCCACTATTATTAAGCCCCCTTTTGGATTAAACATTACTCTCTTCCCATAGACTGCTAGTAAAAATATTTCATTCCTCCTCAGGGATTTGCAAGGGCTCACATCCTAGTACCAGGTTATCAAGTCTATGTCATGTGCTCCTCCCTATCAGGGTTAGAATGTTGACAGAAAACTGTTCAGGGTACTGCTGATGGAGCTGCTGGAATAAATGGAAAGCAGACCAGGAGCTCATTCCTTTGTCCTGCGGAAGTTGCTTATGGGACACCAGGAGATGCCATACTCCTCAGGATAGCCTTTGCAAAGTCCTTAAAAGTCCACACTCCTCCTGCAACCTCCTTAGTGATGGGAACCTCATTACCTCATGAGACAGCTCATTTCATTGTTGAATGACCTAAGTGGTTAGAAAGTGGTCAGCGCACACTAGGTTGAAATCTCTCTGCTTGACAAGTCCACCCATTAGTGCTGGTTCACAGAGCATGTCTGCTTCCTCTTCCCCCATGTCAGCCTTTCAAGTTGTTTAAGATGGCTATCATGTGCTCCTAGTTTTTCTCTTCTCCAAGCTAAATATATCAGTTTTTTGTCTCTGCCTCATGTGACATGGCATTAGACCTTTCATCATCTTGAGTAACCCCCAGGTTGTCAGTGACTGTTTTATGACTAGTGCTCCAAAGTGAAAAATATGTAGTCTGACTTGTACACGTCTATGGGATAGATGCTGGTTGAATTGAGTTCATTATTTGATCCTGTGATCTTGAAATTGTCCTTCTATTTATGTAACCAAAGAATTGGTTTTTTAAACATTCTGCTTCACCTTGCCTTGTGTTAAGCTCGTAGTCAGTTAAGACCCTTAGATTGCTTTTACATAAATTACTACCCATCCTATATTCAACTGATAGGAATTTGTAAAACTGGTTACTACTGTTGCTAAGCAGAATGTGCATTGACTACCGATGTGTGTGTGGTCCTGTGCTGGGCACAGAACCGGAGAGATAAGGCCTTTAGAGAATTTTAATTTGAAATGTATTTATTCAACACTTACTTATTGTTAGTACTGGATTTTTAGTGGACAATTTGTCAGCATCAAAATTTTATATGTTCCTAGTATTTGTCCAACATTATACCCTTATTTTACAGACCAGATCGCTCATGTAATGAACATAAAGCTATTTATTTTTTTTTAATTAAAAAAAATTTTTTTTCAACGTTTATTTATTTTTGGGACAGAGAGAGACAGAGCATGAACGGGGGAGGGGCAGAGAGAGAGGGAAACACAGAATCGGAAACAGGCTCCAGGCTCTGAGCCATCAGCCCAGAGCCCGATGCGGGGCTCGAACTCACGGACCGCGAGATCGTGACCTGGCTGAAGTCGGACGCTTAACCGACTGCGCCACCCAGGCGCCCCTATTTTTTTTTAATTTTAATGTTTATTTATTTTTGAAAGAGAGAGACAAAGACAGACCATGAGCAGGGGAGGGGCAGAGAGAGAGGGAGACACAGAATCCGAAGCAGGTTCCAGGCTCTGAGCTGTCAGCACAGAGCCCAACATGGGGCTGGAACCCACGAACTGTGAGATCATGACCTCAGCCAAAGTCGGACACTTAACCGACTGAGCCACCCAGACGCCCCTGAACATAAAGGTATTTAAACAAGGATGTTAACTGCAGCATTAATTTAATTATGAAAAAATAAGCAAACTCAATTTCCAAGAGGAATGGTTAAATATAGAACAGTGCCTGCATAAGTGGAGTATCATGAAGCCATTAAAACCATAAGTTAGATCTATATGCAACAACACAGGACGACCTTAAAGATGTATTGTAAAGTAAAAAATGCAAGTCATAGCACTGTAGGCATACTTTAATATCATTTATATGTTAACAACCTAAAGTATATTTAAAAAGTATGTGTATATATATATATATATGTATGTGTGTGTATATGTGTGTATATATATATATATATATATAATATGAGTTTGAAATATATATAGTCAACTATTCATGAAAGTTTCCTATTAGAAGAAATTAGAAAGAGGAAGGTAGGGGGGCCTGGGTGGCTCAGTCAGTTAAGCAGCCAACTTTTGATTTCTGCTCAGGTCATGACTCATGGTTTGTGAGTTTAAGCCCTGCATTGGGCTCTGTGCTGTCAGTGCAAAGCCTGTTTGGAATTCTGTTTATCCTTTTCTCTGTCCCTCCTCAGATCTCTTTCTATAAACAAACAAACAAACATTAGAACACACACACACACACTTAAAAAAAAGAAAGATGAGGGTAGGTGGTATTTTGATTTTTACAAGCATGTATTCATTTATTACTTGTATGATTTTTAAAAATGTTCTAAAAGACAGAGGAAATATATCCCAAGAAAATATTGGGAAAGACAAAGAATTCAAACATGGATAAGGTGCTATCTCCTTCCCTCAAAACAAAATAAAATTAAATAGAAGGGATAAGACAATACATAGGTAACGATGGTATGATGCCATGGAAAATGTTAGGGAATCCAGATTAAAGAGAGATTCCCTGTGCCTGTAGAGAGGAGAAAAGGACAATAGGTAGAGTCCAGTGGATGGCAGGATTTTGACAGGGGCTAGCATTGAGGGGGTTTTGTAGGAAGGTGAGAAAGTTTGCACCATCTCTTGGTACGATGTTCAGTCTAGTGTGTTGGAAGTGTAGGATTTGTTTGAGGCACAGTCAGCAAAAAGTCTAGAAGGGTAAGCCGGGTTAGAACTCAAGTAGCCTTTGATGTGTTTCCTTTGGTAGCCTATGGGAAATATCCCCGGGCAGCATCTTAGGTAGATTAATGCAACTATGGTAATATCAGAACTTTGAGGAAAAATGAGACTGGAGGCCAAGAGACCATTTAGGAAGCTATTGCTGTATATATATCAGCATTTTTCCATGTTCTATTCAAAGTTAGTAGTGCTTCCCCCATCCGCCTTCCTAAATAAGTTCAACAGCTAAGTACTCTTGGAAAACTTGCCCATTAAATCTCTTCTTGAAGATCTGCAATACCCTTAGCATAATATAAGCCCTGAGAAGTCCTGCAATCAAAATGTATTTAATTTTTATTAACCTAATATTTCTCAAATTTATTTGAACACAGAACATTTCGCTTGTAGCCTGTATTTTTTGCAATGGCAGTCTGAACAGCAGCAAGCTCTTTGGAAATATTAAAAAAAATTTGTTAATGTTTATTTATTTTTGGGAAAGAGAGAGAGAGTAGGAGAGGGACACAGAGAGGGGGGAACAGAGGATCCAAATCAGGCTTCACATTGACAGCAGAGAGCCTGATGCAGAGCATGAACTCATGAACCATGAGATCATGACCTGAGCCAAAGTTGGATGCTTAACTGACTGAGCCACCCAGGTGCCCCTCTTTGGAAATCTTCTTACAGCAGAATCATAAAAGTCTGAATGGGGGTGGCAGCAGAACAATGGGGAAAAAATAAGGCTGCAACCATATTGGAGAAGGAAGTATTGAGAGGGCTTGCCATGTTGTTCGGGTGTGGAGTCAAGAGACAGAGATGTGTCAAAGACTGTCTGAGACTTCCTTACTTCTATGTTTCTTCATACCAAAAATTGTAAGCATCAAATCCTGCCCTCTGAATAGCTGGTCACACACACTGAGACCATTCCTATTTAGTGGCTCAGCATATGTTGCTGGCCTGAGGAAAAAAAATCAGTTCACTCCATGCCCCCCACTCCTCACGAAAATATCCAATTTAAAATGGGATGTAATACAATCAACAGAGTAAAAAGACAACCCATGAAGTGAGAGAACATAATTGCAGATAATATATCTGATAAGGGATAATATCCAGAATATACAAAGAACACCTACAACTCAATACACACGCAAAAACAAACAAATGGATAAAGGACTTGAATAGATATTTTTCTGAAAAAGTGTGACCAGCGACCAATAAGCACATGAAAAGATGCTCAACATCAGTAATCATCAGGGTAATGTAAATCAAAGCCACAAGGAGATACCTCATCACACCCATCATCATGGCTTTTATCAAGGAACCAAAGGGGCACCTGGGTGGCTCAGTTGGTTAAGCCTCTGACTTTGGCTCAGGTCATGATCTCATGGTTTGTGAGTTTAAGCCCCACATCAGGTTCTCTGCTGTCAGCTCAGGGCCTGCTCCAGATCCTCTGTCCCCCTCTCTTTCTGCCCCTTCCCCGCTTGTTCTCTCTCTCAAAAATAATAAATAAGCATTAAAAAAAGAAATAAAAAATAAAAAGTGTTGGAGAGTATGTGAAGAATTTGGAACCCTTGTGCACTGTCGATAGGAATGTAAAATGATGCAGCCACTATGGAAAACTATATGGAAGTTCTTAAAAAAATTAAACATAGAATTACCATATGATCCAGCAATTCTACTTTTGGATACATACCCAAAAGGATTGAAAGCAGGGACTCAAACAGATATTTGTACATCAGTGCTCATAACAATATTCTTCACAATTTCAAGAGGTGGAAACAAACACTTGGATTATAAATGGGTAAACAAAATGTGGTTCATACATATAGTGGAATACTATTCAGTCTTAAAAAGGAAGGAAATTCTGACCCATGCTACAACATGGATAAAAACATTAGAAGACATTGGGCTGAGTGAAATAAGCCAGTTACGAAAAGACAAATCCTGTATGAGGTACCACTTACATGAAGTTCCTACAATACTCAAATTCATAGAAACAGAAGGTAGAATGGTGGTTTCCAGGGTTATGGGGAGGGCAACAGGGAGTTATTGTTTAATGGCTTCAGAGTTTCAAGAAGTTGCAAGAAGGAAAGAGTCTGGAGTTGGCTCTTGGTGATGGTTGCACAACAATGTGAATGTACTTGATGCCACTAAACTGTACACTTAAAAATGGTTTTGATGGTAAATTTATATTATGTATTTATTTCACCACAATTTAAAAGAACCCAGCAGGATATAGAATTTTGGTTCCTGTAGTCAGAAAGATGCTAAATCTCTTTAACTGGTTATTCTATCTTTTCTACAAGTGACTGTCATTGCACAAGTGGTCTGGAATTTTAAAACCTACAGAAACAAAACTATCACCTGTAGAAAATTTATAAAATACAAACGCAATGCATTATTCACTGTAGAAAATATGGAAAATACAAAATTACAAAAAGAAAATAGTATCACCCAACTCCTATCTGGAGATAACTAACTATCAGGTTATCTGGGGGTAGCATTTTGATGGATTTCCTTTAAGTCTTTTCTGGAGTATCTCTGTGAATTCTCAGCTCTCTCTCACCATGTGCCAGGGGCATGACAACCATTGCATAAGATAGCTACTTTGGGCAGGTCCTGGTGCAATCTGTGGCCAAGGTGGCTGGTTATGTCAGCCATCGAATAAGTATCAACCAGAGATTGCTTCTTTCATGAGGTGGATGTGTGGAGCTCTCATTGATCATCTGAACTGTGCTCTGACCAGTCTAATATATAAACATAATGGGATTAAGAAGAGGTTTGTCACACCAGGAATTAATTAGACTATGGGTTCCCAAGGTACTCTAGAACTTCCCTTGTCTTAGTTCTCATTGAACTCTATTGTAATGAGTGGTTTGATGTCTATTTCCCACTAGAATATAATGTAGGATCTTTGCCTGTTCACTGTTGTAGCCCATTGCTAAGAAGTATCTGGATAATAGAAGTGCTTAATAAATATTGGTTGAATGAATGAATTAATGGTTGCTCATAATGATACTCGATTTTGTAAGGGAGTAAAGGGGAAGCTGCATAGAATATTATTTAAGATCATTTGCTTCTGGACTCAGACTACTCACCTTTGAATCCAACATTGTGTAGTGGTGCACAGATTTTTTAACTTCTTTTTTTTAAGTTTATTTATTTATTTTGAGAGAGAGCGCGAGAGAGAGAGAGCGAGCACAAACAGGGTAGGGGCAGAGAGAGAGGGAGAGAGAGAAAATCCCAAGGAGGCCCAACACTGTCAGTGCAGATGCAGGGCTTGAACTCATGAACTGCAAGATCATGACCTGAGCTGAAACCAAGAGTCAATGCTTAACCAACTGAGCCACCCAGGCATCCCCAGATTTTTTAACTTCTGGAAGCTTTTTCTCATCTGTAAAATGGGGATAAAAATAATGTCTATTTCACAAAGTTAGTGTGAGAATTAATTGAGATAACCCATTATAAATCATTTAGAATGAACCTGGAACATAGTAATCACCGAATAGATGTCACTTATCATGTTTATCTTTTAGTTTGATAGTTGCATGAGCATTTCCTATGTCATTAAGTATTTCTGAAACAACATGTTTTTAGTGGGTATGTGCTCTTCCATATTGGAAATTTACCATAATTTATGGATATTTATATTTAGATTCTCTCTATTTTAAATAATTCTTGGGTGAGTATTCTTGTAATAGAGTAGTTAGGAGCACAGGCCATGGTACCAGAGTGCCTGGGCTCATGTACTGGCTCCCTATGTGACCTTGGATACTTGGGGCTGAGGTGGGGACAATAATAATTCATAGGATGGCCAGGAGGATTAAGCGAGTTAATGTATGTAGGCTGTTTATAATAATGTCTGGCAAAATTAAATGCTTAATAAATGTTTGCTATTACATTTTATTGCGCATCTTTAACTTTGTTAACTCTTCAGGCAACTGAAAACTTTGTTGAATTTGTGAGGGAAAACAGTGTCTTTTAATTTTTGTCCAACAGGATGAACACTTATTATAGTCTAGATAGGAACCCCTAGCCTGAATATATGGTTTTGTGTTGAAAAAATGGGGCATCATTAACTATTAGAACTTGTGTTGACTTGTGACCCTTCAGTAGTTTATTAATTGCATTCAATTTAATAGCTTAAAAATGCCTTTAGATGCTTGATTGCTTATGATTTGAAAAGAGTAGCTAAGTATGCTCTTATATTACTACTTATAATCTTATATCTTATACAACAATTACCGGCCAGATTGCTAAACAGACTATTTGATATATAAATTTACATATTATTTAATAAGAATGCTGTCTTAAAGCTATATTTGTGCCTTGGATATTAGTAATGACATTTATATTTATTTATCATATATTTACATGATTTATAAATAGATAACATTTATTTGTTAGTATGGACTTACAAATGTTTAAATAATGGGAGTGCTTAATTTAAAAAAAAAGTTGGAGAGCACTGACTGGCTTCTAGGTTAAAGCTTAGGTCCTTTAGGATGAAGTGAAAGACCTGGCCAGTCTTGCTTCGACTTTCCTTTTACTTCATCTTCAAGCCTCTCACCTTCACTCACAGTTCACCACACACCTCCGCCAACACACCAAACCACAGGCAACTTGTCAGCTGGTGGCTTGGTTAAAGTCCTAGTCTTAAGACTGGTCTATCTTCACACATTTCTTTAAGCCATAACCTCAGACAGTGAGTCAACAATTTTTTTAATGCATCATTTTATATAAAACGGTAGTGAAGAGCTTGCCTCAGCCCTTGGTCTTAAAAAAAAATTTTTTTTTAACGTTTATTTATTTTTGAGACAGAGAGAGACAGAGCATGAACGGGGGAGGGTCAGAGAGAGGGAGACACAGAATCTGAAACAGGTTTCAGGCTCTAAGCTGTCAGCACAGAGCCCGACGCGGGGCTCGAACTCACAGACCATGAGATCATGACCTGAGCCGAAGCTGGCCGCTCAACTGACTGAGCCACCCAGGCGCCCCGGTCTTAAAAATTTTTTTAAGAGAGAGAGAGAGAGAGCAAGCTAGCAGGGGAGGTGCAGAGAGACAGGGAGACAAAGAATCAGAAGCAGGCTCCTCACTATCAGTGCAAAGCCTGACTTGGGGCTCGAACTCATGAATCTTGAGATCGTGACCTGAGCCGAAGTTGGATGCTCAACCTCGGACGCTCAACTGACGGAGCAACCCAGGCACCCCGGCCTTAGCCCTTGGTCTTAAGCACTGAGACTGTTCCTGTTCCCCATATTTAATCTTTTTTATTCCCAGAAGCTGAACTTCATCAGCTGCTTCACCGTGTTAGTTAGAAAGTCCAATATATTTAGCCTTATGATTTATTTTTATTTATGTAAAATGATACATGTTTCTATTTTGCAGTTTTATAAAAAGTTTTCTCTATTAAAATATATTTTTATATATTTTATATATAAAAATATATTTATGTCTGAAAATAAATCACTTAAATAAAAGTAAAGTTAGGGATGTCTGGGTGGGTCAGTTGGTTAAGTGTCCAACTCTTGATTTCAGTTCAGGTCATGATCTCACAGTCATGAGATTGAGTCCCACATCGTGCTCTGTGCTGGGCATGGAGCCTGCTTAAGAGTCTCTCTCTCTCTCTCTCTCTCTCTCTCTCTCTTTCTCTCCCTCTGTCCCTCCTCCTCAAAAATATAAAATTAATAACAGAGCAGAATGCAATAAAAATGACTGAAGTTTGAGAGAGCCAGCACTGCATGACACTGAGGTTCCATAATTCAAACATTACTGGTGGAACAGGGACTAGAAGCTGGATCTTCTAATGGTCCAGGTCCTTATATGGGGCTTTGTTTTGTTTTGGTTTGGTTTATTTTTTTTTTTCAGAGTAACATGTGTAGATTTTTCTGTGAAGCTAATGGTTGTCTGTCACTGTTTGGCAGCAGGACACAGGTCTGGGGCGTCATGTGTCCAGTGATGTTGAGGTAGAGAGCATGAAAGCAACGGGTTTGAGAGACACAGAAGTTAGAGACCTTCTCTGAGGCCTGCTCGCATAAATTCACTAGGTGAGGACAGCCATCCCACGTGGTGAAGGGGTCATGTACTGATGTTCAGTGTTAAGGATGGGGAATCCTGGATCCCCTTCCTGGCACAACGTCTGAGTCTGAGGTTTGGGGATAAATGACTTGACGACTCCAGAGGTGACTCACTGCAATTTGGAAATTCTCAGCTGTAGCCCTCCCTTTAAGAAAAATTATTATTACCATCTCTGACTAATAACTAGCAAAGTCAAAGTGAAAAATAACTCAGTGGAGATGCAGAGAAAGTTTTTTTTTATTTTAATCTTTGTATGGAGCTGCAATGTACAGGGAGGTAAATGCGGGGAAATGTAGATAACAAATCTTACAATATTAACTGGGTAATTATGCCAATTAGCATTTAATTTTATCTATCCCATCACATTTTATCTGTAACAGCATCATAGGTAACAGTTATTGCTGCAGACTTTTGAAAGTTAATTAAAACCACTGAGACAGAACCAACAAAAGTCCATTCTTTTTTTTTAATTCACTGAAGTTTAAACAATCAATTTTCCATTATGAAAATTTACTCCAAATGGAAACTTTGAGAACCAGGGCCAGAGACAGGTGTCTTTCTTTCCTGTCAACTGCCTTAGGATGAGACTCTCATTGCCAAACTCCCCCTGGCTCTCACTAAGGCAGAGTCTACATAAAAAACAGTGACAGAGTAGGGATTTTGTCCTGTGTCCCCCAAGTTCCTGACTTCTGGACCCTTTACCCCTGGAAGGAATGGGCTTTCCCCCAGCTCTGCAAACTCTGCAGCTATAGATCAAGTGAGTTCTCAGTTCCTATTCTGTCCAGGAGCCCTGCTAAAGACCAAATAGAGGCCACACACTAAAATGTGCAATCGTGTTCCTCATGGTTCATTTCTAGCAGGGGCTGTGGATCCCAGGGGAGCTGTTGGCACAGTGCATGGGGACCCAAGCTGATCAGGTGATGGGGGTTGCAGGTGGGAGAGTTCAGGGACCAGGGCCTGGGAGAGAATGGGGAAACTCTGTCTTTCGTGTCCTGTCAGGTCCTGGGGGCGGGGGGAGGGGTGTCCTCTAGACTGCCAGTCCCATGCACAGGCCAAAGTTTATCTTTTTTTCTCTATTATTCTATTTTAAACCAAGTCTGCATAATTCAGGGCCCAGCTTCTCCCCTCACAGAGCCTTATAACCACCCTTTGGTGAGGTGTCTGTGAAGTAATTCTCAGAGCATTCTGATGGGGAAAGAATGTGTAGCTGCTGCTAAATGCAGCCTTGTTCATTTTTTAAGTAGGCTGCACAAAAGCATATTTCTCCTTTTTTGACTGGGTTCAATAATCTTCACCCAAAAAACTGATAAACACTGATAAACACATATCTAACTTATGTTTATGGGTCTGCAAATACAATAGCCAAACTTTTTATCAATCTTCAGGTTAAGTCCCCAGGGTCCATTAATTCTATCAATTGGTATATGGTATATGTTTGGAATATGTTTCCTTTGTTTTTGACTATTTATTAATGTTTCAAGTTTTGATTTAAATTCTAGTTAGTTAACATACAGTGTAATATTAGTTTCAGGAGTAGGATTTAGTGATTAATCATTTACACATAACACCTGGTGCTCTTCACAATAGGTTTCCTCTTTAATACCCATCACCCTTTTAGCCCCTCCCCTGGCCCATTTCCCCTCCAACAAATGGTTGTTGTTGTCTATAGTTGTTGTCTATAGTTAAGAGTCTCTCTTATGGTTTGCAAATGACATATCTGAGAGAGGGTTAGTATCCAAATCTATAAAGAACTTACAAAATTCAATGCCCCAAAAAACAAATAATCCAGTTAGGAAATGGGCAGAAGACGTGAATAAATATTTTTCCAAAGAAGACATCCAGATGGCTAACAGACACATGAAAAGATGCTCAACATCACTCATCATCAGGGAAATACAAATCAAAACTGCCATGAGACACCAACTCACACCTCTCAGAATGGCTAAAATTAACAACATAGGAAAGGACAGATGTTGGTGAAGATGTGGAAAAAAGGGAACCTTCTTACACTGTCAGTGGGAATGCAAACTGGTGCAGCCATTGTAGAAAACAGTATGGAGGTTCCTCAAAGTTAAAAAGTTAAAAATAGTTAAAAATCAGAACTCCCTTATGACCCAGCAACCCAGTATTTGTACTACTAGGTATTTACCCAAAGGATACAAAATACTGATTTGAAGGGGTGCATGCACCCCAATGTTTATAGCAGCACTATCAACAATAGTCGATACATCAAATAGTCGAATAATATCAAATAATAGTCAAGTTATGGAAAGAGACCAAACGTCCATTGACAGATGAATGAATAAAGAAGATGTGAGGTGTGTGTGTGTGTGTGTGTGTGTGTGTGTGTGTGTATGTGTATAACTCAGCCATCAAAAAGAATGAAATCTTGCCATTTACAATGGCATGGTTGGAGCTAGAGTTTATTATACTAAGTGAAGTCAGTCAAAGAGAGAAAAATACCATATGATTTCACTCATATGTGGAATTTAAGAAACAAAACAGATGAACATAATAGAAAGGAAAAACAGAAGAGAGGGAGGCAGACCATAAGAGAGACTCCTTTATCTTTTATTAAGAATCAACCAATTGATTGATCTATCGGTATTTATTGGTCATCTCTCAGAGCCATGCCACTGTCTTAGATGTAGGATAAAGAGATGTACTAAGCTATGAAGGACACGGTTCCACCTAAATCTGAAGAAATGAGTGGCTTTCCTGTGCTTTGCTTTATCCAGTCACCACTCCCACACTTGTGATTGTCCTTCACTTCTTGGGACCCTGACATTTTTGAACATGTCGGGCAGTACGTACCCTGTCTTTCATGCATTCTATTTGTGTGTGCATTGGCTTTATTTCTTTCCTGGACTACTGGCTGTAAGAGGCAGAGACTCTGTCTAATTCATCTTCCATTCTCTGTAACCTCTGGCACAGGCCTAACACTCACTAGGTCTCAAAATACTTAGCAGATTATTTCATCAGCACCCCCCACTTCTAACAGATGACATTTGTTTCACTGTCGGGTGTAATTTACACCTGACATTTCTGAGTCTTTTGGAACATGACAATAAAAAAATTGACTTCTTTCTCTGCACATCTGTTTTCTCTTTATATCATTCATTGATTTGTGTGTGTGTATTTTTAAATAACCAGGCCCCAATGAAGCCAACCTATTCTTGATTTTTTAAAAATTATATAAACTGTAGTTTCATTTCAATAGCCCAAAGTAAAATACATCACTGAAATTAAAGTAAGCCCACGGGGGTGTCTTTAGTGTATTCAAAACAAAATGTTGATAATAATGGTATTTACTAACTGTAATTTAACTGTATTCATTAAAAAAAAAAATAGCATGCAGCCCTAACTGCCCAGACCAAAGAATATAAATTACTTTAAATTTCTGTATTCTAATTAGATAGAAAAATCATTTGATTTCTTCTTACTGTCTCCTTTCCATTATATCTATATCATTTTAAGCAGAACATCCATTTGAAAGAATTAATGAAATCCTGGGATCTTACCTGAAGTTTGAGAAAGAATAAATCACCTTTATTTATAAAAGTAAAAAGGGATCTTGTAGTTACAGACTCAGTCTACCTTCTAAGCATGACCCACATGTATAACTGAAAATTGGTTTGCTCCATCCACTTACAAATGCCTTGGCACAAGCAAGGGAACAGGATTCAATCAAAAAGATTTCATACAGAACAATTTCTGTGAGAATTATCTGATCTCTTCCTAGGAAAAAGCAGAGCCTAATTTTTTTCTTTGTAGAAGAGAGAAGGCCTCTTCTACAGACCTAATCTGTTTTGCTTTATCATGACTTGAGATGCCATCTTACATAGAAAAGCACAGTCCTGGGGCGCCTGGGTGGCTCAGTCGGTTAAGCAGCTGACTTCGGCTCAGGTCATGATCTCGCGGTCCGTGAATTCGGGCCCCGCGTCGGGCTCTGTGCTGACAGCTCAGAGCCTGGAGCCTGTTTCGGATTCTATGTCTCCCCCTCTCTCTGACCCTCCCCCGTTCATGCTCTGTCTCTCTCTGTCTCCAAAATAAATAAATGTTAAAAAAAAATTTTAAAGAAAAGCACAGTCCAGTTTTGGGGGATGTTAAGGATGCAGCCCTTGGACACCCTCCAGGTCTTCAGGGCCAGTTAGTACAATGGTGAAGCTGCAAAGGGCCTTGGATGCCGCATAGGTTAATACTTCTGCTCGCAAACAGAGCACCTGGACCCAGGGAGGGAAAGGGACCATACTATGGCAGGGGATCCCAAACCTGGCTGATCACTGCTCTTTCATTTCATTCATTCAGCAAGTGCTTGCTGCACACTTTATGCTAATACTACTCTTGGTGTTGGGCACACAGTGGTGTTGTGACAGCGATGGTCCTTACTGTCGTATATGCCCAACACCAAGAACATTTCACAGTGATGGATAAGAGAACTAACCGGGGAAGAGTGGGGAAGTCTGGGAAAGAAAGGCTTTCACTGAGATCTGAAGGAGATGTCCATTTGGGCCGCTGGAACAGAGTACCATAAACTGGGGAGTTGGTAAACAGCAGTAATTTATATCTCACTGTCCTGGAGGCTGGGGAGTCCATGATCAAGGCACTAGCAGATTTTGTATATGGTAAGATCCCACTTTCTGGTTCACAGTGGCTATCTTTTCACTGTGTCCTCACATGGCAGAAGGGACCCAAGATCTCTCTGGGACCCATTTAAAAGGGCATTAGTCTCATTCATGAAGTCCCCACCCTTGTGACCTAATCATCCAAAGGACCCACCTCCAAATACTATCACACTGGAGAATAGATTTCAACATACACATTGTAGGGGCATACGACATTTGGTCTATAGGACTAGATGTGGGATGATCAAAGGGTGGGGGCAGGAACCATTCCAGACAAAGGGAGCAGTGAGATCACAGTCTCTAAGATTGAAAGGAGCTTGGGATGTTTAAGAGGTGGCCCAGCACAGTGAGCTTGGGGAGACAGCAGAACTATGGTTGAAAGGGTAGGACAAGGCCAGGACATGTAAAGACTTACAGGTCATGAATAGGAGTATGGACTTTTATTTTTTTATTTTATTTTTAAATTAAATTTTTTTCAATGTTTATTTATTTTTGAGAGAGACAAAGAGAGAGACAAAGAGAAAGAACACAGGCAAGGGAGGGGCAGAAAGCAGGGGACAGAGGATCCTAAGCAGGCTCTGCACTGACAACAGACAGCCTGATGTGGGGCTCCAACTCATGGACCATGATGAGATCATGACCTGAGCCGAAGTCTGACACTCAACCGACTAAGGCACCTAGGCACCCCAGGAATATGGATTTTTTAAAAATTGTATCAGGATGTCAGCTCATCATCAAATTTAACTTTGTCATTTTCTTTGTTGTTTTTATTGTTTTAATATAGATTATTGGGACTAGGCTTCTCAGATCTGAAGATGGACCACCGTAGTTACTGGCCAGTTCCCTGGTCTGCAAGTCAGCTCCTTCCACTGTATTTAACGACCCTCTCGCAACCCTCTGGGCAAACATGGAAGTGGGGGGAAGTGTTACCCTCTAGACAAACAAGTTAAAATTGACCACGTTTTAGCCACAAACACACAAAAAAAATGTCACCTAAAAACACTAAGCACTCATTGCCACAGTCTTGTGGCATAGGCTAGCTAAGTTTGGAAAAAACGAAACCATCAGGGCCTTCTGTCGATGAAGCTGATGAATCTGTCTCCTCCCCCTGGTCAGGCTGGTCACCCCAGTAGGGTAGACCCAACCACACTTAAGCCACCCCACACAGATGAGTATCTTTTCTGATTGCACCACAAGCTGATAACCCAGAGGGTGGCAAATAGTGAGTCAGTGCCAACCTCACAGAAATGGGACAAATGAGGACTACATGGGACGGACCTGGAGCTGGTGGCCCTAAGTTGCCTTCAGTGACCTAGAAGCCCAGGATCCACTGATTGTTGATAGTTGTTGTTTAGCCTTATGCTATCAGCCTTTCCCACTGGGGGTAAAATGACATGGGGGTACAGAACAAGGTCAGCACACACCTTGGGAAGAAAACACATGACCTAAATGTTAACTGGCCACCAGCCATCATAGTGTCGCAGAGATTACAAAAGCATTCACATGCCTGGGCCTTCCCAACCAGTAGTTGAGGGTCACATTAGACAGACAGAGCTCTCAACATCAGCACCACGAGACCTGAATGGGAATTCTGGCTCTACCCTCTTACTAGCTGTGTGAACTTATGTAAGTACCTTGGCCTCTCTGGGTCTCACTTGGCTTCTCTGGGCAGTGTGAAAGATCAACTTGGCCTTGCCAACATCACAGGATTGTTATTTTGAGTCCTAAAGGCAGTCATGTGTGTGAAAAATATTTGGGAAGGATGGGGAGCCACATAAAATGTCTTCTGAGGCTTTACAAGCTCTGGGAAGTGTGGGGAATCAGGAAGTTCATGAAAGAGTTGATATAGATGGTGGAAGGATCAAAAGGCAAAAATTCTGAGGACAGGCTATAGGAACTGACATTTTACCATGTTAAGCAGGAAAGGTCGAGTGCTATATTCCAGCCTGTGACTGGTTCTTATTCAGAACATCATGACTAACTTCTTTCATGTCTCCTGAAGAGAAAACAAAATAAAATGCATAATAAAAAAGGGGTATTTTCTATCTCTGAAGGAAGTCTTGCAAGCATGGTAAATACCAGAATGTGTTACTAAAGCAAGTTTGGTTATTTTTTCTCTATTGGCCTTATAAGAGATTTGTACCTGAGTGTACGTGGCTTAAATGTGATTCCGGCTGTAGATAAGGGAAGATACTACACTACCAACAGAGATTTCCCATGTTTTTGGTTCTTGGAATTAAATTCACAAGAATTTCCAGGTGGTAAGCTACATGAAGACAGGGGATTTTGTTCACTGCTGCACCCCAAGCACCAAGCACAGTACCTGATGCAATGTAGGTACTTAATAAATATTCACTGAATGCATAAACAGAACATCATGAGCTTGTCCTGGCATTTGAAAGCCCATCCCTATGTATTCACTTGCTCCCTGATTCACCTGCCTAAGCAGCCCCAGCCTAAGCAACCCCAGTGTTGTGGGCCAGTTTCATAAGTCACAGCAGTGGCTTTCAGACCCTAGAGAATTTGCAGAGTGGGAGGAGTCAAGCCCACTCCAGTTCAACTGGCACCACCTCACTTTTACCTAATATATATATATATATATATATATATATGGCTTCCAGATATCATTTTCCATTGTTTTGGTAATGTTGTACTTGAGCTGCCATTATATGAGTGCTGTGATGAAAAGCCTGAAGCACAGGGAAAAGCAAGGAAATAAGGCACCTTCACCTTGAGGATTTCTGAGTCACAAATGAAGGGGCTAAAAAGGTCTTTGGTGTTTGTTTCATAAAATCTAAACAGAGAGAAGAAAGAATCTAAGTTGTTCTAGTTTTCCTCTTTTTGAAGTTTCCATGGGCTGTTGCCTAAATAATCCTATTTTTAAAGAGAAAACTTTCTAATTCTAGAAGGCTGGGAGTTGCCAGGTCTCTGGGGACGTTTTCTGATTGTGTGCTTACAAGGCCATCGACTGAAATTGTTCTGTTACCCTGTGGTGGTGATCACATTGGAACCACCATATTCTCTCAGGCACAGCAGCCCTTGAGCAGAAATGTACATTCTAGTAATTATTAGGATCCAAGCAGTCGTGTGCCCATGTGTCTAGGCCTGTTTTTTTTTTTTAGCATCAGGAGAAGCAGATCTGCCAAACACTCATCTCAAAGGCCCTGAGCCCCTGGGAGACATATTCCCCAATCCCATCCTCCAGTGAAAAGGAGGACACAGATCTGGACCACCTTGCAGTGTGAAGGAGTGGGAGAATAGACCACTTTGAAGAGTCACTATTGGTCAGCAAGTGAACAAGTAGTAGTTCAGTTCAATTGTTGATGCCTTGTACCTGACCTGGAATCATAAATGTCACCTCCTATCCTACCCCAATCTGTATTCACCTCTATCACTCAAGGCCCAGCAACTTGCACAATTGCTCTGGAATACAGTGAATGGATTTTCAGTACATGTCCTGCTTTTCAGAACGTGTTCTTAATCCTCTCCCTTTGACTCACCACAGTATTCCAGCCCAGGGCAGCCAAAGCAGGGATGCTCAGGCCCATTGTAAAGATGAGGAAACTGAGGCTCAGAAAGGTTGAGTAGCTTGTCTAGTTACACAGGCTAGGGTAGGAACTGAGAGCACCTGCTGACAAGGGATGGAGTCAGACTGCTTGGGTTTACATCTTGGTACTTCTGCTCAATTAACTGTGGATGGGTTTTGGTGACTCAGTTTCTTCATCTGTAAAGTGAAAAGAGTAATGATACCTGCTTCATGGTGTGGCTGCTAAGCTAAGAGACAATGCAACATAGTCAGCAGAGTGCTTGGTATCCTTGAATGTCCAGTAAATATTAGTCTTTTTTTTTTTTAGTTTTTTTTGGTCTATCTTCCATTTATTTAGGTTTTCTTTTTTTTTTTTTTTGAATATAATTTATTGTCAAGTTAGCTAACATACAGTGTATATAGTATACTCTTGGCTTCGGGAGTATATTCCCGTGATTTATCACTTACATACAATACTCAGGGCTCATGCCAACAAGTGCCCTCCTCAATGCCCATCACCCATTTTCCCCATCCCCCCACCCCTATCAACCCTCAGTTTGTTCTCTGTATTTAAGAGTCTTTTATAGTCATCATTATTATTAAGAATATTATTATGATGAAGAGACACCATGGAGCCTAATTCCTAATCTAACGCATTTCCATACAGTGATGCACTCAGCATCGGGGTCTGGCATTCTCCCTCCCTTGAATCCTTTCCCTTTGCCCTCACCACCCTCCTCACTCAAGACAGTGAAAACTCAAACTCTCTTTCCAAACACTGTGGCCTTTCTGGTTGCCATTTAAAATTCTGGGCAAGCATGAGGGGATGTGATGTCTCTACATCTTTGTGACATATGGATGAGAAGTATCATTAGATACAGGGAAAGAATAGCCTATCTCCCAGGGCTTGAGTGATGTCACTAGAGAAGGCACTGTTGCTTCCTCCTAGCATCAACCGCCAACCCAAGATAATGCCATCAGTCCGCCGCAATGGTGTTCCACCCTCCACGAGGAGGGTCTTGGGGCTCCTTGCCCTGAGTCCTCTCCATTCCCCAGCTTCATGTATTATCCTCCATGGGAGGGCAGGGTCAGGAAGGAGGGAGGCTGGCCTGAAAAGGGCTTCTGGGTAGATGTCTCCACAGTGATCCTTGCTGCTGGCTGCCACCACATCAGCGGCACTCACTATGCTGAGGACAGATGGTGGCAGCTTGGAACTTCATGATTTAAACTTTCCCAAAAGGGCATAGCTGAAAAGAAGCCCTTCAGAGGATGTTTTCTGGGGTCCTTGCCCTTGCTCTGATGTCCAACATCTCCTGGAGAAATCATTAGACATACCACACCACGAGCTGGGTAGAATTAGTTAATTAGGAGCTCTCTGACAAGATCGCATATGAAAATCTCAGACGGGCCAGGTCTCATTCCTCTCACTGCTGGGAGGACTTATCAGGCAGGCTCTTTTCCAGAAACTCTGCTTGCTGGAATACAGACAGGGAGCGCACTTGGGGGTCCCTGCCTTCAGGGAGTTTAGAGACTACATGAGACAAAGCACAAGGCAAGTCCCATACACAGGTTATACGAGGACTAGGACTATTTCTTATGGAGCACCGTCACCAGATTTTGCCAGTCACTCACTAACCCATTCTTCCTAAATTTTAAATATCTACCCCATACTTCCAAACCTCCTTGGAAAAACAACAGTGTTATCATTATGCATTTTGATCTTTCTGGGGGAAAAAAGGTGTTATCTCAATTAGGTTATCAATGTGGATCTTGGCTTTTAAAGTTTAGATGACATTCTCCACAAAGGCATAGCTTGTTATAAATTGCATGCCAATAGCCGCTGCTCTCTGGATTCCTTTTTCTCCTTACAACCTAACCTGAAACTCCTCAGTAATGCTGACATCATTATTCTCGGAAGCTGAAACTCTGGAATTTGGAAATAAATATAACAAATGCTTCATATATCAGTATTGAAAGTATAGCTACTCTTTTGCTTTTATCCGCTGAAAGATTCTCTGTATCACATGATGCATTTGAGGGATGTGGGCTTTGGCAATAGACAAAATAAAGTTTGTATTCTGGCTCGGTAACTTCCCAACTGTGTGAATTTGGGTAAGCTCTGTATCTTCCTGAGCCTTAGTTCCCTCATCTGTGAAATAGGAATAAACAGCCCTATTTTGCAAGGTGATTGTGGGGAATAAGGCAATGAAACTATAAGAACATGGTACATTGTTTATCTACACAGTAGATGTTCAGTAACAGTAGTAATTTAAAAGCTAACAATGAATACTTACTATGCACCAAACAGTATGCTATGTGCTTTACATATATCGCTACGTTTAATCCTCAATATACCCTATGAGATACATGTAATCATTCTGTCCACTTTATAGATGAGGAAACTGAGGCACAGAGAAGTTACGTAAATTGCCTGCCTAAGAACACACATCCAGGTACTGTCAGAATTAGGATATAAATCTAGCACCTAGGGTTTGAATCCAGGCCATCTGGGCCTCCAGAGCTCTTAATCTTAACCACAAGAAATAGTGACCATTCTTGCCAAGATTATTCAGTTGAAATATGAAATGTTTGATATTTTTCTTTTTTTTTTTTTTTTTTTGGTTTAAGTGCTGCAAAACAAATGTTCTGACAACTGGATGTAATGACTTTTCCTCCTTTTTTTCAACATAAAAGCAAAGCTTCTATAGGAAGTCTGATGTTATTTGGAAAAAAGAAAATTGCTTTCCATAACCTGGTGATGTAAGCGGGCTAGAGAGATGTACAATAAAAAAATCCAGGAATTCTCAAATTATAGTGAACTTCATTTTTCATACATTTAAATGTGTAAGCTGAAAGAGGTAAAATTTAAAGGCATTCAAAAGGGTGATTTGGAGTGAAGATTTTGCTTCGAGCCTTTGTGACCAGACTGACGGACCATCACTTACTAACCTGGACCCTAGGTTGATATGTGCCTTGTTTTCAACAATTGTGATAAATGATGCATTCATTTACTTTTTATTTTTTGCCAGCAATGGTATCGTGATCAGTAGGTTTGACATGATGTGTTTCTCCTAGAAGGGCTGCACTTCTCCAGTCTATTCATTTTAAGTGGAACAAAATTCACTTTGTCTGTCATTTCCTTATTGAGAAATAGACAACTAAGGAATGTTATTTCATTAAGACTGTCACTAAAACATAATACTGATGTCAATAAGCACTTCTGTATATGTTCTTTCTTCTTGCTAAAATCTTGTTGGCATGTTCTCATTCCTTTGCAGAAGTTGAGTGGTAAAAAAAATCTCAAATGTTAAAATTATAATGCCATTGTCATTAGTCAGAAAAGATAATGGCAGAGAAAAAGGAGAGACCCTGAGAGGTTAAAGAGAGGCTTCCAAGGAGTCTGCTTGTATTGGCTGCCCTCAGTTCCACTGCACTAGGTATGGAAGGCGGCCTGGAGGTTTCCACCCACGCTGGACTTTCTTTATTCCGGAAATATGCTTTGCTCCTCCCACCTTGGGGCCTTTCAACACCTGCTCTTTCTCCTGGGAATGCTCTATCCATTGACCTTTCCTCAGTCATTGCTCATCCTTCAGACCTTGGTTCAGAGAAGCCTTCCTCAACCTTCCAGACTCGATTGGGTTCTTTGTCCTTTTCCTTCATTGGGGTCAAATATTGCCATTGTTTGCAATTGTATATTTGTGTGATTGACTGCAAGCAGGCCTGATTTTAGGCACCACTGTATGCGCAAGATTTGGCATAGCACTTGATACATAGTAGATGTTCAAGAAGTTGACTCACCCTTTAGTATGAACTGAGCATCCCCTGCTTAAGCCAGTGCAGCCGCTGCTGGCCGCTGCTACAAAATAAAATCATAGGGGTCTTATTTCCTCCTCTCCAGGTTATTTGTGCCAACAGAACACAATTACGGTTGCACACTGGACTGGTGTGAAGCAATGCTTCTGTCAGGCTTCACAACAGCTCTGATTGACATAATCTGGGCTTGGTTTATAAACTCTGAGATTACCAGATGCCCAGTGAGATGCTGAATGTAGAGAACCATTTATCAGTTTGCTCAGCACACAGGGGCACCTTTAAGAAAGGCGTGGCTGGATGGCAGAGTTGCCATTAGCCTGATTTTCATTGAGATGCACATGCCCTATGCCATTCGAGTTCGGATCCATAATGTCCTGTGTGTCCACAGTTCCGGGCAATTCTGACACTCTGTTTCCCACTCCAGAGCAGTATCAGAATAGAAGTGAATTAAAACGACATCACAATAGGAATAACCTCTACTGATGTTACACATGTTTCTTAATAAACCAAAATTCAAATCTTAACACATTATTTGTGATATGCCTTATGGCTGATTTTGATTCTCAGTCCACATCATGGGGAAAAAGCTGGAAGCCACGTACAGAAGAGTCTCAGGGCTGGCCAGAAGCCTCAAGCTGTCACCCTTGCTCCCATCTAATCCCCCCCTCGCAGGGGCAAGTCTACTAAATGTTCCTCTCTTTCCTTTCTCTTTTACTTTTTGGGTTTGGAATTCAGGACAAAGCAAATCAGAAACTGGTATTAATAACCCTGACTCATCTTGGAGTGCCCCGTTTACTTGGGCATTTTGACAACTCTGTTTTCAAGAAAGGCATTGGTTTTTTCAGGGTTTTTTGTTTTTGTTTGTGTTTGGAAACTTAAGGATCAGTGCATTTGCAACGGTTGGCTCTTTCAGTTTTTTGATCAGAATAAGTTCAAGTGCTTAAAAGTAGAGACCATGGTACATCTCTGTATTCAACTGCCACATTCCCCCTTCCTTCCTCACTCTCCTCCCCAGCACAGTACAGAACTCTGTAAACACCTTCGGAGTTTTTATTGTCTCTACCTCCTTGTTTTCTCACTGACTCCCTCCAGGAAGGATACTGTGGGGTTGACTTCTCCTATTACAGGGCCTATTAGTATGCTGGCTTTGTGCCAACCCAGTTACTCCATCCATAACACAGTCTGGAGAGCCCAAGAACTCAAATTCTGCCTTCACCCCGGGGAGGGGTGTATGTCCCTGACAGTCGTGCAGCCCTTGCCCGTTGAAAGCCCTGACCTCAGCTTTCCTCTCCTCAGAAATGCCAAAGAAAAGAGATGAAGTTGGCGAAGGTGACCTGTTTCTGCTCTAGTGGGCGGAACCAGGCTTTCAATCCTCAAAGAGTTGTTCCCCTTCCGGAACGGGCTTTTCCTGAGAGAATGATGTAGCGACCAAGAGCACTGTACTTGGAGTCAGAAGATCCGGTTTCAAGTTTGGATTCCACCACTCATCACTTTAGGCAAGTCACGTTAGCTTTCTTATTACCTACCGCAGAGTGGCTGGCTTGAAGTGAATGTACCTAGACTTCGTTCCCTTATTACTCTTTTAAAAAGAAGAAAAAGAAGAAGGTGGTTACAGGAAGTATCTACTGACCGGTTTCCAGCAGCGGTTCAGGGACGGCCTCCCAGGACTGGCCCCAGGCACCCTCCCGGGAGCCTGCCCAGCCTCGCTGCGATTATTGGTTGCCCTGCCCCAGTCAACCCCAGGCCCACCGCGGCCCTGACACCCAGCTCGGAAGTGGGGTGTGAGTTGTTAGAAAGCTCCGAATAATTCCAGAGGGTCAGTCACTCCCACTTACTGTAAAGTGCTTGCCAGACGGGCCAGGCAAGCCCACCTCTCCTCGGTGGGGCCCCCTTCCCCAAAGTCAGCCTCCTCCTTCGGGAACGTAGCAGCCGAGGACCGCAAAGCTCCCCTAGGCGCGGGCCGTCCCCAGCCTGAGTCCTGCCCTCCGCGCACAGCTCTGCCTGCACTCGGGCGTCCAGGAGCTCCCCCTCCGGGCGGCGCGAGGTGACCGCCGGCAGGGTTGGCAGCAGCGCCCACTGCGGGGCGGCCCCGAAGACTAGCCCGCCCGCCAGCCCATGTGCGTGGAGAGGAGCGAAGCTCTAGCAGTCGCCGGGCCCGCGCCTGCTGCGTGTGGGTGCCTCACCTCGGAGGCCGGCGGGGGCCGTAACCCGAGTCCCGCTGCCAGGAACTACATTTGCATAATTTGGCTCCCCCCCCCCCTTTCGGATTCAAGGCTGGAGATGCGAGTCGGGCTCCCCTCCGAGGCGTCGTCTTGCCGGTGGTCAGCGCGGGGGCCGCGGGACCGGCCCGAGCGCAGGCGGAGCGGGCTGGCGCACGTGGTAAGAGCGCAGCTTTCTTTCTTTTTCTTTTTTACGAATGGGACTTTGCACGTTTATGCCGAGGGTGGGGTATCTACAAGGGCGCCAACCTCGCCGCGATTTTCTTTCTTTCTCTTTTTATCTCCAATTGGAAAAGAGCGCACAGTGAGAGTGACAAACTTTACCAAAATTTTACTGGGCGTTTGAAGTCCGGAAGGTGGCCGGCCGTCGGAGAAGATTTCACGGCGGGCAGGGGGAAACGTGACCCTTGGGTGGAGAAGCAGAGCCCGCTCCCAGTCGCCCCCGGACCCTGACGGCCGCGCGCGGGGCCGGGTGAGAGCGGGCCGGCTGCGGCGGCGGCCGCGGCAGGTGAGCGGCGGCGGGAGAGCCGCCTGCAGCGCCGCGCTTCCTCCACGGCGTGGCGTCGTGGCTCTCGCCCGCGCGGGCCCCCACGAGGCTGCGGCCGTCCCGGGCCGGGGGCGGGAAAGGGCCGGGCCGGGCCAGGCCCTAGAGGCTGCCCCCGCTCTCCATCCCAGGTCGTGGTGGCTTTGGGCGGTACAGAGAGCCAGGCAGGAGGCGGTGCGCCGGCTCGGGCACCTGGGACCAGCATCCCGCGGAGCCCGGGCCAAGCCCGGAGCGCTCCGGCTATGGACCGGGAGGCAGGAGCGGTGCGTGCAGCGAGCCAGAACCCACCGCTGTCTGGACCTCTGAAAAGTTTTAAAAAATTGCTTTGAGAACTAACCAGAAAGGTTTCCATCGGGGTCAGTGTTTTTTGTTTGTTTGTTTGTTTGTTTGTTTGTTTTTTTGTTTTTACTCGAAAAGGGAAACGCGTGTGGGGTCATGGCGGCCTGAAATTGGCATTAGCGACGCTGTTTGCTGTCCCTCAGGACCTCGCTGAGCTCACCGAGGTGGCTCTTGGCGAGGCAAAGCAAGAAGATTCTTCCAAATGTGCGTGTTGTGGAGTAGGGCTCGGGTGAGGGCAGGGCGCACTTCCCGAGAGTGTAGGCTTTCGGGGGTCGGGGGTCGCGGTGGCGGCCATACGGCCGGAGAAGGTGAGGGGGAGTGTCTTGGCAGAGCATCCTGTCCGGCAAAGCCCAGCGCCCGCTCGGCGGGGCGGGCGCCCCGGCGCGCTGTCAACAGGGAGGTGTGTAGCGTAAGGTGTGCGAGTGGGTGTGTGAAGAAGGCAGCGGGGGCGGGAGTGTGTGTAGCGGAAGTGGAGCGTGTGTGAGTGTAGCAGTGTGTGTGTGTGTGTGCGTGCGTGGCGGGGCAGGGTGAGTGTCCAAGCCTCCATCTGGACGCCCCCACACAGCCGACCGCCCAGACGCGCCGGGAAGGGCGCCCGCTCCGCGCAGCAGCTGAAGGGGGGTGGGGAGCGCGCGGGCAGAGGAAGGGGGGTGTCTCCGGCTGAGGATTTCTCTCGAAGCTCGCCGCAGTTATTCTGTTCTTCCTAGGGTCTACCCCCACCAGCCCCCAAGGTGCCCGAAATACTTAAACAAACAAACAACCCCAAACCTGTTCCGTTTTCGCTCCTGTATAAATAGAACAGACTTTCCAAAAAAGCAATACCGCATTCACTCTTATCACCAGCCACTTCTTTCCACCAAGTAATTCAGAAAAAAGCAGTCAGCTTCCGTGAATGCATGCAGCTTTTTTTTTTTTTCTTCGCTGCCTCCTTTTGCTTGCGGTTTTGAGTTGCCAAGAAAGTGAGTAGGGGTTTGACTGTAGTGTCTCGGCTCCGCTCGGTTTCTTTCCGAAGTTTAATTTTCCGGAATGGCTCCCAAACAAGGGCTGGGGAGGCGGAGCCGCCGGCACCGGATCTTCGCCTTTTTTGGAAAGCCTCGGAGAACCGGAATTCCTCCCCGCTCCGGGAGGCAGCGCCGCAGCTAGGACCCGCGCGCTCTTCCCCCGTGGCCTGAGCCGGACTCGCGGGGCGCCGGCTCCCCGCTAGGCTCGGCTCCCTGGACCGGACTGCGGCTCGGCCTGCGCGTCCTAGACCCCCGCGATTCCCCGCGGTCTGAGAGCCGGGAGTCGCGAGCCCGGCGGAGTCCGCGCTGCCGAGACCGTATGCAAATCGGCCATGTGACGGCAAGAAGCCGCCTGGCCCAGCCCTGTTCCTCAGTCCATATATGGGCAGCGACGTCACGGGCATTGAGAACCTGCCCATAAATACTTACAGCAACACTTTCCGTCTAACCGAGAGAGCAGCAATTGATTAATAGCTCGGCGAGGGGACACACTGACTGTTATAATAACACTACACCAGCAACTCCTGGCTTCCCAGCCGGAACACAGGAGAAGAGTCAGTGGCAAATAGTCATTTTTCTTCTTAGAAAAACAGCAACTTGTTTTGCTAGTTTTATTTCTGTTGGATTTTTTTTTTTTTGTGGTTGCTTTTAAGTGTGGAGGGCAAAAGGAGGTACCAACTTAGACTCAGTCCAATCCCTCTCCAAAACGGCTTCTCTGACACTCCAGGTAGAGAGGGAGTTGGGTCTCCAGGTTGTGCGAGGAGCAAATGATGACCGCCAAGGCCGTAGACAAAATCCCAGTAACTCTCAGTGGTTTTGTGCACCAGCTGTCTGACAACATCTATCCGGTGGAGGACCTCGCCGCCACGTCGGTGACCATCTTCCCCAATGCCGAACTGGGAGGCCCCTTTGATCAGATGAACGGAGTGGCCGGAGGTAAGCCCCATGTCCCCTTCGCGGGCCGGGACCCAAGCGGCTCGAAAGTGGTGGGTGGGGTACGGTGCGTGTGCAGGACTTGGAGGAGAGGGTTGGGTGCGAGGTAGATGGTGTTGACTGAACGGGATGCAGGAGGAGCCCGCGGGAGCAAGGACCAGATCGCTGGAGCTGGGCGCGCGGGCAGATGCACCAGGTCGTCAGCGAGCGGGCGGGCGTGCGCCGCGGCGCGCCCAGCCCCCTGCGGGCGCAGGGATAAGAGTAGAAGAGGTGCCCCAGCAGGCTTGTGCTGGCCCTTGGGCCGGCGGAATCTCGGCCTTTCCTCTCCCGGGGCAGGGACAAAGTGACGGGAAAGTTCGGGGCTCCGGAGGAGAGCTGAGAGCCGAGCGGCGGCGAAGCGCCAGAGGAAAGCGTCCGCCGCTCCCTCCCGGGCAGACCCGACCCAGGGAAAATCTCCGAGCGCGTTCCGGGTGCGGCCAGAAGGAGCGCCCCCACCTGCGCGCCGCCCGCCAAGTTGAGGGGGTTGGCGAGGCGGGAAGGAGGAGGAGGAGGTGGAGGGCGGGCAACGGCGGGAAGCAGCCCCCCGGTGGCGAAGGAGGCCCGCGGGGGCACCGGAGCCGCTGGTTTCCTTGGCGATGCAGTGGAAAGTGGTCTCCCGCGGCCCCCGCTCCTTCCTCGAAGCTCCGCCACCGGCCTCGGGCT
This sequence comes from Prionailurus viverrinus, assembly GCF_022837055.1. Taxonomy (NCBI): domain Eukaryota; kingdom Metazoa; phylum Chordata; class Mammalia; order Carnivora; family Felidae; genus Prionailurus; species Prionailurus viverrinus. Next base: position 25,016,508 of record NC_062571.1, on the reverse strand, counting down.
AGGGCGTGCGGGTGTTGGGCATGGCCGGGAAGGTTGGAAGGGAAAGGAAACCTATAGATTCCTCCCACTGCAGAGCCCCATACCCTCCAGCAGCCGTCAGCTGTAGCGCAGCGGGAGAGGGAGGGACGGAAGCGCCGGGGATGGGGAGCATCCAGGAAATCTCTGATCTCTTTCTCAGGCTCCCCTCTTGGGCGGCACTGGCTGGGATCAGTCTTCTGGTTAGGGTCTGCCCTGGAGCCCCAGCCGTGGGACCCCCAGGCAAAGGAGAGGCAGAGAAGTTCCAGGCAGATGGGGAATTTTTAATATTGTTGTTGCTATTATTGGGTGTTTTTATTGGGGAGGAGAGCCACAGATGGTTGTGTGGGGGGGTTGGGAGTAGTTCATCCTGCTTTTCTGGAGGTAGTTTGAGTCCTAGACTGTCATTGGCTGCCACAGTGGGATCCTGGGCTACCCTCTTCTTACTGTCCCCTAGGCTTCAATTTTTCCACCTGTTGGGCTTTGCCCCAGCTCTACTATGCTAGAATCCTGGGCTTTGGGAATGGACCTGTGTGAGAGTGGGTGAGAAGGGATTCTTGGCTGCATTCTCATTGCTCCACCTCCATTCTTTCTTTTCCCTCCCCAGATGGCATGATCAACATTGACATGACTGGAGAGAAGAGGTCCTTGGATCTCCCATATCCCAGCAGCTTTGCTCCTGTCTCTGCACCTAGAAACCAGACCTTCACGTACATGGGCAAGTTCTCCATTGACCCCCAGTACCCTGGTGCCAGCTGCTACCCAGAAGGCATCATCAATATTGTGAGTGCAGGCATCCTGCAAGGGGTTACCTCCCCAGCTTCGACCACAGCCTCGTCCAGCGTCACCTCTGCCTCCCCCAACCCACTGGCCACAGGACCCCTGGGTGTGTGCACCATGTCTCAGACCCAGCCTGACCTGGACCATCTCTACTCTCCACCGCCACCACCTCCTCCTTATTCTGGCTGCGCAGGAGACCTCTACCAGGACCCCTCGGCATTCCTGTCAGCAGCCACCACCTCCACATCCTCCTCCCTGGCCTACCCACCGCCTCCTTCCTACCCCTCCCCTAAGCCAGCCACGGACCCGGGTCTCTTTCCCATGATCCCGGACTATCCTGGATTCTTCCCATCACAGTGCCAGAGAGACCTACATGGTACAGCTGGCCCAGACCGCAAACCCTTTCCCTGCCCCCTGGACTCCTTGCGAGTCCCTCCTCCACTCACTCCGCTCTCCACCATTCGCAACTTTACCCTGGCAGGTCCCAGTGCTGGGGCCGCGGGGCCAGGGGCCAGTGGAGGCAGTGAGGGACCCCGGCTGCCCGGCAGCAGCTCGGCAGCAGCCGCTGCCGCCGCCTATAACCCGCACCACCTGCCGCTGCGGCCCATTCTGAGGCCTCGCAAGTACCCCAACAGGCCTAGCAAGACCCCAGTGCATGAGAGACCCTACCCGTGCCCAGCAGAAGGCTGTGACCGGCGCTTCTCCCGCTCTGATGAGCTGACCAGACACATCCGCATCCACACGGGACACAAACCCTTCCAGTGTCGGATTTGCATGCGCAACTTCAGCCGCAGTGACCATCTCACTACTCACATCCGCACCCACACTGGAGAGAAGCCCTTTGCCTGTGACTACTGCGGCCGCAAGTTTGCCCGGAGTGACGAGAGGAAGCGCCACACCAAGATCCACCTGAGACAGAAGGAGCGCAAAAGCAGTGCGCCTTCCTCATCCGTGCCAGCTGCCTCCGCAGCCTCTTGCACTGGAGGCACGCAGGCTGGGGGGGCCCTATGCAGCAGCAACAGTGGCACTATCGGCGGCGGGTCCCTCGCCCCTTGCTCCTCTCGGACCCGGACACCTTGAATGAGACTCAGGCTGACACACCAGCTCCTTGAGGCCCCGGAGGCCCTTCGTCCACTGGTCCACTTCAACTGCACAACAAACACTACCACCCTTTCCTGCCCCCCTCTCCCTTCCTGGGCGAAGGGCCTTGGTGGAGCCCAGCACTGCCCCCTTTTCACTTAGAAACAGGTCCTTCCTAAAACTTAGCCCACTTTAGTGTCTCTTAGGTGGGTTGACTATCACCCTAAGATAATGGGGAGGTGCAGAAGGGTGTTGGGTGGGGTCCCTGGCCTAGAGGGCTGAGGCCTGACCCTGCTTTAAAGGGTTGTTTGACTAGGTTTTGCTTCCCTTCTCTCATATCTTGTCCCATTACAGGTTTTGACTCTGGATGTCAGAGTTGATTTGAGACTTTTTCTACAATAGTAGGTTGGGAGATGCTGATCCCTTCAGGTGGGGGCAGCAAAAAGAAGCAAAGCTGATGTGCACTTTATGGCTTGGGACTGATTTGGGGATGCTGTACAGTGAATGAAGCATGGCCTTTATGCTGCATTCTGTGGCCCTAGAACAGTGAATCAAAGCTTATCTAGTCGTTCCAACCCTTTAAGCAATATGTATTATAAACTCAGAGAACGGAAGTGCAATGTGATGGGAGGGACATAGCAATATCTGCTCCTTTTTGAGTTGTTTGAGAAGTGTAAAGACTATTTTTTCAGTGTATATCCACTCAGATTTTGTGTATTTTTGATGTGCACTGTTCTCCAAGTTCTGAACCTTCGGGAAAAAAAGCATTTATGATCTCCTGAAATGAGTCAGAGATTAACTTATTTAAAGGGGATGTACATATATTCTCTGAAACTAGGATGCATGCAGTTGTGTTGGAAGTGTCCTTGGTGCCTTGTGTGATGTAGACAATGTTAAAGGGTCTGCATGTAAATGGGTTGCCTTACTATGGAAAAAAAAAATCACTCCCTGGGTTTAGTATGGCTGTATATTTCTGCCTATTAATATTTGGATTTTTTTTTTTAGAAAGTATATTTTTGTATGCTCTGTTTTGTGACTTAAAAGTGTTACCTTTGTAGTTGAATTGCAGATAAGAATGTAAATAATATTACTGGAGCTGACTTGTTTGGTTATTAGCTCTTAATAGTTGTGGAAATAGAAATGATTTATTCTAATGCAAAACCACTAACCGAAATTCAGATAATGGATGGTTTATGACTATAGTGTAAATAAATACTTTTCAACAATATTTTTGCTGCAGAAATCGTTGATGAAAGATTTACTTGGTGGGAGTTCAAAAGTTATCCAGTGCTTTGACCAAGCTAGGATCTCCCAGGTTTTCTTTGCTGGCCTTTCAACACCAGCCCTCTCACCCCCCAAGCAATCTCCATTCATAATCAAATGCTAGCGTCCGGGGATTTCCCCCATGCATTAGTGTAAAAGTGGGGAGGCGTTGTTTTGACTCATTGTTCCGTCCTCTCTAACAGCCTATAGCTTCTCTCGACTCCTGAGTGGGCTCCGGAAAATAAATACTTACAAACAAGTGCCCACTCGGAGACTACACATTTGTGGCTGCTTTCAGAACTCTGACCAAGGCCAGGAACTCAGACGAGATGTGGCTTTGTGGAAAGTGTGGTGGCGTGGTCAAGCTGGAAATGACTTTTAGGTTCCAGGATTAGTCTCATGACCACAGAAAACTTTTTGAAAAATGCTATCGCCTCTTCAGATCAAAAATGCACTCAGACACTGCTGAAAACAGCATTCATGGTTTGCCAAAGGAATTACCCCAGGACTCATTTCTCTCTAGTCTTCTCTCCCTGGTTGCCCCTATTTGGAAGGATCACTAACCTGCCATATGTTTGGTGGGCCTAGAGACTATCAAAATACCCAGCTCATTAGATAAAATAGTTGCACACCAGCTTAATAAAATCTCAAAGAAAGACATTCTGAATCAAATAGGCAAATACGGTTCTCCATTTTACTTGATAATAGTTTGCAAAAGAATACTCTATAGGGTTCATTTTACTGTGAGCCTTTTGTAGCAATTTTAAAATATAAATTTCACCAAGAAAGAGTTATCTACCTGTCATACAAAGCAAATGGGTTGGGCCTCTATGAAGAATTGGGCCTCAATATCATTGAAGTTCACCCATTGCTTCTGGATCCTCACATAAGTATAACATGTTGGAGCAGAAACTGTTCAGCTGTATCATCTGAAAACTGTCATCTGTCCTTTGCCACTGTCAGCCTCCTTCATATGTGGTCGGTAATTGGCCTGTATTTTAGAACAGCAGACAGCAAGTAACTACTCCTCAAAACTTTTTGCTCTTCAGAGGGCTGGAATTTTTAGATCTAAACTTGTGGAGGTAATTAATCCTTTTATTTCCTCTCTTTCTGTATTTCAAAGATGCAGAATACCTCTTTCAGTAACTACTAAATAGAAATTTTCTAAACCCCAGTGCCAGATTGTTCTAGTGACTGATGTTATTCCATTAGATTCATATTTCGTAGTTTGTCAGCTTATTATCATCCTTGCTTGGCTAATTTTGTCAAAACATGTATACAACAATGCCACATTTTGGTAATTGTGTTTTAATGAATACTCTCCTCCTAGCAAAATTTCGTAATATTAAAATACAGTAATTTGTCCTGCCAACTTAAATTTCAGAACACCTTCAATCAAGATAATGTAAACAATTGTTCACAAAGCGGGACTAAAATAGCTTTTTAAGAAGTCCTTTTTAAAAGAATAAGTTAATGTTAATTAAATGTATTTTGATGATAGTCAAATTGGTTACATAATCACTTTCACCTTGAGGTGGGCTTGGTGAAGAGACAACATACCATGAGGAACATATCTTGGTGTTTTTTCAGAGACAGCTTGGTGGCTTTTACTTCTTGATTTTAACATGTTAGGTCAATCTTTCACCAGATTTCACTCTCAGCTTGCAACATTCAGGGTACTTTCATCCAGGTGTTTCATTTTTTACTTTGCTCAAGAAATAAAGTATATAAAGCTAAGTCTGATCCTTCTTATATTCAGTATGCCTTATTGAACAGTATTTCTGATAGTAAACCTGTTTAAAAATAAACTTCTGGAGAATAAGTAGGTCTATTAAACTAAACAAGGTTTTCAATTATTCATAAATGAGTGTATTTAAGTATCAATTGCTAATGAAATTAAGCCAAATTGTTTGGTATATATTGAAAATGGCTGTAGTGATATTTTAACTGTCCCTGATATATGTATGTGTGTGTGTGTGTGTGTGTGTGTGTGTGTATAGAATGGTCAGCATCATCAAGTACCTAAAATGCTGCCAAACTATAATTAAACAAACTTTACAGAAAAAGACAAATATTTAAGTCCAAACATCCTTTCCTTCATGGATAAAAGTATTTTTCTTTTCTTGCACTATTTTCTTTAGGTTAAACATAAAGGGGAACTATTTTCTGTTGTAGCAAAATAACATGATTCCACATTAATTTCAGATGTGTTTTCAATCAGATTGTTTCAAAAAGCTCACAAAGAAATGGACTATGTAAGTTTCTACTACTTGGACTTTGGAATCTGCAGAAAGCCACCAGTTTTCAGTACAACATAATCTTATAGAATGAATGTTTAATAGTAATTGGACATCATAGTATTTTTCATTTTGCAATAATCAAATAAGATTTACCTCTTTAACAATTTCAAACATGCTTTTATTTTCCATAAGTACACCGATTTTAATTTCTGGATCTGAAGATTCAGTATGTAGGGGGCTTAACAAAGGATTGCCTTGACAGTAGATGCTTCATTACACTGAAATAATCAGTGGTTGGTTTCTGTTTGTAACCTGGCTCTCAGAATTCAGATGAAGAGGGTTACAGGAGTGGCACTACCCTCAGGTTAGAGTTGAATAGTAATGGGCTGAACCCTGAATTAAAGACATATTGCTTCTACGTTGAGCAGTAGAGCTAGCGCACAAGATACAAAGTCATTTGGAATCAGTAACAGTCTACCTGAGATGCCAAGGCAGAGGCATCTACAAGGGGACAATGAAAAAGGAGGAATAAAAGGTGTGGACTCTGGAAGAATTTAACAGCTATTAGCCTTGAAAGTTCAGAGAACCCACTCCCGTTGACAACTAGTACTTTAAAAATGGGCCCATGATTTTCATTAACAAACAGCAGTTAGTGTAACCTCAATCCACGTGAATCAGGCTTAGTAAAAAAAATCAATTCTCAGAGTAGTAGGTAGGTACACAATACACACCATTAATAAAACTGGCTTTTGATACATCAGGGAATTAAAATGCTTTGGAAGTATTGAGACAGACTTCTCACTCGGGAGAGGCAATTATTGCGTTTGTTATTCAACAGGAAAGTGATCAGTATCATTGTGCTCATCAGTCTGTGTAGGGGAAGACGACTTTTCTCCTCAATCGTTACTAAAATAGTCTGTATCGCAGTAATATATGGAAACGCAATAGCAGCACATGAAGTCAGTCATGACGAAGTTTAAGCACAGAGGTGCCAGGTTTTGCTGCACGACATTTTGTCTTTGTAGTAAGAATATTCTTCTTAGTGGCTAAAACAAGTTCTGTTTTCACCATTAATTTACTCAATATATTAGTGAACCACAAGTTTCACTGTCCTTACTGAACTAAATTAGAGAGATACCATATTGCTATTTTGGCCTGCAACAATTTCAGTTCTTTTGAAAAGCACCTTAGTTTTTTTTCATTCAGCTTGTTTGCACTTGAGAACTTTAAAACTTTTCACAATAAAGTTTGGAAAAACAATTCCTTCTTGCTTACTGTTCTATTGCTAGAATGTTTTTGTAGTTTTAATGCATTCTAGGGTGTATTATAGCATATAACATCACTGTCAATTTTATAAATTCATCAACTTTTTGCTATAATTCAGAACGGGTAGGCATGTGATTGATAACCACATTCATTACTGTGCTATTAAAAAACCCATTTTGTGAACATTTTTCTAAGAAAATCATCATTTGCATATCTAGGATTTAGTTTTAAATTGAATGGCATTATGAACTGCTTCAAACTGCCCCGAGGCATATTAAACTATAGCATCATGTGAAGCCACCATAAAACGTTAGCAACCTTGGAGGAAAGGCTTGGCATTATGCCTGTTTCAGGTTTTACAAGGGTGGCATTTCACATGGAATAAGCGTCTTTTTTGTTTAAAAAAAAATCAAGAATTTGCTTTCTTAATCTATTTAAAAAATTGGGAACAAATATTCCTTCACTCTGGGCCACAGTAACCCAGTATGCATAAAGAGGCAAAGGCACATACTGTCTCTCCAGTGTCAACACTTTCCACCAATAGCAAGTCTCCCTTTATTACATACAGACCTTAGAACTCGATTGCCATTTGGGCAAGTCAATCAAGAGGGCTTAGACAACAGCTGGGCAGATTTTAATGTGTTTATTTCTACAGTTTGTTTTTATTAAAAGTGTTGTGAAAAAGGAATCCTATAAATAGTAAAAAGAGGGAAACAATAGTGCTCCATAGCCTGAAGCAAACGGTGTAAATACATTTGTAAACAAGGTAAAGTTGCTGAGCTTACCGAAAGGACAAAAATAAAACTAGTTACAGATAGCACAACTGTTTAAGAGGTTGGTTAGTGTTTTGTCCCTCGTTCTGGTGCCCTAAAATGGCCAGCAGTATAGGTAATTCTCTATTTTGTAGCCTTGATCATGTGTGCCTTCTCTCTTCCTATAGAAACCACACCAGATGAAGCAAGCTCTGGCTCACTACTGTTGGGAGAACACTGCCATCAAAACAACACAGCTGGAACCAGCAGCCTTCTGGAACATTAGAGCTCCTGAGAATTTGAAACAGTCATCAACATTTTTCTCTATTTTTGCAGGAAAATACTGGAAGTAAACAGGGGCATGGAATTCAACAACTGGCTAGAAGTGTTTTACATTCAGTTGTTTGGAAGCATGGCGATTCAGCTCCTTTGAATCTTCTGGTTAGAAAACTCAGAATTAAACTATCACCTCTTAAAGCTCACGAAGACCCTCCCCCCAAAATGAAAAAAGTCCTTTGAAGGTAATATAGTTTTTGCATTAAAGGTGAATCTGCAATAAGAAATCTGCTTAACTCCCAGATCTGGAGACTCAAGGGGACAATAAGCTCTAAGTGATCATCTGTCACTGAGATATGCAGGCGCTGGATTTCTTGGTAGATGCTTCCAGAGTAAACCAGATGTGGCTACCGGGCAAGAGGAGGAAAGAAAACAAATCTTGTCCTCTACATGCATAGTTATGTTTTGGGGGTGATACTCCAACTCTGGAAAAATGATCTAATTTTCACTTTACATAGTAGCTCATCTTGTTAAACCTAGTTTTTACCAGTGACTTGAACTAAAAACAATTCAAACCACTGGGTCATGCAATCAATAAATTAGAATTATAACAGTAAGGAGTAAAAGGGACATAGGTGGAAAACAAATCCTATTTACCCGGGGTAGGGGGTGTGGGGGCTTTTAGTGTATTTTGTATAGTATAAAGAACAGAGAAAAGACTATTTTCATTATGGCTTTAGGATGGAAGCGCTTCAGATAGTCCCCTGCCCCCCTTTCCCCCAAATCAAAACCCCAATGGCAGTGACAGAGCCAGGAAACAACCTAGTCTACTAGCCTTCCCCGCCCCTTAACCCGACCCCGCGGCTGCACTCCAGTCGCCAGTGCTTCCCACGGCTCCGGAGAAAGCAGCTACAGCCCATTCCAGTAGATCCAAAGCCCAGGCCTGCGGGTAGGGAGAGAGCCCTTATGGTGGGTCGCGGGTAGCCAGGCCCAGATGTGAACAGGGCACGTCTTCGCCCCACGGCAACCGGGCGCTGGCGGCTTCAAGGGAAGACCTTGGGACCTGGATAGGGCTCCCCCTCGCACCAGAAGTCATCGGCTTGAGGGGTCTCCAGGAGCCACACCTCTCGGGGCAGGTCGCAGGCCGAGCCGGAGAGCTCCTTGTCCCTGACAGGCTCCAGCACCCGGTAATAGTGGCAGTCCCGGCCATCGTCCGGGTCATAGGGCGGGGCCAGAATGTCCAGGAAGGCGGCGGGCCCGTCCACAGCGTCGATCTGGTGCAGGTTGTCCTGGTGTGGGGTGAGGACGCAGGGGCCGCTGGCCTCGGTGTACTCGGCCCTCGAGCGCAGCACGCCCAGCCGCACGGCGTCCCGCTCCCGGGCTTTCAGCGGCGGCTCGAACTGCTGCTCTGGCGGCGGGGCCCGTGGCCGCTGCCCGCCGCCCGCCTCCAGCTTGTCCATGCAGCTGATGCGCACGGTGCCGTAGAGCACCTTGAGCATGCCGTGCATGCCCGGGTGGTCATGAAGCGGAATGGACGTGCCGCTCTTGAGCAGGAACACGCCGAGGCTGAAGCCGTCGGTTTCGTAGATGTGCATATAGGTGACCGGTGGTAGGTTGGGCGGCAACGGCTGCACCGGGGCCTTGCGCGGGGCGATGTTCAGGTCCTCCGCGCGGACTTGGGTCAGTAGGTTCTTCAGCTTGCTCAGGTTCTCCGGGAAGCCCTGAGGCATAGGGGCCTCGGAGCCCGGCGCCGCGCCGTGGTCGGAAGCGCTGCGGCAGCCCCCGCTGCCCCGGAAGGTGAGACACGCCTGGCGGGCGATCCGTTGGATCAGGGAGGCCATGTTGTCTCGGGGCATGCTCGGCTGATCCTCTGCGTGTCGAGGCTGGCCCCCGCCGCCCCCTGCTTTCCTCCGCCCCTTGCGGTCTCCGGTGGCCGCCACGGCTGCCAGCAGCCCGGGGCGAAGCGAGAGGCCCCGCAACTACCGGTCTTACGGGCGCGCGGCACCGCTGCCGCCAACCTCAGCAGCCTCGCGCCCGCAACGGCCCGGCGCACCCGCCCCGCGCCTCCGGCGAGCGCGCACGCGCACGACCCACGCGCCGCACTCACGCCAGAGGAGCAGGTACCGGCCGCGCGGACGGTGTAAGGCTTTGCCTTACGCCCGACGTTCCATTCAAGCAGCCCACACCTACGACGGTGGCCGGGCGCGCTGGCCGCCTTACAGAGCATGCTGGGACTTGTAGTCCGATATTACGGTTGAGCTCTGACAGAGTTTCCTTTGCCAGCTGGAAAAGGAAGGATTGGATTTGTTTCTTATAAAGAGCCTTTCTTTAACTGTTTCAAGGTATTTGCTTGTTTGAGAAGAAGGTGAATTGGGACGCAAGAGAAGTAGCCAGTTAACTACAACTCCCGGCATCCTCAGCAGGCCGGAGTGGCGCACTTCCGGCAGCTGGCCTGAGGCGTGGTGGAGGCTCTTGGCCATCGCTAGGAACGGGGCAAGAGGGTCGTTAACCTTTCTGGCGCCGGTCGGCCTGTTCAGCCAGCCAGGGTCGCTCTTCTCTGGCGCCTACCTTTGGGAAGGAGACTGTTGAGTTAACTTCATGTCTTCCTGGCCACCTAGGCAGCACAGTCTACCCACGGGGATTACGGGACAGCACTTTCGTAATTTTCCAAGTTTCTTGGGAGATGAGAGGGTCGAGGCCGTCCCTAGCGATCAGGATTCCTCTGCACAGCCGTCCCCAGCTGTTGTTTGCATCAGGGTGTGATGACGCTGCTCTTCCGGTTAAAGAGCCGGATAGTTTTGCTGGGATTCGAGAGGCCATTTGCTGTGGCCAAGGATTGTGTATACTAAAGGTTATTAAACCATGGTTTGCCTGAGAAGCACCTGGTTGTAAGGGGGAGGTAGGGAGGAGCTTAAAAAAAATACAAATTACTGGTTGTCGTGTAGAAACTGATTCACTAGATGATTCTGGGGCATCTTATGAGAAACAATGGTGTGCGAGAACGAGGCACGCTCTCGATCATCACCTTACCCTGAGTTTAAAATCCTTTTGGGCTTCCAAAGCTAAACATGAGTTTTTTTGCTCATTTTGTAATTATAGTGGTTCCATAAATCCTCTCCAGCTAAAAAAAGGCATGCTTTTTTAGTGGGCTGTGTAACCTATCTAATGAACACTTGATATATGCGAAGCAGTATTATACTATTTAATCCTCATAGCAACTCTTAAAAGATGGGCTCTGTTATTAATCCCAGTTTGCAGATGAGCGGATAAGTTGCTCAAGGATAGTAATCAGCAGGGCCTAATCAGTAGTGAAGAAAAAAGTACAGTTTTACAAAAAAAAAAAAAAAAAAAAAAAGTTTGAGTTGGTATTAAAAGCACTAAATGTGGAGTTAGGAAATTGTTTTTTCCAACCTGTTGTGCTAATAACAAGGTGTATGTTTTAGGCGGATCGTACCCTTTCGGTCCTCAATTTATTTACTTGTAAAGTGTTGGGGTTAGGAGAACAGTCCTTCTGAACACTAGTTGCTCATCAGAAGCCCCTGGGAGCTTTATAAAAATAAAGATTTGGAGGTCATACCCCAGAGATTGTGATACAGAAGAACTCGTGTGAAGCCTAAATTTTTTTTTTTAAAGATGCTATGCAAGTGATTTTTAATTTTCAGCCCAGTTTGAGAATCACTGCTAGATCTGTAAATTCTGAAGCAGTTCTTAATATTTGGTGATTTTGATTAAGACTGATTATTTGCTTTGGAAAGGACTCCTAATATTTGCTTTTCAGATTGCCATGCCATTGTTAAGGTATTTAAATTGTACTGTCAAAGTTCATCATGTAATGAAATCCCATGCAGTCTTTTTCTAAATTTTCTTTTAATATTTATTTTTGAGAGACAGAGACAGAGCGCGAGTGGGGAAGGGGCAGAGAGCCAGGGAGACACAGAATCAGAAGCAGGCTCCAGGCTCTGAGCTGTCAGCACAGAGCTCCACGCAGGACTCAAACCCACAGACTGTGAGATCATGACCTGAGCTGAAGTCGGATGCTTAACTGACTAAGCCACCCAGTCTTTTTCTAAAGTGAGGAATATTTAATTTAAGAGAAAGAATCCCTGTCTTTATTTACAAATCTGGATTTTTATTTACTGGTTTTGCTTTTATTAAGATATAATTAGTGGGAGATATAGATAGACTCGATAGAACTCAGACTTTAGTAACATATAGATGTATTTGATTTTCAAATCTATTACTTCTTGATAGTTACCTATACTTATTTAACTGAAACTCATCTATAAAATGGGATAATAAGAGACATGTGTAGAAATGTCATAGTAGCATATGGAACATAGTAGTTATCCTATAATAGTAGCTATTATTATGGTTTTCAAATGGTTAAAAGCAATTTAAAAAGTAGTTAACACCAATGAATTTAAATAATACTCAGCAAATATTGAGATGGAATTTGACTTGAGAATCAATTTCAAGGTAGAGATAAAAACTTTTTATTGGTTAAACCATTTACCTGGTGATGCCATCTTTCAGGTCCTTGCTATTATTGTTTGGCGAAAGAGTTGAAAATTTTCAAAGACTGGTTGTATCAGAATAACTTGGGGACATTTGTTGAAAGTGCAGATTCCTAGGGGCGCCTGGGTGGCGCAGTCGGTTAAGCGTCCGACTTCAGCCAGGTCACGATCTCGCGGTCCGTGGGTTCGAGCCCCGCGTCGGGCTCTGGGCTGATGGCTCAGAGCCTGGAGCCTGTTTCCAATTCTGTGTCTCCCTCTCTCTCTGCCCCTCCCCCATTCATGCTCTGTCTCTCTCTGTCCCAAAAATAAATAAACGTTGGAAAAAAAAAATTAAAAAAAAAAAGAAAGTGCAGATTCCTAGATCCTGTCTATACCTGCTGAATCTGAATCTTTTGCACATTAAAAGTTTTAATAACTACTGAGTGTCCACAGGGTATATAGTACTTTTTTTAGGCCACAGACAGGCTACCTCCATAATTCCTTTTGATACTGTCCTTAAGAGCTGCACTAATGGATGAGGTCAATCCTAAGAGCTTTTGCCTTTAAGAAGCACTTCACTTGACCTGCACCACTGCCAGTAGCATTGGGTGAGTAGGTTTCTATTACCATTAATGTCCTTTTTTATGCTCCTTGTTCTGTTTTCCTTTGTGTTGGAGCAAGCAAAATGAAGATCAAAAGAAAGTCAAAAAAGGGAACAAAGGAGAAGTGACAGTGAACAAGTGATAGAAATACAAGACAGACACAAGATTTTGGAAAAGTTTGGGATGGACAGAATCTATCATTTGATAGATTCTGGATACCAGGCATTGTGCTAGGTTTTGGGGTTTCAGCAAGGAATATCTGCTTTCGCAAGGAATTTACCTGTGTGTGTGTGTGTGTGTGTGTGTGTGTGTGTGTGTGTGTATTTTGGGGTGGAGGTCGTTACCTAGTATAAATCAGTGAGCAGCATAATTTCAGACAGAGATAAAACTTATGAAGACAAAACAGGATGATAGGATGGTGTGATATTTGTGTGTGTGTATGATGTGTTACTTTAAACTGGGTTGTCAGGGGTGATCAGAAGGTAACATTTGAGCTGCTCCTGAATATTAAGGAGTCAGCTATGGAACAATGTGGGGTCAGAACATTCCAAGACCAGGAAACAGCCTTAAGGTTGTTAACCAGGGTATAGGATATTATGACTTTGACTCATTGGGAAGGAGCTTGGTATAACTGGGGACAAGAATGAAGGGCTATGAGATTCCTGCAGGGAGATGAAGTTGGGGAGGTAGGCAAGGGCCATATTTTATAGGCCTTCTAGGACATGGTTAGGGGGTTATGGGAATTGAGGCCCATGATGGGGAGGTGGATTTTGTCACAAGTAAATACAGTGAGCTTTTGGAGAGCTTTGGTCAGGAGAATGACTTATCTGTTTTACATTTCTGAGAGACTGGTGGGGGAAATGTGTAACAGCAAAGAAACCTTGATTGGAGGCCGTAATCCAGAGGAAAGACAAGAACTAGTGTAAAGATTGGGAATCTGTTGTGTAGGTGGATCTGACAGGGCTTGCTGATGAACTGTTGCTTTGATGACCTATTTCTTAAAGTGTATTCTCTCCACATTTTTTTTCATGAGTTCACAGCGATGTAGTGATGGGTGAGACTGACAAAACTTAAATCTCACCTCTTGTCCACATTTAACTATTAAATTTAGGAATGGGCAAGGCACACAGAAGCATGAGTAAAGCTGAATTTCTTTTTAAACAGTTAGTCAATTAACCAGGAAGCAAGAAGAACTGGAAAAAACCCCAAATACACCCCCCCCCACACACACACCCCTCTTAACTCCACAGTTCTCTGATCTCTTCATTCTTTGGGAATAGGCTTGTATTTTATCTTTTCCCCTGGCCTTCCTCTTCATGAGGACTTATTTTCCTTAATTCATGAGATAGATTACATTCTGATTTTTTTTTTTTCCCTCAAATCGTTCCTCAGGATTCATTTTGTCCATCTATTTTGGTCATACTAGGGCCCGGTCAAAAGAATACCAAAATGTTGACATTCTCAAATGCTCAGAGTTCCTAGCCTGCAGTTGTTTGTTTGTTTAAAGGCAGGCAGGAAGGTTTCTTTAGCTCTTGCCACCTTATTCCTAGATCTGCCTTCTATGTTAGTATAGAACATGGTAACTAAATTGGCAAAAAATTTTTCCTACTTTTAGACTAACTTACTCATGCTTAATTATATTTGAATATTTGGGGTTTATATTGTGGTTTTCCTTTCAGTTCTTAGAAAATGTTAGCACGTATCTCTCATCTATTATCATGAATGTCAGGTTGTAAAAAAAAAAAAAGAATACTTCTGAAGGCAGAAGAGCTGATTCTAGGCAGGGCTTTCCTACTAACTAGCTGTGTGTTATTGAGCAAGTCACTTGTCCTCACTAGATCCTAGTTTCTTAGTGGTTCTGGGATATGATCTCTAAGATTCCTTCCAGCATCTCATTGGCTCATCATCGATGATGGAGACAATTATAAGCACAATTCAGACAAAACCATGTATTTTGTTTTACTTATCTAAAATTATTGCACCATAACTCTCTTGGCTCTTTCCATCTCCACTAACATCTTAAAAGTAACTGCTCCACTCTACTCTGATTTAACTTTGTGTGGTTATCTGAAATCAAATCATTTGTATGTATGGGCTGTTCAGTTAAATATGCTAAGCTCAGGAATTTTTAGTGTTCAGGTTAGACTTTTGGTGTGCACATGGCACCAAAAAATTGCAGGGGTTGTGTTGTGTGATATAAAGTATAGGACATTGTTTTCTAACTGTGATTTCTATAGACCACTGCATGTAGCACTGAGATGGAGAAGGACTTAAAACTGGTTCATCTTTTTTCTTCCTTGCCAATGTCTTATTTCAGGCAAGGGGAGGCAAGGGAAAAAGAAGTTAAAAATTAGGAGCATGCAGAGAGAAGGTAGAGGGGGGAAAAAGGTGTGGCTTTTGCAATAAAAGAGAATGAATGAGGAGAAGCTTTTGCTGTGCTCAGTCTGCCAATACTGCCAAAGGCCAGGTATTACTATTTTTGGAGGTGATTTAAGAGAACACTCCCCTACCAATTTCATATTAGAGAGGTTTTCCTCTTCTTCTTGAAGGAGTGCAATTATGAGAACCAAAATAGTTCTGAACTGTAAATTAAATCCAAACACCTTTTACCTCTCTTAATTAACTTTTCCCCCCAATTTCATGCTTTTTGTTTTTCTTTCCCTTTTTCCCCCTCTAAGAAGACATCAGCTGTCTCCACCTCCTCCGCTTCCCCATCTGTCCTTTTCCTCTTGGCTGAAAGAAAGATTTTTACTTTATATTTATTTTAATTAATGGATTTGAATCACAAGTGGTGAAACAGTTGATGTTCATCTTCAAGAGGCAGTAAAAAGGAAAATCATCTTCTCTAACTTGGCAGAAAAGAACTGTATGTTCATTGCTGCTGCCTGCCTGAGAAGTGACTGCGGAAGGGGAAGGGGAAGAAGGTTCCAGAGTTCTGTGTTGGTGCAGGGAACAGATATCATGTCCCAGGATCAAGAGAAATGAAGATGGGAAAAACTCTTTAAAATGAAATGGTACTTTCTTGGGAAATGTCTTTCTCAAAGGATGCATAGTAAATATTGCTTGATGGTTTATGGTCCCACCAATTGGGGATCAAATTCCCTAGGAACAAAACACATCCTAGGGCATTTGACTGATTTGAAATAAATAGGTATAGTACTATACTTTTCCTTGGAGAGGTGAAATGCTATACAGCCTTCTTTTAAAAAGCCACTCAACAAATAAACACCAAAAACCTTGTCCAACTAGATGCTCTATTACAGTATTTTAGAGAAAGCATGAAAAGTGACAGTATAATTTGAAAGTGGAACAGCGGAATCAAGGAAGAAAGCATACCTGAGAGGATACCAGTTCTTTTCCTGGTTCTAGCAACCCATTGTGTGACTTTGGGTAAGTCATTTCACTTCTTGGCACCTCATTTCTCTTATTTATAAAGCAAAGAATTTAGTTCCCATGGTTTACCGCTTTCCTTCTAGCTTAAAAAAAAACCTATGAATTTTAAAAATTATAATTATATGACAATAAGTAATATAATTTCATACTGTGAAATACTGCAGAGCACCACAAAAGACACTTTGAAAATGTATTTTTAAAAGCAACTTGTGAAAAGAACACCTAGTAACATGCATACAATGATATTTGACTTCTCCTTTGTACCTGTGTTTTCTCTACCTAAAGCAGATTATATAGACATTTCTTGAATATAAATCATTGAGTAAAATGAACAAGACTCTTGCTTAAATAATATTTACCATTGTTATTAAGTTTCCACAGTATTTTTTAAGGAAAAACTTAAAAAAAAAATTCTAAACATAAATTATCATGCACCAAGAGTACCATGTATTGCTATTGGGAAAAGCAAAACACTCCTTGAGTTAACTGCACATTTCCACAGGACCTGCTGAGGTAATTGACAACCAACATCATAGTGGGCGAAATTCCTCTAAGGCAGCAGAACTTTAGTTTAATTAGATAATTAGCCCTGGTCAGCCTATAATGAATGCACAAGCAATTAGCAATGAATTTGAGCTGCTAAAACCTATTTTTCCTCTTTTGTGTTTCTTCCCTTTCATTAACAACTCTAACTACTGAACAATTTATATCTTCACACTAACAATCAACTTTATTATCATCAAACTCTTTGTAAGCGATAAAGCAATGAGACCTGACTGTTGGTTGCACAACATTAAGTGATTATGTTAAGTAATGCCGTTTATTTCCCTAGCCATCCCACTGCTATATTATGTCAAACAAATAGGGTTTTTGAAAGCAGTGCATACTTCTTGATTTTGATGATTGCTTTATTTGTCAAATCCAAGCAACTAGTAAGAGATGTACTGCAATTTGGAGTTCTTTCTTAGTGGCTTTGAGCAGACTTGAATGAAAGGAAACAGTTCCATAAATCTACCTAAAACAAGACCCTCAAAAAAGACCCACCTGCTTTTTTTTTTTAGTAGCTTGGAGATTCTTCTGTTTGGAAGCCCTTGCAAGTGCTTGAGATGCATTTCAGTAAGTGAAAGTCCTTACTTGGCCATCTTTTCCTATTTGGGAACAGTTTTCAATCTCATGAATGACAGAAGGAACCATCATGGTTTTTCCTCACATGGGGGGAATGGCAGAAAAAGGAAGAAGTGAGGGGAGTGATAAAGTTAGGAGAGAGTGTTTTCCAACGTGGAAAAGCAGAAGTTACCAAAGTGCGCAGGTGCTAAGAATTAATGATACTAAAGTATAAATGTTAAGACATTTGGGGTGCTCTGGTTTGGTGCATATGAACTGAAACATCCATTACATTTCAACCAGAAATAGGTTTTGAAAATTGGACATTAAACATTTCTATGGGCAGATTATACATTTACAAAGAGATATCCTTTGCCACATCAGAAACCATTTTGATTCTATTTGAGTTTATGGAATCCTTAATATACAGAATGTTATAAACATTGCTGTTCTACTTATTAATAATTTAACAAGATTTAGGGGATTAAATTCAGTGTTAAAAAATTAGTGAGCTAACCATTTGAATAAATATATTGCTTACTTTTAAGCAGAACTAAAAATGTATAAACAGCAATTTTCTTGTGATTGGAATAGGAGCATTGGCTTATAATTTCTTATCTTGAGACTTCCCATCTGGTCGGTCTTGGAAATAATTTTTTTCTTTCTTTCCCCAGCAATAACTAGCAATTAGAGTTTCAGAAATGCCAATTTTAATCAAAACTCTTATTTCCAAAATAGAAAAACTTACATGAACTATATAAAGCCTCTTCATTTTATTCAATTGACTGTTTTGAAAAAGTAATTTAAATAATTCGGAGCCAGAATTAAGATGTTACAGAAATGTTAAGAAAATAGTCTTTCCAAATTATGGTCATTTTTACTCTTACCATGGTATAGTAATTTCACCGGCATTAATGTTTACACCCTCCAGATAGCAACTGTATAGAGTTAGTTCATATGAAGCAGGTTTTCTCAACTTTAGCACTATTGACGTTTTGGATTGGCTAATTCATTAGTTGTTGGCTAATTCATTTGGATTGGCTAATTCATTGTTGTCCTGTGCAACATCCTGGCCTCTACCCTCTAGATGACAGTAGCACCAACTGTCCCCCATTTCCCTCCACCCTGGGATAACAGTAAATATCTCCAGATGTTGACTAGTCCCCAGGCTAGGGAGCAAAGTCACTCCAGGTTGATAATCAATGATGTAGAATAAGACTCTGGCAATTTCTTCCTGTACAAGTATTAAAACATGAAAAAAAAAATAAAGTGTGTTGAATTTGAACATCTAGATAGTGTTTAGTAACTGAAGTGTTAGTAGAGATAAAACAAATGAGCCTTGCTGATCTTCCAGTTTGGAGTGGTTTTGGGGGCACTGAAAGAATACTCTTGCTCTCAAATTCTACTTGAATTTTCCAAATGGCCTGCTATAATATTGGAAGTTGCTCCTTCTATTAAAATGTAAATATTCCTAAAAGGATCATTTTTTACATTAAAACTGAAACTTTAGTTTTCAGCTAAAAACTAGCATGTTTTAACGTATATCTACCTACCTTTTTCTTTATGAAAAGGTCCTTCGGGAAGAGAACCCCGAAGAAAATTTCCTCAGGAATTGAGAGCTGGTAGGTGTATGGGAAGCAAGCACCACGTCTGGGAAAAGGAAGGATGAAAGGGAGGTGGGAAGCACTAAAAAGATCCTTTAGACCACATTTTTAATGGGTCACCCTGAGTTGCTCTTGCCTTGATTCAGTTTGTTTTTTCTACTACTCCCTGTATCTTTAAATCGCTGCCCCCCCCTCCTTTTTACATTAATCTAAAAATTTTTTTAAGTTTGTTTGTTTTTGAGAGAGAGAAAGAGAGCATGGGTGAGTGCATGCCTGAGCATGAGGGGGCCGGGGAGAATCCCAAGCAGACGTCAAGCTGCCAGTGTAGAGCTCGACTTGCAGCTCAAACTCATGAACTGTGAGATCATGACCTGAGCCTAAATCCAGAGTGGATGCTTAACCTACTGAGCCACCCAGGTGTAGTACCGTCCCCCCACCCCAAACTTTTTATACTGTAGCAAAGTCTGTAGTAGATTGTATGGTAGTTGTTTTTTAATGTACTTTCTTTTGCCACTTTGTGTTGGGTATCCCAAGTTAATTCTGAAAAGTTAGAAGTAAATGAAATCTAAAAGTCGGCAGAAGGATTGACTACATTATCTAGCATCTAAACCTATCATCCATGCTGATAGAGGAGATCTGAGCCAGGTGAAGCCTGTTTTCTTCCATTGTTGTCGAACACATCAGTGACTGGTAGTTTCAGGCCTATAAGGTGGCTGCCTGGACCTTCTAGCACCACTCATTGGAGACCATAATGGATGGCCCTGTTTGTACAGTTTACAACCTCTCATAAGTAGGTGTTCAGGCTGATATTCAGCTAAAAAAAAAAAAACAAAAACAAAAACCAAAAAAACCCAAAAAACCCAAAAAACAAAACAAGCAAAACTCTCTAATGATTAAAATAACTCTCCATTTAAAGGAGCTTTCTAAAACTGGGAGAGACATGGATACCTGAAGGCCAGCATGCTGAAACTGATCCCAGGGTATTTGCATAAAAGTCTTAGTATAGCTCCCCACACTGAGCTTCCATGTAGCTCTAGGCTTTCAGTTTTTCATGCTGGGTATTTGTCTGGTTGGCTTTTTTTTAGGGAATTACTGTATCATGGCACTTGGACCATGGCCAAACTTCTAAGTATAGGTTCTGTGTATTTTTGTTTTTCCCATCCAGTGTCACTTGCCTCTTCATTTCCTGATTTCTTCCTAAAGTGAGGAGGCCAGAATACATCACAGATTACAGCTGGATTTAAACAACAGGCATCTGCTTTGCAGGAACTTGCACAGAGCCTGATTAATTTATGTAAACATTTTACTGCTCACTATGTAAGATTACAGATTCCTTGGGGCACCTGGGTGGCTCAGTCGGTTAAGCGGTCGACTTCAGCTCAGGTCATGATCTCGCGGTTTGTGAGTTTGAGCCCCGCGTCGGGCTCTGTGCTGACAGCTCAGAGCCTGGAGCCTGCTTCAGATTCTGTGTCTCCTTCTCTCTGACCCTCCCCCGTTCATGCTCTGTGTCTCTCTGTCTCAAAAATAAATAAACATTAAAAAAAAATTAAAAAAAAAATTATAGATTCCTTGACTAGTTACTGGTCTTATATCTTCTAGTGGTTAATCCAACATGCTTTCAAAACTGAACATTGAAGTAAAATATTCTCATTTGTTCACAAGTTTTTACTTTCAGGCTGTATAGTGTAACATTCTGCATTGACCTCACTGTTTTTTTTAGGTTCCTTGCCTCAAACTGGACTAAATGGTTCCTGTTTTTAGTTTTGACTTATACATACTATGTAAGCAGTTGTCTTAATATTATACCCCACTGGCAAGTTTCACATTATCCCTTTTGGCATCATTTTTCCAATCTAGCATTATGTTTTTACCTTTCGTCTCTCAGCTCAAGATTTTCCTACAAGGTTTCACATAGACATAGGGTTTTTATTATTGATAATAATAGCAATAGTACATTAACACTGATGGCCATATGAGTGTTCACCTTTGAGTAATTTGCTCTAGCCTTTTTTCTCCTTAAAATATAAGTGTCTCTGAAAATGATCCCAATCCTGCTTTCAAATGTTGTTGCATGTTTCCCTTAAGGTTTTGTTTGTTTTTGCAATACTAGACATTTTCTATAGCAAAGTCCAGTTCTTATGCAAGGGCCCCCTGGTCTTCAGGAATGAATCCTGTGAGAAAATAATTTGCTAAGTCATTCTGCCAGCTTTTATTAAATAGCCGATTTGCGAGAATACTGTACCAAACTGTGGGGAGATAGGGGACGTACATCCCTCATGGTGGGGAGATTATAGTCTACCTCAGGACAGGACACAAAGTGGCTTGAATGAAAACAGCAGATTAGGGGGATTTGGATAGTATCTATTACACATTAGTAAAGACAGGTAGGGGCTCACAAAATCCATCAAAGTCAACCCTAGGCAAGATGTGTTAGAAAAAGCTTTGCTGACGATGTGCAACCTGACCCAGATTTCCACGAAAGAATTGGGAACAACTTGATGGAAAGGATAGAGCAGAGAACTCCAGGCAGACAAACTCAGAGGGAAGGCTCAGCCTGAATCTTCCCACTTGTCTGTATGTGCAAGAGTCCCACATTTTTCTGTTTGGCTTTGTGTGCATGGTGTATCCCATGGAGGCATGGAGTCTGGCTTGCTTAATGGAATTCTCTCCAACAATCTGGTAATCCTGCCCGAACTTTCCCATAAGAGCATCTCCTCTCTTCTAGCTTCTCCCCTGATACAGTCAGCAATGTGTGTTCTCTCCCACCTGGGCTTTTGTTCTCCTGTTTGGGGAAGCCCACAGCGATGCACTGTAGCTGAAAGCCAGACACAAGCAGCAGATCCCAGTTTGTCATGTTTTCTCTTTAAATGTACCAAATGTATGAAGTGGACTTTTGGTAGTAGTGCAGTTTTCTTGCTCTAAAACTAAAACAGAGAATTTTCTGCCTAGGTGAACAGGGTTAGTGAAAATGAATTTTCCGTTTAGCCGTGGTCTCTCTGTATGTTTTTAGTCCATCATAAAGAATGTAGGAAGCCTGGAGGATGCAGATATTTTTACCTTGGCCCTTTGGCATCCAGCTTCTAATTATTTAATTCGCAAAGTACGCTAAATACTGCAATGTTTATTTTATCTGCAAAGACAAATCTTCTTGATATTTCTTACTGGTTGTGGAATTTTTAGCTTAGCCGGTGACTTTTTTAGCATTGTAGAATCACATTGGCATAGCCAGAAATACTGTTGGTGGGGATAATAGATTTATGTAGCATCTGACTTCTAGTGTTTCCAGATGTAGGATTTGGGGCTCTGCTTAGATTTCACAGAAGGAGTGGAGGTAAGGAGGATGCAGGGACATGGATAAAACAGAAATCATTTTGTACAGCGTAGGTACTGAAAAAGATGCTCAGAGTGCAAAGTAAAGCTCTTGGTGGGCTTTTCAAAGTTAATGATTTTACTCATACCAAGTTGCTTTAAAATAAAGAGGTGGTCCTTGGGTGCAGCAGCTCCCTGGGAGTCAGAAGAAAGATGAAGTGATGGTATATATCAGTAAAAAAAAGTAAGGAATAATTCTGTTTTACAATTGTGATTCATAGTCTGGTAGTTCTATTCTCTAACAATAGCATGGACTTAGAAATTTTATTCCTTAAATTGTTTAGATAGTCTGAGCGACAACAGTTTTTCCCATTTACATGCTTCATTTGCCAGGTACCACTGGGAAATGAAATTCTCCTCACAAGAACATTTATTAGAAAATCCATTAAAAACAAGAAAATCCACCATTGATTTGGTCATTCATTCATTCGTTCATTCATCCAACAAAGCTGTATGAACCCACCCATGTGTTAGGTACTCTTCTATGGGCAAGAGTCCTATTTGCGTAGAACTTACATTCTAGAAGAGAGAAATAGACAAAGAAAGAAAACAAAGGAACAAGATAATTTCAAAACACCCTGAATACTGAGATAAAGATCACATAGTGACTATGACTGGACAACTGCCTTAGTCTGGAAACAGCGAAACTCTCTTGGTGAATGTAGCTTTTGAGAGGGACATGAAGGATAAGAAGGAGCCAGGCATCCTAAGATCTGGGTAAAACATTCCTGGCAGAGGTTCTAGGCTGGAATAAGCTTGGTAGTTTGTATAAACTAGTTTTGGAGTATACTTCTGTAGTGTACATTAAATATAGTTTTTTATTAACAATTCTTACCTCCTGTCCTTCAGACCCTCTGTCTTTTCCTGGTGGTGGTCTTATTCTGTTGACCGTCTCAGTGGGTCATCCTCAGAGAAGCCCTCCATCCCTTCTTGGTATAGCCTAGGAAGAAACAAAGCAGTCCCAGATAGACAGGTTTATAAATTGACAGACTCAGTTTATACACACATTACAAATAGAGCTGAGGAAGCAAAGAGGAAGCTATGGGTTCTTAGAGTGCTAACCTGTGTGGGTCTCATTCCTTTCTCCTTGCCTGGATTTTAAACTTCAGCACTGAGGTATGGGTCTACATGTTTGGAGTCAACATTTCCGACCTCCTGTGTCCTCCATCTTCTCATGCCAATTTCTTTAGCCAGGCATTTTCCTTTGCTAGTTTTTAGACGAAATGACTTACTTCTGGTTCTTCATCCCAGCTGGTTAATAGTTAAGATGAGTAGAGCCATACAAGCTGCTTCTGTTTCATTACACCATGCACTTGGACTATAAGTAGACATAGTTTTGAGTACATGTAGATTCTGTCCCAGATTTTTCTTCTCTTCTGGTTTGTTAAGGGGCTGTTACCATGAAAGATATTTAAAAGGACCTGGTGACTTGATGAGTGTCATATTTTAATCCATAGAAAGTGAGAAAATTTATTCCAAAATTCACTGGCATTTTCTGGTGAAATGTTAGTGGATGAAAGCTATTCGGAAGTTTTTCCAAGACCTTTGATACGTGGTAAACATTTGGGCGTTGCCTGCAACTAAGGTTTCTTCAATATTTTAAAAAGCAATCAAAAGTTTTCTGCTCTGGGGCGCCTGGGTGGCTCAGTCGGTTAAGCATCTGACTTCGGCTCAGGTCATGATCTCACAGTTTGTGAGTTTGGGCCCTGCATCGGGCTCTGTGCTGACAGCTCTGAGCCTGGAACCTGCTTCAGATTCTATATCTCCCTCTCTCTCTCTGTCCCTCTCCCGCTGGCACTCTGTGTGCATCTCTCTCGAAAATAAACATTAAAAAAAATTTAAAAAGAAAAGTTTCCTGCTTTGTTCAGATGCTAATGTATAATGTAGTTGTAATGCTAATACCCCTGGACCTGACTCCTCTTGATGGTGCTGCCAGAATATCTGACAGTTGCCATAAAAGAATGAATTGATCGAAGAGGTGTGTATATGTGAGTCAATGAAGATAAATGATCTTTTACTGTGAAAATAGTACCTAGTCACTATTTCACAACTGAAAATCCCCCTCTCTTTCACACTCACTAGTCAGGCTTCTCTTCTATTTAATATTTAAAATAAAATAGTTTAGCTCTCCAGGGGCCTTGGGACTTCCCCGGTGCTACAGGTTGTGATGTGCCTTTTCACACATTTGGGCTGGGGAAACCCCACACTGGGCAAAGGGCCAATTTTAGACCTAGCAGCTCATTAAGGGGATTCAGAATCTAAGGAGCTGCAGAGAGACAATTAGAGGAAGGAGACAAATACAGGGAAACAATACCTGAAGCTGGCACTCTGGCCAAGTTAACAGTTATCTTAATATCTTAGAGGCATGGGGATTGGTGAATGAGGCCATGTGCAGATTGGGAAAAGATACTAGTTTGCATATGTAAAGGGAATTTCATGGGTAACAATCTTTGGGAGAAGATAAGGCCATTTATTTTAAATGACTCAAAGAGATGGTATATGAGCTGTGAGAGAAAATCATTCTCAAAACCTCATGGTCACAGCACTTAGGAACAAAAACCAGCTCTAACTATGGAAGGGGCTCTTGGAAAACATCTGGTTTATCCTCTGACTCCAGGTGCAGGAACATCTTTCAGGAGCTCCCTAACTGATAGTCACCTGACTTCCATCTGGCCCTTGTGGTTCTGGAATGCCTATTGCTGGACATACATGGGTGACACAGCCATTCCTTGGCTGGCTAATACAGTTGGCAAGAAAGTTCTCATGTCAAGATGAGATTACCTTCTTCTTATCTGCAGCCAGAGTTCTTCCTTTGACATACTACATGTCTTCTCTCCTTTTCTCATGACTTATTCCAAGAATTTGAGGTCAATTAACCATCTTATAACTTCTAAGTTTTCTCTTCTGCATGCTAAGCATGTCAGATGCTTCAGCTGTTTTCATGTTTATAGCTCTTATTGTTCTAGTCATCCTTTTCTAGACTCATTTAGTTTGTGGAGGTCCTTCATGAAACCTGGGGCGGGGAGTAGAACATAATCCTCTGGATAGGGTCACTTCAGGTGAAGACTATTTGTCTTTTTATGGCACAGGATGTGGTTTATCTTGGTAAATGTGCCATGCCAGCTTGAGAAGAATGTGTATATTGCTGTTGTTGGATGAAGTAGTCTATAGGTGTCTGTTATATCCAGTTGATTGATGATGCTATTGAGTTCAACTATGTCCTTAACTGATTTTCTGTCTGCTGGACCTGTCCATTTCTGATAGAGGGGTGTTGAAGTCTTTGAGAGTGGTTTCATCTGTTTCTCTGTGCAGTTATGTGTTTTTGCCTTATGTAGTTTGATGCTGTATTGTTAGGCACATACATGTTAAAGATTGTTATGTCTTCTTGGAGAATTGATCCTTTTGTTATATGTAATGCCCCTCTGTATCCCTGATTACTTTCCTTGCTTTGAAGTCTACTCTGTCTGAAATTAACATAGCTACTTCTGCTATCTTTTGATTAGTGACAGCATGTATATTTTTGTCTATCCATATACTTGGAATCTATATGTTTTTATATTTAAGGTGGGTTTCTTGTAGACAACATATAGTTGGGTTTTGTGTTTAAGCCATTCTGATAATCTCCTTTAATTGGTACATTTAGACCACTGATGTTTAAAGTGATTATTGATATATTTGGATTAATGTCTACCATAGTTGTTACTATTTTTTATTTCTTGCCCTATTCTTTGTTCCTATTTTTGTCTTCTACTCTTTTTCTGCTTTTTGTGGTTAAAATTGAGCATTTTATAGAATTTCATTTTATGTCCTTTATTAGCATTTCATTTATACTTCTTATTTTAGTAATTGCCTTACAGATTCCAGTATACATATACCGCCAACTGAAGTCCACTTTCAAATAATGCTATACCACTTCACAGGTAGTGTGACTACCTTACAATAGCAAAAGAATCCGAATTCCTCCCTCTCATTTCTTATACATTGGATACATAAGCATACATAGTTGAATATATTGTTGCTAATAATTATTATAATTAATATATTATTATTTTGAATAAACTGTTATCTGTTAGATCAGTGAAGAATAAAAAAATAAAAGTTCTTATATTCACATTTCTTTTTTGATGTTCTTCCTTTCTTTGTATAGATAGATCTGAGTGACCTACATATTTTCCTTCTCTCTAAAGAACTTCATTTAATATTTCCTGAAATGCAGCCATGACTTACTGGCAAAAAATTTCCTCAATTTTTGTTTTTCTGAGAAGGTCTTTTTCTCTCCTTCATTTCTCCCATCCAAGTACTAACCAGGCCCGACCCTGCTTAGCTTCCGAGATCAGACAAGATCGGGCGCGTTCAGGGTAGTATGGCCGTAGACACACTCCTTCATTTCTGAGAGATAATTTCACAGGGTATGAGATTCTAGGTTGGTTGTATTGTTCTCTCAATATTTTAAATATGTTACTCCACTCTCTTGTTGCTTGCGTGGTTTCTGAGGAGAAGTTGGGTGTAATTCTTATCTTTTTTCCTCTATAGGTAAGGTGCTTTTCCCCTCTAGCTTCTTTCAGAATTTTTCTTTATCTTTTATTTTCTATAGTTTTAAAATTATATGACTGTGTGTTGAGTTTGGTTTTTTTTTCTCATTTTTTTTTCTGTTTGAAATTTATCCTGCTTAGGGTTCTTTGAGCTTTCGGGGTCTGTGGTTTCATGTCTGACATTAATTTGGGTAACGTTCTGTCATTATTGTTCCAAGTATTTCTTCTCTTTCTTTCTTTCATCTCCTTCTAGTATTCCCATCACAAATTTATTACACATTTTTAGTTGTCTCCCAGTCCTTGGAAATTCTGTCCCCCCTCCCCACCACCAGTTTTGGAGGTTTATCTCTCTCTCTCTCTCTCTCTCTCTTTTTTTTTTTTTTTTTTTTTTGAGAGAGCGAGAGAGAATCTTAAGCAGACTCCCTGTTTAGTGTGGATGCCCAACACAGGGCTCGATCCCATGACACTGGGATTATGACCTAAGCCAAAATCAAGAGTTGGATGTTTAACTGACAGAGCCACCCAAAGTGCCCCTGGAGGTTTCTATTAAGATATCCTCAAGCTTATGGGGCACCTGGGTGGCTCTGTCAGTTAAGCATCCAACTCTTGATTTTAAGTCAGTTAAGTGTCTGACTTCAGTTCAGGTCATGATCTCATAGTTTGTTGGTTCAAGGCCGCGTCAGGATCTGTGCTCACAGCTCAGAACATGGAGCCTGCTTTGGATTCTATGTCTCCCTCTCCCTCTGCTCCTTCCTCACATGTGCTGTGTCTCTCTGTGTCTCTCAAAAATAAACAAACGTTAAAAAAAATTTTTAAAAAGATATCCTCAAGCTTAGAGATTCTTTCCTCAGCCATGTCCCGTCTACTAATAAGCCCATTGAAGACATTCTTTGTTTGTTACAGTGTTTTTGCTCTGAAGCATTTCTTTTTGGCTTTTAGGATTTCCACCTCTCTTCTTAAACTGCCCATCTATTCTTACATGCAATCTACTTTATCTAGCATATCTCTTAGCATATTAATCATGGTTGTTTTAAATTCCTGGTCTGATAATTCCAACATCCCTGCATGTCTGGTTCTGATGCTTAACTTTATTTCTTCAAATTATTATTATTATTATTATTTTGCCTTTTAGTATGCCTTGGAATTTTTTCTTGATAGCTGCACATGATATACAGGGTCAAAGAAACTGCTCTAAATAGGCCTTAGTAATGTGGTGAAGTGTAGGGAGAGGGGAAGTGATCTGTAGAGAGATTAGGTCTCAGTCTTCTAGTGAGCCCATGCTTCTAGACAGTGAACGTCAGAAGTGTTTCTCAGTTTCTTCCTATCCCCTTAGGTGGGATAGGATGACTAGAGTAGGCTAGAATTGGGTATTTTCCCCCAGATCAGTGAAACTTGGATAATAATCCATAAGGTTAGGCTCTGGTTGACTAGTTTCTCCTGAGCGCTGGCCTTATTAAGAAGCACAGAGTGCTCTGGTGTATTTCTGAATGGTTCCTTTCCTCCTCCCCTCTCTCTCTCTCTCTCTCCAGTCCTGGGACAGTGGTTTATCCTATGTCCTCCTACCTCTTAATGATCCAAGAAGAGTTGTTGATTTTTCAGTCTGTTCATCTTTTTCCTTATTGTTAGGATGGAGTGATGACTTCTAAGCTCCTTACATATGGAATCAGAAACTGGAAGTTTATTTGCCGTTTTAGATACCAATACTGCCCTAGTGGCTTATATTGAACTTGCCAAGTAAGACTTACTTTATATTGAACGTGTCAACTAAGACTTACTTGCTGTTGTTATTTATTTGTTAATTTGTTTTAATATAAACTATTATAAGCCAGCTTTTCATACTATATCTGCAATTAAAAATTATTGTGTTCATATTTTATTGTGTACATATATGTACATATATGTATTTATGTATTATGTACATATATGTATTGAATATATGTTAATATATACATATATTTAATATATATAACCTATGATGTTGAATTCTAGGTCAATTTTTAAGTTTCCCTTTTTAGCATTATGAAGTGCAGATTTGATAAACATGTTTGCTATTTCTACCCCAAGTCATTAATATAGCTGTGTCGATGGGAGGCATGCAGCACACAACAGGTGATATTCAGTCCTTTATTTGCTATAGCTGTTAAACCACCCAACTTTTTTATATCCTCCGGGCTGTTACCAGCATGCTGCTATATTTTTCCAACTTGTCTACAAGGCTGTCACTAGTAGTGTTAAAATGCTTTTTGTGGAGTGAAGATACATGGTCTCTGGTGTTTCTCGGTCTAATTGTTTATTAAAGATGGAATTTGTTGTGACTTTGTGGATTCTATTGGTCCTTTTCTGAGCCAAATTCCTTTAGTGACCATAACTTGATTGATTGATTGATTGATTGATTGATTAAAAAAAATTTTTTTTTTAACGTTTATTTACTTTTGAGACAGAGAGAGACAGAGCATGAACGGGGGAGGGTCAGAAAGGGAGAGGGAGACACAGAATCTGAAACAGGCTCCAGGCTCTGGGCTGTCAGCACAGAGCCCGACACGGGGCTCAAACTCACGAACCGTGAGATCAAGACCTGAGCTGAAGTCAGACGCTTAACTGACTGAGCCACCCAGGCGCCCTGGTAACTTGATTTTTTAAGTGTTCTAAGAAAACATCAGGACATAACCCAAGTTATTATCTTGATTTCCCCATTATGCTTAGTTTTATGATGGTAGGCAAGTCAATTTGTCTCCTTTACCCTCTGTTTTGTTTTTTTTTTTTATTTTTAGAATTTTATAATTTGGAGTCATCTGTTTAACACCCTGTTTTAGAATTTTTCTAGAAACAATGTAGTTTCTGGATTCCACATTTTCCTCTACTGTACCTTCCCTTTGAAATCAGAGGCTTTGATCTATTCCCAGTCTTTCTCCTTGATTTCTTAAATGTCACTGACTATGGTTCTCTGATTACATTTGGAATGCTTTTTACCTTTCTTTGTGTGTGTGTGGTGGGGGAGACACGTGGGAGATAATACTTCTCATTTAAGTTAGTAGTTATTTTCTAACATCTGTCTTAAACTTCAGTGCCCTCCTGTTGTTGTTGTTGTTTTAAAAGTTTTTATTTAAATTCCAGTTAGTACAGTGTTATATTAGTTTCAGCTGTACAATATAGTGATTCAGCACTTCCATACATCACCCAGTGTTCCTCACAACAAATGCATTCTTTAATCCCCATCACTTGTTTAGCCCATCCCCCCATCCACCTCTGTAGTTAGAAGAGTGTTTCCTGGTTTGCCTCTCTGTCTCCTTTCTCCCCCTTTGCTTATTTGTTTTGTTTCTTAAATTCCACACATGAGTGAAATTTGTGTATGGTATTTGTCTTTCTCCGACTGACTTATTTTCTTTAGCATTATACTCTCTAGCTCCATCATGTCATTGCAAACGGCAAGATTCTGTTCTTTTTTATGGCTGAATAATACTCCATTGTATATATTCACCACATCTTCTTTATCCATTCATCCATCAGTGGACATTTTGGCTGTTTCCATAATTTGGCTATTACAGATTATGCTGCTATAAACATCAGGGTGCATGTGTCCTTTTGAATTAGTATTTTTGTATACTTTGGGCAAATACCTAGTAGTGCAATTGCTGGGTCGTAGGGTGGTTCTATTTTTAACTTTCTGAGGAAACTCCATACTGTTTTTCAGAGTGGCTGCACCGGTTTGCATTCCCATCAACAGTGTACGAGGGTTCCCTCTTTCTCCACATCCTCACCAACACCTGCGTTTCTTGTGTTGTTGATTTTAGCCATTCTGACAGGTGTGAGGTGATACCTCACTGTAGTTTCATTTTGCATTTCCCTGATGATGAGTGATATTGAGCATCTTTTCATGTGTCTGTTAGCCATCTGGATGCCTTCTTTTGAAAAGTGTCTGTCATGTCTTCTGCCATTTTCTAATTGGATTATTCTTTTTTGGGGTGTTGAGTTTTATATATTCTTTCTAGGTTTTGGATACTAACCCTTTATCGGATATGTCATTTGCAAATATCTTCTCCCATTCTATAGGTTGCCTCATAGTTTTGTTGATTGTTTTCTTTGTTGTGCAGAAGCTTTTTATTTTGATATAGTCCCAATAATTTATTTTTGCTTTTGTTTCCCTTGCCTCAGAAGGCATATCAAGTAAGAAGTTTTGATGGCCAATGTCAAAAAGGTTACCGTCTGTGTTCTTTTCTAGGATTTTTATGGTTTCAGGTCACTTAGTACCCTCTTAATAGTAACTGCTTTATCTTTTCCCATTTGAAAATTGTTCTTTTTGGTGAATAGGTGAATGTAAAACAGCACCAACCTAAGTTGGTAAGTGACCTCATTCACTAGAGTATATTTCAAAAGCTTGTTGGCTACTTCAGTCTCCTCACAATTTCTCTAAACTCTGCCCACCCACCACCGAACAGAAGAAACAGTTAAATGATAAAGGCTCACTACTATCGAGGATATTCTAAAGAACTTGCTGAAGGCTCTGAAGGAAATGACAAAAGAGTCCTTCATGTTTTAAACAATAGCAGCATCCTTAGGATAAATGTATACTTTCCAAACTGCCTACCTAGAACCCTTTCTAGGTTGAAAGGTTTTGTTATGTTTGTTTAAAAACCAGTGGTGTTGCTTTCCATTGATCTCCCAGAGCATCCTGAGCTACAGTCGCTGACTCTGCTCTTTTACTTGGTCTGGAAAACAGCACTTGATTGCTAGGAGCAGGTTTAGTTTCCACACTGCTTTTGACTGAATCAGTTCTGACCTCAGTCATTTGATCTGAAGGTGTCACTGAACAGATTGGGCCTTAATTGGCTTCTTTGGGAACCAGTCCCTTCCCAGACTGCATGATTCTAGGTATCTTTGACAATCTCATTTGGTTTCAGAAGATTTTGGTCTAAAAAACAGATTTGAAATGTAAATACGAAATCCTAAATTTTAGAATGCATGGAAAACTATGTCATAAAGATATAAATAAAGTAGTTTGCCCCATCTAGTTGGGAATCTTATCAGAAGTCCTGATGCTAAGTCTTTCTAGGGCCCTGGAGGCATGATATACTTGGTTCAAAAATTTGCAGTGTACTTTTTCCCCTTGCCACGGTAGAAAGTATTTATTTAGAGTCCTTTTAGGATGTTGTCCTCATGCAAGAAGGAGTAAGTGAGGGGGCATTTTTATAGCAACCCTGAAATGGGGTTCAGAGAAGGCATGGTTGCGGATCATCAGAAGAGAGAGTGTAGCTCTGGGAGTCCTGGGTATTAAGAACGATACATGATTTTCTTTTGCAAGATTTTCTTATATAACAAGCAGGCAGCTGTGCACCACAACTTTGTTTCTGGAAAAGAAAAAGTGTGTGTATCAGTTGATATTTTAGATACTTAACTACATTTTAAATCATTTCTATGAAAAGATAATTTATGATTAAACTGTTTAATAGAACCAAATACTTTTTTTCCAATTTTTTTCATCTCTCTATAAAATTTGTGCACAAGACATATAATATCTTAGTTTATAAGAATAAAAGCCCCAAGTTATAGTCATTTTTTTCAGACAAATCACTTTTTTTTCAAACTATTTTATGGTTTTCATAATTATTCTTCTTTAAGTTTCTGATGCTCCTTTGCCTGTGACTTTAGGAGCAGTATTGTGTGCCCTCTTACAATTAATGAGGGACGTCCTTATAGGCAGTTGTGGGTGACTGAGGGGAAATAGAGAATCTTTAAGTGGTGAACCTGCAGAGCCTCAAAACCTTCTTTCACCACGACTGAGGTTGGATTTTCTGACCACGTGGATTTCAGAATATCTGGTTCTGCTAAGGCTGATCTAGCAGTGTGGAGTACCATGATAAATCAGCTTGAGCTTATCAAAGAGCTGCATAGTGTCCTACAGATAACTGGGAATTGATAAGAGCTTGATGCTGCTGATGGCTAAATAAGCTTATTAATGTAAATTTAGAAACCGGGACACAATGCATATCAGTGACAATGCTTTGGGCTCACAAACTATAAGTCTCTTAAATAAGGAGGGATTTATTATCTCACATAATAAAATGCTTAGAGGTAGGGCACTTTCAGGGTTGGTCAATTCAGTGTTTCAACAATGGTATCATGACACTAGTTCCTCTTCTGCTATTCTCAACATGTTGACCTTTTCCTAGATTTATTCCCTCATGGTTGCAAGATGGGTGCTAATGCTCCATGCATCCTATCGTCATCTATTTTTTTTGAAATGAAGAAAAGGACGATTTGTGTCTTATGAAGGAAGAAAACTTTTCCTAGAGGGTCCTTAGCAGACTTTTCCTCATGAATCATTGGCCAGAATTATGTTGCATCCTCATTCTTAAACCAATTCCTGATTTAGGCAGTAGAATTATTATGATTGGAGTAGATTAAGACTCACCCCTAGATATTAAAAGGGGCATCTTCATTGAGTATATGGTCACACAGAGGGTGATCAATAACAGGGTTTAATTAACAAAGGAGAACTGGGGCAAATTGTTGTAGGGTGGGCAACCAATATTATCTGTTACAAGTGCTTTCTCTTTGAACAGTATACCTCCTATCTCACTTAATAAAAATGATTCTAGGACACCAGAAGTGAAAGGGTAATGCATTTTCTGCCATGCCATCATTGGAAATAATTTAGAAGAACTCTGCAAGGAAAATAGAAGTCATATTTTTTTGCTTCTCTGTAGCAGCAAAAAGAAAACCTTAAGATTTTCATCAAGATGGAAAATAAAAATGAGGGAACACTTAAGACACTATTCTTTGACTACTCAGCTGCCGTTTTCACCTTCTTTGCTTTTTCCTCCTTGCTGATGAAATTTGACTTCTTCTGGAAGCATTGTACTGACTGACTGCTGGGGCTGAATCATGATTATCCAGGCTGATCACAGTACTCTCATAACCAAATACACACATTTTCCAGCTTGCCTCGGTGGCAGTAGTAGCCATATGATATAGTTCTGGTCAACAATTAGAAATCCAGTAGAGGTGAGGCTTCTAGGAAAGCTTTTGTGTCCTTGATAAGAAGGACAAGTGTTAGAAGAGGACTAACTGGGCCCTCCCCATCCCTCTTCTTCCTGCCATAAATGTAAATGGGATGTCAGGTGCTATAGCAACTCTCTTGACAAGACGGGGTAGCAGTCACGGGGAAAAAACATCATGTTAGCAAACGGTAGAACACAAATATATATAAAAAAAGAAAAAATTCCAACTCACAAGACCAAACCTGGAACTACCTACTTTCAAATTTCTGGTTATGTGAGGTAACTTAACGGCCTTGTTGCTTAAATTACTAGAGTTGAGTATTCCGTTTCTTGCAACTTAATGCATACTAACTGGCACAAAAGAAGTGAAGAGTATCTTATGTCGTTTCTACAGCTATCCTCTCACCTCTCTGCCCCCAACTCCCTTCCATGTTAGTTTTACTTTGACTCTGGCTTCCGACAGCCTGAATAACTTGCCCACAGCTATATAGCCCTTCAACTCCCTCTCACTCAGATCACTTCATTCTCATATACCTTTAACACTTTAGGATCTACTCTATTCTCTACTTCCTTTCTATATCCCTTTATGTTTTCTTTCCCAGTAAGATTTGAAACTCCTTCAGAAGAGACTCTGGGCCTCTTACTCTTTTGGTGTTAATTCCTGTACTCAGTGTAGAGGAGGGGGTTCTCAGTGACAGGGAAATGAATGAATACTGTGACTTTGCTTCTTTATCTCAGCCAGTAGTGAGGGAAGTAAGCAAACAACGTAAGAAGATACAAACTTACCACCTTTTTGGTCTCTAAATTGGAAAGCAGAAACCCTGGAATATCCTGTGGAGATTATTTCAGGTTACATCTCTAATCCTGGGAAGTGGATGCTATTTGAATTTTGGTTACATATCAATATTTCTATTCTTTATGAACAATGTAGATGCAGGGTTCAGTCTGTAACCATCCTGTAATGGTTAGCTTGTAACAAAGCATTTTAGGGAAGAACCCGCAAGTATTTGAGTTCTAGTTGGCAAATGTGGAATAAGGGAACTTCTTAGTTTAAGGAAGATCTTCAATGGACATTGTTCCTTTGGGGGCGTTTGGATTGCTACAACGAAAAAATTCCCTTGCATGAGTTTGTCAGTTTCAGGGGATTTTGGTCATGATTCAGTGAAGTGGAACTTTTCAGTTCAAATGGGAATCTCATGGCCTTTGTGTATCCTTGCTTATAGCCAGGGTGGCACCTTGTGAGTATTGATGCCCCTCACCAGCTTTGCACATGTCCCTGCTTATGGCACATGGCTCTCACTGGGTTACCTTTTCGTCCAAAGCCTCCGTTGCTATTTATTTCGCTACAAGCACAAGTGCTTTCTGTGGCCATGAGATGTAACTCCAATACAGTGCTTTATACTGACGACTGTGGGTTTTCCTTAAGGTAACTGTGGGTGGCCCTTCCATTTATTTTCTTGCTTCCTTTTTGTTTCTGTAAATTCTGCCCTCCGCTTTCCCCTGAAGCACATGCTGTTCATGTAATCTGAATGGCCATTTAGAGGAAAGATCAGAAGTTTGTTGTTTCATTACCAACATAAATCAAAACTTTGTGTTCGCACTGCAATCCGAGTGAGTCCAGGAATAGCTTTGGGATTGCTAAGTGTCTGGAGAGCACTGACTACACAGACATGTTTTGAAGCTGGCTATAATAGTTTCTACAGCTGTTAACAGTTCATAGAAGAATGGCAGCATTATATATCAGTGTTTAAAATGTGCATAACTTGCATTGCACAGAAGTCAGATTGGGATAGAATCAGATTTTTTTCTGAATCTTGGCCAGGAAAGTCTTCAATAACTAGAGAAATTCTTTTCACTGCTGAAATCAACATGAAGGACATTGTGTTATTATAATTGCTTATAGCTCCCCATGAAAGTTGTCTTTGTATGAGTGGATGTACGGACTGTACTGTTTTGTTTTTATTTATTCTGCATTCTTTATTCTAATGTCCTTTCCTTTTTCCTGACCAGAAAGATTGTTATTGAGCCCTTCACAAAGCTGAAATAATGCAGTGTGTTAAAAAAAATGCTAACAATTCAAAGAAGTTATAAAAATTTATAAGTTGGCTAAATGCTTGAGAAATTTCTGCATATTTTAATATAAATAGGTAATGCAAATATTTGTTCTTTGCATTGAGAGGTGAGTCTCTGTTTTCTGAAAGGCCCCGCTATTTAAATTAGATTTACTTTATTGTATTGAAATAAGGATAGTTTCCATTTTGAATGATGGTAAAGATTAAATATCATGGTTGTTATCAAATGCAAAAAAAATCCTTGATAAGCTAGATTTATTACTGCATCATGGGGTTAAAAAATTTCCAGAAATTGGTAGGAATTGCTTTATGATTAGAATTCCCATGATGGAAACTTGCTCAAGAATTTTCTTGAGATTTCTAAGTTGAGTCTGAGGTTTTGCATATGACAAGAACTATTTGGACCACCTCTGTACCCTGTCAGTTTCACTATTTCTTTAAAGACTTAAGTGACAGACTTAATTCAAGGTAGGAGTGGGAGACATATCTTGGCAGAATATGTATAAATAAAGGAAAAGAAATTGAGTAAAAATTAGAAATCAAATTGTGAGAGAGCTCCCTCTAGAATGTCAAGATACACACATTTGGAATGACTATGGGTCAGAGATCCTTGCAGAAGGATTTGGATCTAAGGTCTAAGGCCTTCGATATTTCTGAGGTAGTATGCCAAGGCTCATCTAGTGGGAAGCCAGAGCCACCCTGGTGGCACCACACAGGGGAAAACCCACCTGGCAGAGTCAGTTTCCAGAGGTAAAGTTGAGATGCCTCAGGGATCAGGTTCTAGGCCTTGGATACCCAGCATCCTGGACACTGTGGGCTGCTCCTTCACTAGCCATGCAGGCTGTTGTGTCAACTTGAAGATCTGGGAAAAGCTCAGCACAAACCTTGAGGTTCCCTTTGAGAGTGCTGATGAATTCTCATACCTCACCTTTGTCAGCTCCTCATTTACCACCGAATGCTTGGGCAGATACCCATTGCGATGAGAGAGGGAGACAAGAAAATATGAAGGAAGGCTTCCAGGGTGAAGGCAGTGTCTCCCACAAACTTTACACACCAACCTCAGTTTTACCCGGGATTTGGCCATCCCCTCACATCTTCACACTTGTGGCATGCATCACCTGGGAAGCCAGCCTGCACCTTCCCTTTGGCCTCTTAGGCTTGTGGAAACTAAGGACACATCTGGAGGAGTTTACCTTTCCTTGGGAAAAGGAATTAAATTGATAATGTTTTCCAGGGAGAACTGCCATGAAATTTTATGAACTTCATGAAAATGCATGAAAACATTCCCAAACTAAGAGGCCCTGCGTGACTGAGAAATAAGATTAACGGCTAACATTTTGTGTTGGGTGCTTATGATGTGCCAGCACTGTATCGTCTTGTTTAAAAACAGAGATGCCAGTGGGTAGGAAATATAAATGTAGTTTGATGGAAGGTGGAGCCATAGGCCAAAGGTGAACTAGAAAATAAATAGGAAAAGTAGACTTAAGTCTGGGTTTCTCCAGACACTGAGAATCCTTGGTAAATACTTCCTCCTTACTTAAGCCTGGTTTGGTTACAAAATAAGAATAAAAACAGTCTGGAATATACAATTCAGATTTCTCAGTTAGCAAATGGCTCTAGGGCAGTGATTTTGTTTTGTTTTGTTTTGTCTTTTTTTGTCTTTTCAGCATCAGTACTTACTGAAAAGTAAGTACTATGGGCTATCTCTCAAGGAAGATACACACACATATATGCATGCAAACGGTTACACACAACTTCTGGGGTTACCAGCTCCTGGAGTCAGTGTTAGGTTGGTAGAATGTGGCATCTGAAAAGTCTGGTAATAGGCAACACTTCTAGGTCCAGGCAGAGAGGATGGCTGGCAGGAAGTTCAGAGATAACCTAGTGGATTTTCCCAACCGTAGGAAGGGAGCAAACAACAAATTATATTTCATTGAGGTTGGAGCTGGTACTGGGTATGTCTACTTACAGGTGTCAAAGCCTAAGCATAGGGGCTGAGATTTAAAGGTATAATGATGATATGGAGACTCTTGGACTACTGAGAAAGGAGCCAAGAGAAAGCATCTGGACTCATATAAGAAGAGTGTAACTAGGCCTGGGTTAGAAGGTGCAGGCCAGGTCACAAAGAAGCCCAATAACCAAAACTAGGGTTAGAGTTGATTTGAATGGGCTCAGGATTACTCAGCAAGATTTTCCCATCCATCAGGTAGGGCAGTGTGAATCTGTCTCTGGGAATCTGGTGGGAAAGAGAGAGCTAGGCAAAGACTGCCTAGTAGGTACAACTCTGGTTCAATCTCTCATCAACGCATTAGTAACTTGGCTAAGGGTATGGTGAATTATCATTTTCAAATCCTTATAACTCATTAACTCTGAAACTAGAGAATGTTCTTTACTTTTGCACTTCTCTCATCTTGTGGATTTTGTCCACTTATATACAGTTACCTTTAAACCTGCCACTCCTGTACCATCAGTCAGTTAATTTCCAGTCTCACTGGAGACCCCACTGATCTTCATCCTGTGGCCTTCCTCAGCAAAATAAAGTTGTCAGCATTTGTTAGTCCATCAAACATTTTTGGAATTTTACTGGTCTGTAAAATCTAAATATTGGGAAACTATTGTATTATAGTGTCCTAGATTGGGTAGAGTAGGTAGTCAAGAAATATTTATAGTTATATTGAATGAATGATTAAATGAAACATGAATTGTATCACATAAAAGTAAGGGCTTAAATATCCACTGCTTGCTTACCTTTCTTTGATATCTCTTGAAAGCTTATTGCTGAGGCAGGCTGAGTTCCACATATGCATGGCAAATTGGGCCATCTTGACTATTCAACAGAGTAGACAGTCTGTCTACTTAAGTGCTGGCAGTTTCTTTTATGGCATTTAGTCTATAAAATAGCGCTGTTGTCTTTGGTAAAGTAGTAATTGTTTTCAGCTATTAGTTGCTGGAATTTTGAAGGAGAACATGCATAAAGAAAGAGACAATTTAGCTGATGGGGTAAAGAGGGACAGGAGAGACTCCCAGTTCTGACTCAATCTGGTGAGTGCTGTGTCATAGAGTGAATCTGTGGCCTAAATCATGGATATTTAGTAGCAATTAATGACACCGCTGCAGGAGCTTAAGTAAATTCTAGCTGAAATTTAAGATGTGAAATTCGAAAAGTCCTAAGTACAATGAAGATTAGAGGAAACAAGTAATGAGATATGAGAGTCATAATTCTGGCACAAAGGTCAGGCCCAGTAGTGCAAGAGAGCTTTTGTGCTTCAATTGATGAGAGTTGTCTTCTTCAAATTAGATTAAAATTATAAAGGGGAGGCTTTTCTTGCTTTTGATGGCTGTATTTAGCAAGAGATTAGTTGCTCAAATTTACCCTTTGGTCCAATAAAAAGAAACACAATGTAACTTGAAGTCTAAATCAATGTAATTTAAAATATAATTATGTGTGTATGGGAATGTCCATGGTAAATTAGATGAATGTGGTTTTGAAGAAGGAATAGGAATCTAAGGATTGAAGTGATTCTTGTCAAGTAGAAATCAATAAGTAAACAAATTTTCTCATTAAAAAATGGAGCTCCACATTTCTGAGATAAATGATAATGTAAAAGTGACTGAAAAGAATATAGCACGGCTTGTAGAGGTTCATAATGCTTTTAAGTGGCTGGGTTTGTGTGTGTGTGTGTGTGTGTGTGTGTGTGTGTGTGTGTGTGTGTCTGTCTGTCTGTCTGTCTGTCTGTCACAAAGCAAAGGGTAGTAAGAAAAGAAGAAACAATGAGAGACAGAGGAAGGAGATCTGTTGGCTAGGGGTGAGCCTCCTAATTTTTCTCTGCTTCTTCATTAGCACTCTGACTTCTCACCGCCTTTCAATGCCAACACTTTCTGCCTAGGTGAGCACTCAGTTACTTCGAAAATGGATGAAACACTTTAATCTTGCTTTCTTCTTTACAATGGTTAAGGGTGTGGATCAGGACAGAGGGAAAGAATGAGATGGAATTTCAACGTGGGCCTTGGGAAATGGCAAAGTTTATGTGAGGTGGATGTGATACCAATAAACGAAGGATAGAAATAAATATTTCTAGAAGCTCTGAAGGAGAGATTACCTTCATGGGCAGCCAGGCAAGTAAGTCTTCAGAGAGGAAGTGACATTGAAACTGGGTGTGGAAGGATGGGTAAGGTTTCGAAAGGCATGACTGGAAGAACATTCCAGGAAGAGAAAAATGGCCCAGACAAAGGTGTCATGGCAAAAAATACAAACCTGTTCCAGGAATGATATGTGATTCAGTGTAGCTGGAATGATAAAATGGGTGTAGAGGTAGAAGGCAGGTTATAAGAGGCCATGAATGCCAGGTTAAGATTTTAGTTGGTATGTAAGTAAACTTCTCACACAACTCACCAATATGAATGTCCATCTCCTAAAATTTCTGGTTGATAAGGATTGATTTTTTATCAACAAATGTTTTCTTAAAGAAGAGGCACGATTGTACTTTGCTAAACCTTCTGAAAGAAGAGGCACAACTGTACTTTGCTAAACCATCTTTTAGTGTCTTAAAGGCAGGAGCTTGGCCAAGTTAACCAAAGCCTGGATTATATATGAGGTTCAGATTATCACAGAGCACTTTGGGATTCTAAGATGTTGTGTGGGGTGTTTTTTTTTTTCTTGTTTTTAAGATTTATTCATCTTTATCATGTGGTCACTTACAGGGTAGATGTGGCAGATTGCATTTTCCATAAATGACCAAATCAAGTTCTGTCATCCCACACAATCTTATTACATAGTTATCTTGACTTTCCTCTTGTCAAGTGGTGGGATCGTGTTCTCCTCCCTAGGCTGGGTCATAAAAGGCCAAACAGCTTCCTCCTAGTTTTCTTTGGATGTTTGCCTTTGGAACTGTAAACCTCAGTGGAGGAAGTCAAGGGTCTCCATGCTGTGAGGAAGCCCAGATCACTTCTGGTTGGCAGTCAACATCAGCCACCAGAAATGTGAGTGAAAAATGTCTCCAGATGATTCTTGGTCCTGGAAGTTAAATCACTCCAAGCCTAGAAGTCCTTCTTGCTGAGGTCCCAGATGTCAAAGAGCAGAATAAATCACCCCCACTCTGCCCTTTCCAAATTCCTGGCACACAGAATCAGTAAGCATAATAAAATGGTTATTGTATGAAGCTAGGTTGGGGTAATTTGTTTGCTGTGGTAGTAACTAGAACATTAAGAAGAAAATAAACAGTAAGCACTGATGACCTTTTGCAGTTATCTCTCTGCTCAGCAGGATCATTGTTGTAAAGAAGGGAGGGAGGGAATTATCATTTTTTAGAGGGCCTTTTCAGGTGATTTACATATATTATCTCGTTTGATCTTCCTCATGACATTGTGAAATTAACATTATCAACTCTATTGTATAGAGAACCAAGGCTCAGAGAGGTTAAATGATTTCCCTAAGGTCACACAACTAGAAAGCAAACCTAATTTTTGTGGCTCTATAGTTCAAAGGATTTCCCCAACCACATGAGTCTTCCCTAGGCTGGGTGGGGGCCACTGCAGTATCATATGAACAGTGAATTCTTCTGCCTAACTTACCTCTCCATCAGATGGCACCCTTGATGAGCACCAGGGCCAGGAGCTGTGAGGGAGATGAAAAGAGAGACACGGCCCCTGCCTTTGTAGCAGTGATAATTATTTTGGTGGCTAGTCAGCTGTAAGCCCTATGGGAAGATACAAGCAACACAAGGCAGTGTCTGGTCCAGTACTGTGAACCTTCACAGAGGGAAGGGGTCACTTTGGAGTCTTGGGCAAGTAAGTGGCCTCCTGGTGATCTTCTTTCTAACTGGCCAAAGTAGGAGGGACCATATCTCCCACTTCTCCCAGACAGTTTTGTTTTGTGCTTGTTGTCCCAGGGAAATTATTAATAGCACCTCTTTTTAGTGTCACAGATATCCTGTTTTGGACGATAAATTGCATGGTCACCTTCAAATTGAACTTTTTTAAGGTAATAGGGTGAAGCACTGTTGAAGTGGCATGAAGGCAGTAACTAATGGCCCCAAACAAGTAGCAGAGTGTGTTATTTTAATGAAAAAACTTGTCCATTCACTGTAGAGCAAAAGAGTCAATTCGTGATTTTGTTCAACTAAGTGAATGTTTATTGGGCGTCAACTGTGTGCCACAATTAAAAATGAATTGACAAAAACAAACAATAAAATCTCACCAACCAACCAAACAAACAACCACAATTGAATTGGTCATCTAAACTGACCTAATTGGTTTGTATCTGGCCAAAATGGCAAGGACAATCTATATCTCTTTTGAGGAAAATGAAGGTAAATAAATCTAGTATAAGGACCAGGCTATACATCTGAAAGTGTGGGCATTTGCTTGGACTGGAAGATGAGGGTTGGGGCATAGAGCTTAAAATACAGATTCTGGGTCTCTATCCCAGACCCCAAAATCATTCTCAGAAAATGGACCCATATCTTGGCATATTTAGCAAGTTGCCCAGGAAATTCTGCTGTACCCTAAAGTTTGAAGATATCTGGGATTAGATACTTAGTATCAAGGAAACACTAAGGCCCTAGATAAAGTTCATTATTTGGAGAATGTTGTTAGTTTGATTTAAAGTCACACGTACATTCAGAACTTGGACCAGTGGACTGATCCCAGGGGTAGAATTAATCTCAGTCAGCACTGTGAAAAGAATATGAAGCTAGTCTTAATTCCAAACTACGTCCCCATGTTCTAAACCCACCCATGAGGATGGGGAAAGGGTTGCATCATATTACAAGAAAAGGGGATATGTTTAAACATCAATATTTTTTTATTACCTCTGTCATTAGGATTAATCCCATAATAGATTTGCTAACTACTCTCTAAGTAGTTTAGGAGCTGCAGAAAATGAGTTGTGTTGATCTGAGTTTGGCCCATTTTGACCAATTCTAACAAAATGAACAAAGGGGAGAGAGGTACAAATGGTGCCCTGCAATTCAATGTGGTAAAGATTGCATAGGTCACTTTCTGAGGATATTTGTGCCTGTGTAAACAGAACTTCACAATGGAGTGGAAGAGCTGGGATGTTAGAGTTGAAATGGAGCTTTGAGTTCATCAACCCAACCTTCTTATATAGATGGATAAACTGTGTGCCCAGAGTTTCTCTGAGGCCCAGAGAAAGGAAGTGGCTGGATAGATCCCGGCTCTGCTGCTCCCTCTCTGTGTATTCTTGGACATGT
The DNA here is from genome assembly GCF_022837055.1 of Prionailurus viverrinus. Taxonomy (NCBI): domain Eukaryota; kingdom Metazoa; phylum Chordata; class Mammalia; order Carnivora; family Felidae; genus Prionailurus; species Prionailurus viverrinus. Next base: position 24,973,458 of record NC_062571.1, on the reverse strand, counting down.
CATTTGCTTGTCATTTGTCATAATGATGCCGACTTTTTGTAGCTTTGGGGAGGAGTAAATGAAATGAGAGCATGCACAGGACGTGCTGAGCACACCGCTTGACACTCCTCGTTGACGTGCTGTTTACTGTTATTAGTAGCTACAGTCATAGAGCTGGTTAATGACAGAGCCAGGCTCAGGCCCCAACTTTCCAACTCCACGTTTTCTGTGGTATCCGTGGGGTTCCAGAGATCAAGCACATGAGATACCTGTGTGTTTCCATGTTGTCAAATGCTATTTTAAGACCTTTCAGAAGGGCCCCGGGACAATGAGCTCCGGCTGGATGCCTCCAGCCGGACAGTCTGTTCTCAGGGGCATGTGGCTTCTGTGCTCTGGCTGGCCATCTGTCTGTGCCCCACAGGGCCCGGCACTGCTGGCTCCTCACTGCTCCTAAACCACATGGTGGTGTGAAAGGGGGACTGAGGCCACAGTTGCCAGAGCTACTTTGTAGGGGAACACTCCTCAATTGTGAGAAAATCAGGAGGCCTGGGAAATGTGGGGGTAAAGTGTGAGTGCTATGAAGGCACACTGCCTCGTTCTACCACTTACTGGCAATGGGGCTTGAATAAGTTACTTGCCCTCGGAAAAAATCCTCAGTTTCCTCATCTGTAAAATCTACAACAAGCCTACTTCACAGGGTTGTTGTGAGGGTCAGTGAGGAGATTCACACACATCAAAAAACCTGGCCCACAGTCTACAAGTAATGGCTTTTGGTTAATTTTTAATGATGTTTCATGAATTTAGAGCATAATTAGGATATAGAGAACTTCTCAAGGGAGGGGACAAAAATCAGAACAGAGAATTTTCATTTGTAATGAGTAATGCAATAGGATTTTGAATATCATAGAAAGGTAAGGCTGAAATTGAGAATTGGTTGAAAATATTGTATAGCCATTGGTGAGCAAGTTAAAAAAAGTTGGCAGTAGCTTTGCAAAGGAAAAATTGGAAGTGCTTTCCATACTTCACTGCTTTGTGAGGTTCTCCCCATCCCCCCATATGCCTACTTCTCCTCAGGGATGGTTACGGCTATTTAAGAAATTGGTGTAAAAATAAATTTGCCGGAAGTTTCTATCCATGTTTATTAGCCTACAATGTACTTTGAAAGTACGTTGTACTTTGCACAATGAACTTTGAAAGAACTTTTAATTAACAATAAATTATATCAGTAGAATTTATTATTAGCATTTATACTATTTTATTTATTTATTTTTATTTTTTTAATATGAAATTTATTGTCAAATTGGTTTCCATACAGCCCAGCCCCAGTGCTCATCCCAACAGATGCCCTCCTCAGTACCCATCACCCACCCACCCCTCCCTCCCACCCCCCATAAACCCTCAGTTTGTTCTCAGTTTTTAAGAGTCTCTTATGTTTTAGCTCCCTCCCTCTCTAACCATTTTTTTTTCCTTCCCCTCACCCATGGTCTTCTGTTAAGTTTCTCAGGATCCACATAGGAGTGAAAATATATGGAATCTGTCCTTCTCTGTATGACTTATTTCACTTAGCATAACACTCTCCAGTTCCATCCATGTTGCTACAAAAGGCCATATTTCATTCTTTCTCATTGCCATGTAGTATTACATTGTGTATATAGACCACAATTTCTTTATCCATTAGTCAGTTGATGGATATTTAGGCTCTTTCCATAATTTGGCTATTGTTGAGAGTGCTGCTATAAACACTGGGGTACAAGTGCCCCTATGCATCAGTACTCCTGTATCCCTTGGGTAAATTCCTAGCAGTGCTACTGCTGGGTCATAGGGTAGGTCTATTTTTAATTTTTTGAAGAACCTCCACACTGTTTTCCAGAGTGGCTGCACTAGTTTGCATTCCCACCAACAGTGCAAGAGGGTTAGCATTTATACTATTTAATTAAATAATCGAAGCCCACTGGCCACTATATAGAAGGCAAGTGAAATGTATTCTGCTAGGTTTCAAAGTGAAGGAAAAAACTACTAACTGTCTTTAAAAGAATTGCTGCTTTAGGTTAACTAATTTGGGTGATGACCGATGTAAACCTCTGGCTGCATAATGCTTCTGCCATGGTGGATATTTACTAGTCAGGTTAGGTCAGGTAATGCTGAGGTAACAAATAACTCCAAAAACTCTGGGTGGCTTGAACAAGATTTATTTCTTCCTCATGAGACATGCCCATATCAGTTTGTCTAGGGCTGTGCTCCAAGCTGCGGACCCAGGTTGATGGAGCAGCCACCATGGGGCATGTTGCCAGTTAGCATGGCCCAGAGAAATAGTAGTGGATTGAGCCCAGGGTCTTAAAGCTCCCACCTGGAAATGGTACACATCCATTTCGAGTGGACACACTCGATTATAAGGAAGCATAAAAGTACAGTTGTACCATGTGTTTGGCTAGAGAGCAGAGATGTTGGGTGACCAGCACGAATACTACCACATTTACATACATGTCTTGCCAACCATAAACTTCTTGAAGGTAAAGACACTGACTTGTTCCCCTGTCTGTCTTTCAGCACCAGCCGGCAGTAAGAAAGTGATACATGTTAGGCAGCTGGCTGCCTACAGAGCTTAGTATGTGGCTGGGAAAAAAAATGGGAAAGAGAACCAGTAAACTTGACTTTCTTTTCCCCTCCCATTTGGCACATCTGTCCTTCCCTTGTGCCAGGATTCTGACTGCAGCTGGAAAAGGGGGATATTATTACTTTCTTATAAAGATGGAGTAAGATGGCATATGTGAAAGGCACTGTCTAGTAAAGTCTTGTGGCTCTAGCTATTGCCAAATGCCCTCTCTGGGGCCCCATGGGTGTCCACTACCATCTGTTTTGCTGCCCCACTGAGGCCGCTGTCCCCAGGCAAAGCCTTACTGTGCACTCAGTCTCCTCTAATCTTTTCCCCAGTTTTCTCTTTAGATGTCTCTATCAAGACTTAACCTGCCCTATATCCTGTTTCTTCAGAACTCAACTTTCTATCTACTAAGGAGGATAAAATAATCTCTATTAATTCATTAATAGATATTAATGGGTTAAAAAAATCGCCCCAAACTTGGCAGTTGCTTGACTGAAGGGACAGTTGACGCAAGGTAAACTGCTGGTAGTCACAGATTCTCAGTGTGTCCAGAATAAAAGGTGCCTTAGAGATCATCTAGTACGATGGTGTTGAACCTTTTTTCTTTCAACTGAAAGATAATTCAGGACACTACCTATAACACAAAAGGGGCAATGCCCTGATTGAGAGGAGGTAGGCAGCACGTCCCTGCTCAGCTTTCCCCAACCTCAAAGTGCTAGAGACATGTACAGAATTCCACTGATTCTACACTAAGACCCAGACAGAGGAAGGGAGCAAGGATCCCCCAGATAGGTAGGACCAGGGTTGAAGCACTCCTGTCATGTGAGTGCTGACAAACCTCATCTAATCTGACAAACTTACTTGGGAGAAGGTGGTAGCCAGAGAAGGCAGGGGTTATTTTTGATGAGTCATGGAATTTTTTCATCTATGGGCAAAGCACGTGTGTGTGTGTGTGTGTGTGTGTGTGTGTGTGTGTGTGTGTTTCTTTCTTCTAAGGATCTAAACGACTCTAGCCAGAGATGATAAGATACAAAAACTTTACTTCTGAGCTACTCGTTTGAATGTAGTACAGACTGTTAGTTACTCAGGGTCATTATCATGTGATGGGTTATCAAAGGTCTGTGTGAAACGTGTGGGATTTTTATGAGCTTGTTTTTATTATAGTAGAATGTTTAAAGGCCCCTTATGTACAAAGGGCTTTGAAAACTCTAATGGGGCTTCATAATCACCCGCATGATTATGAAGGTCAAATTGTGCTGAACAAACTTGAGAGCTATTTTTGAACAAAGTAGTGGATGAACAGAACAATATTCAAAAAAAAAACCCTCCAACTCTTTTGGTCACCCCTCTTAGCTCTTCTGGGTACAACACAATCTCTCTCAGAGCTGGAGAAAATTGCTACTCTGATGCATGTTCCCACTTTGTTATAAACGCAAGGAGGTATTCTTTCCGTGGGTTTAAGATACAGAATGGACAGACTGTACACTAGGCTTCAGAGTAAAGAGTTGGTTGTCGTGAGTATTCAGACATATTTGCTAAGGAAACTTGCTCCAGTTTGTTTTTAGCTCTGTCCCCCATTGCCCCACAATCAACACGTGCCCCTCAGGAGCAGGTTGGGCCTCACCGGATGTCCTTCTATAGAGACGCCTGCTGCTTTCACTTGCCATCCGCAGTTTTCCATCTCACACTAGGAAACTACAAGGTTAGAAAAACAATGGACCATTTCCTTCCTCTTTCTTTAAACTAAGAGGCTGAGAGGAGGGCTTCGTATTCATTACTCACAAGCCAGACTTGAGGATAAAGGTCATTATAGTTCAAGTGTAACAAAAGTGAAAATCCACAGGTCTCAATGGATCTTCAGCCCAACTGGGGTCAAATAGTCCTCATCCTGTCCTTAGGGTGCTGTCTCAACCCGAGGTTCGCCTTAAGCTTTGCAAATATTTTGGGCTGACATTTGGAATCTGAGCTTGCTAAAAAGAGCTCAAGATGATGGGCACAGGGAGAGGGGAAGAATGGCCACAAAACAGCCTCAAGTTGGGGAAAATCTCCCCTTCTAGAGCCTTGGCTGCCAGGCGATCTAGAGCTGTTATTATTATTGGTTGTGACAGGTACATTTCTTAGAACCCCAGATTTGAGTGCTCCCATTGAGCAGTTAAGATGGGTTTTCCTGACATTTTGTTTCCTCTCTGTAATATCCTTTTGCCGTAGACTGTTTTCTCGTGGCTAGACACTTTGTGGCCAGAAAACCCTCCTCCAATGGGTGATGCAGACATCCTGGTAGCAGTGTTTCCTCATCATGCTGAAAGGGAGAAGGAAACCACCTTCTAACAACTCGCACCAGTCTCCCAGGGTATGCTGTTTATGCTAAAGAGCTGCTGTCATGCTTTTTACAAGCCAGACTCTGTCACACTTGACATCCACAGAGCCTGAAGTGACAAGCTGTGGTAGTGTGACCTTGGGGGCAATGGGAGAGACACATGAAAAATTGCATCAATAACACAGAGTGCCTGAAAATCCTGCAGAGACAACAGGCAGGGCCATAGTCAGACTTTCAGGGGGCCCTCAATGTTTTTGCCATTGTGGCTGCTTCTTCCATGAAAATTAAATAAGTAAGTAAATCATTAAATTTGATGACTGTGTTGGTATAAGACAACATGTTAATGTTATCTATCACAACATTTCTTTCAGCCTAAAGGTTCATTTATTTCTTCTTACTTCAGAGGAAAGTAAAAGATTTTTGTGGTCCCCTGAAAGTTTTTTTGGGTGGAGGCACTGTGCCTGTTGTACCTAATGGATAAATGAGCCCTACCAACAGGAAGCTTCCTTGGCACAAACTGGAGAAACTGACTATTTATGAATTAGGCCAATTTCATTACTTTGAATGACAATGCTGGGGCGTCTGGGTGGCTCAGTAGGTTGAGCCTAGGACTCTTGATTTCGGCTCAGGTCATGATCCCAGGGTCAGGTGATCGAGCCCTGCATTGGGCTCTATGCTGAGCGTGGAGCCTGCTTGAGATTCTTTCTCTTCCTCTGCCCCTCTTTCCTTCTTGTGTGTCTGCTCTCTCTCTCTAAAATTAAAAAAAAAATTTTTTTTAAATGACAGTGTAAATGATAAGTGGGTTTGGGTCATAAAAAGAGAGAGATTAATTAAATGTGTGTACAAATCCACAAACCAAGTTCTCACAATTAGCAACAGGCTTGTATACAGGCCTTTGACATTTTGAAGTAAATTTTGAAACCTTGGTTTAGAAGTAAAAACCAGAAGTGTTAGAAATATTAAGGTGGCATGGCCTTGGGTCAGAATCCTGGTTCCACTACCCACAAACTCAGGCAGCCTACTTTACTCCTGGAGTAAGTTATTTTATTCCTCATTCTTGGCTTCCATCTCTGTAAACGAGAGATGATGAAAGCTACCTCATTAGGTTACTGGGAGAACTAAGTGAAGTCCTATTTGTAAAGCACTTGGTAGAATGTCTCTGCTATGGTAAAATGTCCAATACATGTTGTTATAATTAGTATTATTATCATCATCATAAAGTATGGTTATCCCATTAATAAGATGAAGAAACTCAAGGTCCTCCGTTATTTTGCTGGACATTTTGCTAAACTCAGACAGGTAATAAGTACTTAAAAAGAAGGATTTATCTGAGATTAGAATTAATCAACAGCGTGTAAAGAGAATATAGGAAATGATGGGAAGGTTCAAAGATAATCAAGATATAGATCCTGGCCTCAAGAAGAGTACTTCATAGTTAGGGAGACAGGACACATCTAGAAAGGATCAGAGACAGTCACAGTGGTGGTGGACAAGTTCTAAACCCTCAGTAGGTTGAGATTTCCAGGAGGAGACTTTTTCTCAAAAGCACCTGTCACATCCTATCTAGAATTGTCAAATCTCAGTTTGGAAAAATGTCCTATTTCAACTGGGTAGGGAGCAAAGGTGGTTTGGTGCTGCCACCACCACACTGGCAGAATCCAACCACGTGAGAACAGAACTCTTAGGCATCCAATGGACAACAGGACAGAGAAAGCAGCAACAGACACACACACACACACACACACACACACACACACACACACACAAGGTATTTGAATTACATGAGTTATATGAATAATACTTTATGTAGTGCTCTTAATTTTGTAAACATTTTTATTTTTCACCATTAAAATGATATACTCTACAAGGATTCCAACTGTTATTTTCATTTAAGGATGAGGAAATTGAACTTGACTGATTTACCTAGTATCAGACTGCTAAGTCTTGGGCCTTTTTGCTTAGGTCTTCTGATGCCCTGTCTTTGTTGAATTACTACAAAATCTTCGTGTTGATCACAACAATAATGGAGTTTTTATTGATCCCCTACTATTTCTTTGGCATATGTACTGTTTCTCACAGCTACCTTATAAGGTGAGGCTTCCTAATTCCATTTATAATTGAGGAAACCCAGTCTCTTCCAGGTCAAGTAACTTATTCCAGGTTCTATTTCTATCTAATAAGTTGAGATCTTACTCTAGCTTTGTCTGACTTTAAGGGTCAAGTTCTTTTCTGCATGCTTCTTTCTCATTAGTTATTGGGGCTTGAGGGGATATAATTTTACTTTAATTTTTATTGAATATTTACCCAAATGATAAACAAGTAAAGATTATTCTCAGATAATCAGCCAGTGACTTCAGAAAGATGTCTTTGAAAATAATACTTAGTGTTGTTTACACAAATGAGCTGGAGTATAGATTTTTCAAATATTAGGATGAGGCATAGGAAAAACAGTATTTATCTCACCCTTATATTTGATCACAGTAAGATTATTATGTGTGTGTCTGAAGGACTTGGTTCTGAAGGTCTGGGCTAGACGGTGTCAAACTTTGTTTTCACCTTGCTGACAGAGGTAAGAGGAACCTTTGGTCTGAGCCTGAGTTGGGAAGCCCTCGCTGCTTCTATGTTGCCTGCCCAGAGTGTTTTCATGTTTCTCCATGGGGTCATCTGAAACACCAAGTTCTCGGTCACATGTCTTATGTAGATTTTAATGTAGACAGTGTTGAATATGATACTCCCCACCCATCAGAGTGAGAGCATATTGCAAATGGTGGGAGACCAGTTGTGAATTGGTCTTTTACGCCTGAACCTGAACCTTGTCCCCATTTAAAGGATTCATAATTCACAAAAGCTTGCCTATATACTAAAACAATACTCACTTTCCACCTCATTGATTTTTCATATTGCTTTTGTGAGTGTGAGTTTCTTTGAAGATCGTGGGTTTGATAATAATAATTTTGAAAAATAAAATTCTTCTTAAGCATCCCAAGCCAAGTTTGAAGTTTGAAAAGAACTCTACTCTTTAAGTATGTGGAAGCATCTGTTGAAATGCAGCTGGCCATTTATTACTGTTTTGTATTAGCTAATTGGAAAACACCTAAATTATAACTAGTCACCCCCGCAGTTCAGGGTTGATTAAACAGCCCATGACACTTTTTCCCTTGTAGGCTGTCTTAGGAGTAATTATAATGACCTGCCCATTGGATTGAGTTAATTAGTCCTCATTCTTTCTAGTGTTCTTCCTGGCAAATGTCCTAAGAATATCATACCATCTTGCACCACTTTTCCCCTCATATTTCACAATGGGCATGTATAACCAGGAAAGTTTAAGCAATTGCTTGGTTTGGTTTGGTTCTTTCAAAGGAATAGATAAATCATCAAGCTACACTTGAGAGAGGAAATGACAGTTTTTATCTTTTATTCAGGTACCTTGTATTTACAGGAGACCACAAAAGTTACTGACAGGATGTTATTGATTGCATTTACCCAACTGAGGCTTGAGATGAGCCCCTGCCATAACACACCACACAGTCTTCTCATTCCTGCCTGAGAGCCTGATCCCAGATCTTCTGGACTCTCCCATGAAATCGAGAATTTTTATGATAGAGATTTCAGGCCTTCTGACCAATTTCCCATGAATTATTCTTCTAATTTATCTCCCTTCTCTCTGTGCCAGTCAGTAACAATATCCCCTTTTGTTGGCTACCTTGGCTAATTACTTGAAGGAACTAATGAAGATCAAATATTCGTTGTAGTAACTAAGTACCAGTAACTGAGTATTAGGCCCTCTTATAAGTGATTTATGTGTATTAGCTCTTTTAATCCTCACAACAACTTTCAGAGGGAAGGGCTATGTTTTTTTCCCCCTCATTTTATAGGTGAGGAAACAGATACATACTGATTTGTGATTAACCTGAGGCATAGGCCTTCCTCCCCTTCCTTTTTTTACCTCCCCTGCCCTATTTTTTCCTTCCCCTTCCCACCACTTCCTTTCTCTTCTTTCCTTCCTCCGCTCCCTTTTCCCCTCTCTAGACCCCCCCTTTTCCTCCCCTGTCCATCTCCTTCCTTCCTTCCTTCCTTCCTTCCTTCCTTCCTTCCTTCCATCCATCCATCCATCCATCCATCCAAGTCTAGTTGAGCCCTTAAAGTGTGCTGAGTAGTAGTATAGGCACGTGGGGTGACAGTGAACACAGAAGACAAAGTCCATGCACTCATGCAGCTTCACCACTATCCTGTAATACCCCAAATGACACATCTCCCCCAGGATTTCCAGATTAATTCCACCCAACTTCTAACCCACCTTCCCTTTCAATCCATTTGAGTAATTACAAAATTCAAAGGGTCTTATTTTAGGTAATGTGACTGGTTCAAAACCTTTGTGTGCCAATAGACAGTGTCTATCTTTATCTGAAGTACCTTGTTACATGGTCTTGCCTCCTGTGAGTGGTCACAAAATTCAGTGTAACTGTGAGACTGTGTTGCAATGAGAGAGAGCTCTCTGGGACATGACTGGACCCACTTCAGTAAAAGAAGCTGATTTAGGATTTCCTGAATGACATTTGCAATTTGGGAGTGGGGCATTTAATCCCAAAAGCCATGGATCATGCTAACTGTGGACATCAGCCTGAGTTAAAACATTCACCTCTAGGGAGAATTTCTAGATATTTTAATTATAGTCAGTTAAGATCACTCTTCCCTCTCCAGTTTTCTCACTTCTTTTCATGTGACATTTCTTCTCGTGTCAGCTTGTATAGGGGAAGGTATACCTTTTATATATTTTCAAAATCGGAATACCTAGATTTGTATTTGTCCTAGCTCATCACTTGTTAGCTATGTGACCTTGCACAAGACATAATCTTCCAGAGCATCAGTTTCATTAACTTTAAAATAGGAATGATAATATTATCGGCCTCACCTACTGCATAGGTTGTTTTCAGGGTCAAACAAGATCAAAGGAAGAGTTTATTGTACCCTGTGAGCTACTTTACAAAAATAAGTACCCTTTGCTTTCCTCCTCCTTCTCCTCTTTGGAGATTCCACTTTTACTGCCAGGATGATATGTTGTATCTACCTGACTATAAGGAAGACCCATGCTAATGCCTGTGTTAACTAGGAAACTGAACATTGTTTTCAATATTCCCTCAGAATATTTATTACATATATATATATATATACATATATATACATATATATATACACATATATATACATATACATACATATATATGTATACATATATATATACATATATATGTATACATATATATATACATATATATATGTATATGTGTGTATATATATATATATATATATTTGGAGGGCTTTTAGAATATGATGATACATATGTGAGGAGTGTGGTCTCTTGAAATATTTTCTTTGGGGAAAGAAAGCAGAGGGACAAAAAGAGTACCATCTTGAATTTTTCTTGAGTTGAGGTTATTGAACACGTAGTGTATTAAATGGAGTAGAATTTCCATAATGAAGATGTTTTACATTTTAAATATCTTCATCACATCTTATTGAGTAACTATTGGTATGCACATCTTAATTACAACAAACTGTAAAGTATTGGTTGTTTTTTATCCACATAAATTATTTTATGGGCCTCTGGGTTTCTGTCTTGGATACCGAAAGGACCTCTCCCAAAATGTATGCAAAATATACAGTTTGGAGATAATGACAGGTGTGTGTATATGTTTTCTTTTTTTTCACAATTTCCTTACTTCTTTGCAGCCTTCTATCCATTGTTTCAGTGGAATTTATTACTTTAGGAGAAGGCTAAAATAGCTGATCCCAAAAAGTCAATTGAGTTTCTGAACTTATTTTTTAAAGTTCTCAAAGAGAGAATACTTTTTGAAAGCTGAGACTTTTAGTATAAAAGCCTGAGCCGGAAAGCTTAAGATTTTGGAAGTTTCAATGCCCAGAGTTTATACCAAACCACATGAGTATTTTGCTGCCCAAAAGAGATCAGGTTTGAGCAGCAGGTACCCAGGGGGAAAAACAGAAGTTAGAGGCTAATGAGGAGCTGAAGCAAGTTTTTAGTGCTCTGCTTCCCTCCTACAGAGCCTTTGGGGAACCTGAGGATAGGATAGGATAGGATAGGATAGGATAGGATAGGATAGGATAGGATAGGATATATTGGGGCCCTGTACCTTGATTCCTGATGAAGGTCAAGAGAAAGAAAGCAATTCTTGTAGGTAAGTCCATTCCAGCATGGTTTTGCAGTAGCAAAGTATAAAAGGTGACAGGAAGGTCTAGGCAGAGAAAGTCTTAAGTAGCACCCCAAAAAGCCTGCAGCCCCTAGAGATGCCAGATTCAAAAATCCCCATTCCCCTGAGATGAGTGTGGCCATTTACATTTACCATTTTTTAACACACAAAATTCGTAATGGCTACAAGTGAGTCACTGCAGTCTGATTTTCCTTTCTCATGTCTAGATGTCAACCCAAAGTCTCTGGAGTCATCTGTGTGACCTTCAAAGACCCATCAACCTGAGAACAGAGCAGTAGGATGCAGGTTTTTCAACCATGGATGCCATAGTGGTAGGTCACAAGGTCATAGAACAAGTTCCACTAGAAATCAGTGTTGGATGGATGCTGATGGACAGGGTTGACATCATCTGGTACTCACCAGCAAGGCCCTATCACTTGTGTCACTTGGTGCCTATTGTGGTGATTGGTTGGTGCCTGTACCCTATTGCTTGTTAAATATTTTGAATATCACACCTACTGATGACCTTGGCCTAATATCAGGAAGTTTCAAAAGCCCCTTCCCCTGACGTGGATCACCCCATAGGGATACAATAAAAGAAAGGGATGGAAACATCCTGAAATGATGATGATCCTGTCCTAAGGAGACCAGAATAAACCCATGACTAAGCTCACCTTGATTGTCAAACTTAAGTTTTCCACTATCAGTTTGTGAACAAATTTAAGTTCATTTACAGTGAATAAAAAGCTCCATTTTTAACATGTAAATTTCAATACTGCTACAAATGTGAATCACTGTATTCTAGCTTTTGCTTCTCATCTCTAGATGTCAAAGCCTCTAAAGCCATTGGGCATTAGGTTGGGGAGGTCGAAGGGGAAACATGTTCTTCTGCAGTTTTAAGGAGTGGGAAAGAAGGCTCAGTGGTAGTGTGTTACCACAGTGGAGTTGGACTTCCAAGCTGGCATAGTGGAACTTTATTTTTCTACCATGTAGGCATTGAGAAGAATTTGTCAAGCAAACCCCACAACAGATATGAGGTTAAAGGATATGTTTCTTTCACATGGGCTAAAACCAGGAGAGCTCGATATCAAATAGGAAAAAAAAAAATCAACTAGAGGAAGAGTGAAAAACCAAACCAAAACAAAAATATCAGAAAGGAAATGAGCTGATGTTCATAGCTTACCACAGAGTTAATCAAAGGGGCTTAAATGTTCTTGGAGGGAAGAGATTTATCAGCATGTCTAAGAATGAAATTTTAAAAGAAATAAATGTTTTGAGTCTATGTTTGAAAGTAGCAGGTAAATTCAAAGGGATTTAAGGCATGGTATTTGTAGAAAAGTTACTTGCCCCTTAAAAAATGTTGTGTTTGCCTGGGTAGACTAGGATGGGGCCATTGGATGTCTCTGGTTAGGACCCTGGTTGAGAGATATGTTCATCAGATCAAGGATGAGTTCCTCATATGGGAGCAGTGTGGACATTGTTAGGTATTGGAATGGGTGACTAGACAGAGTGAGGGAGTCTTTTCTCAGAGGTTATGAAAATCAGGAAACATTTTTATTGGTCTGTTTAGGTTTTAAACTTCTTCAAAGTAAGAGGAAGAAAAGAAGATGAAGCAGCTGAGTCCAATGTAGTGAGCATCCTGAGCCAGTGCAATACTAGGTTGTCTTCAAATATTAATTATGTATATTTGAAACTTAAAACCATCATAGAATTTTCACTTAAAATAGTGGATAACAAACATAGGTAAGAATGGTAAGAATGAAGAGCATGGGGGAATATTACTGAAAAGGGTCAAGGGAAATGGTCTTATTGGTCTCAACATTTATTTTGATTTTGAGTCCATCTATTTTTCAGAATTCCATTAGAAGGCATTCCATTATTGCTACAAAGTGTCACCAAGTGACTCTCATACTGATACTGGTAACAATCTGGAAAGCCTTCAGAGGATTTGCTATGCTAAAAAAAAAAAAAAGGCTTGAGAAAGGTATTGTTAATTCAGTATCTCTAGGTTTCAGGGTGATTTAAAAAAAAAATAGGATCAGGGCCACCTCTATGTTGTACGGGGCTCTAGAAATATATTTTTTTTGCAGGGCCCTGTTTATAGAAACACTTTGTTTAAAAAACATAAAGTCAATGGACCCCTGTGAGGTATAATCATTTATCAGTGAAGATTTAGAATAATGGATGGACAAGTGTTACTTCTGTGTTTGTTATGTGTCCAGTCAGCACCTGTGAAGGTCCTCATGCTCTCTGGGCACTAGCTCTTCCTGTTTAGGTCCAGGGACCTTCTCTCTCTTCTCCTTTTTGTCAGATGCACCATTCCTGGCTAACTTCATATCTCCCACTGTGGGAAAAAGGTAAGAAATACATTATTAGTCCCCACACTCTTTGGAGCCTGTTGGTATTAAAGCAGTATGGACTGATTTTACCTCTTCAGCTCTCCCACAGTCCTCTGTTCAGTGCTGGTCAGGTCGGTACTCATGACACCTCATCCTCTTTGCGCTGCCCGTGAATATGAGCCTCCAGTGACTCATAAGCATCATTAACCAAGCTTCTTTGCCGATGACCGCAAGGGTGAGTTTTACCCGGCCAATGCAGAAAAGTGGGAACAGTCATTTATTTTTTTGGTCATGTTAAATTGACTGCTTGCAATTACATAGCGTAAATGTAGAATAACACATCTTCAAGTATGTCTTCTCTCAGGTGCTGAAGACTAGTGATCTCCTTCAGTGTTGACAGTGGGAGAGGATCCTGCGGGCCCAGCAGAAGAGTGGTTCCATACCTACAAAAAAGCCAACATGAGAAAATGCAATGTTAGCACATTGATCAGAGACAAGGGGACATGTGTTACAAGGGTATGTGATACAGTTAACAGTCTCCAAAAACCTTGGAGGAGATGAGGGACTCAGGCATTCCTGTAGACTGACATGTGGCGAGGAGTGTGTCAGGGGACAGTGGCTACCCTTAGGCCAGCAATGAGGGTGGGGCGTCCTGATGTTGAAGGACCCCCACTGCCACCCCGCTACCCTGGGGTTTTGTAGATTGGAGGCAGCACTGCAGTGGGAACACTGACAAGCCCACAAATGCCAGGCTCAAGTCCAAAAGTGGTTACTTCACCCATTGCCCTGAATAATCCTATGTCCGATGTGAGTGAGTCACCCAAAGTCAATATGCCAGCACCCACGCTGGCAGCCCAGTCGTATGCAAGGAAACAGCATGCTGGCTATTGAGGGGGAGGGGACCTGTTTGCCAGGCTAACCTCCTGGAGCACATCTGGACCACAGGCCCCAGAAAACCGAAAGGTGTGAGGTCAGGGGTTCCTTGGGGCATCTGATTGAAGCCACCCTGGGACAGAGGGCTGGAGAGTGCCCTGAAAAGAAGTGGAGGCTAGCACCCCTGCAGGCACTGGTCTGGGATGGGGCTGCCAGACCTGGATGGCACTGCTAGCCAGCCCTGGGAGATCCCAGGCATCTGAGGAAGACTTAGAAACATTTGCACAGGTGCTCTGATGGGATTGGGCCACTTGCCTGGACCTAAGGTTGGTGCCGTGTAGGGTGTTTTGTCGTAGATCTGGAAGCATGCAGGGATCATATGTAGAGGGCCATACTGTTGACTCAGAGCTGGATACATGTTAACCCTTCAGTTTGCCATGGTCTGTCAGACTGCAGGGGTAGTTTTCCAAAAAACAACACCTGTATAATAATTTGTTAGGGAAGCGTATATATGTGTGTGTATTCCCCTAACACATGCATGTGGTCACATATATACATTTGTATATACATTCATATAAAAATATATAAGCACATAATTTATACTTTTTTATAAACAGGTATAAACATAAACATGTATATGTCTTTCACACGTATATCTCTTTCATTTGATAGAAGAATTTGGCTTCATTAATTCATTTTAATTGATTTTTTCATTCATGTAACCTATTTATTGCAAAGCAACCATTTGCATGTTTTTGATCCAATAAAGTATTCCAATATGTGAAATCATGACACTAATATGCCATTAATCTTCATTTCTTTTTTTTTTTTAATTTTTTTTAACGTTTATTTATTTTTGAGACAGAGAGAGACAGAGCATGAACAGGGGAGGGTCAGAGAGAGAGGGAGACACAGAATCAGAAGCAGGCTCCAGGCTCTGAGCCATCAGCCAAGAGCCCGACACGGGGCTCGAACTCACGGACTGCGAGATCGTGACCTGAGCTGAAGTCGGACACTTAACCGACTGAGCCACCCAGGTGCCCTTCATTTGTTTTTAAAATAATCTCTAGGCCCAACATGGGGCTCAGATTTACAACCCTGAGATCAAGAGTCTCACGCTCTTGGGCGCCTGGGTGGCCCAGTCGGTTAAGCGTCCGACTTCTTTTAGGTCATGGTCTTGCGGTTTGTGAGTTCAAGCCCCACGTCGGGCTCTGTGCTGACAGCTGGGAACCTGGAGCCTGCTTCAGATTCTGTGTCTCCAAGAGTCGCATGCTCTACTCACTGAACCAGCCAGGAGCCCATTTCTTCACTTCTTAAGGGAGCTGGATAGATACACTTATGGCACCTTGGTTTCTCTTTACAACCATATTTTCTTTATGGCTGATACTTTTGTGTAATTTTGTATAAGTTGGGAGATTTCTTACTAATTTGACCCTGCTTCTCTAGTCTTTTTCCTTTCAGTATATAGTACTTCTTGTTATATTTTCAAAAGAATACTTTATAAAGAAAAAATATTCAGCAAATAAAGGAAATGAAAACCCCAATGGATGTTGTGTAAGAATAGGATTGTATCATTACCAATGAAATTTTCTTTCCTATAAACAAAATGAGGAACCAGACTAAGAAGTATTAAGTATGCTTAAATATGCTGAGGTCTTGGAAATTGTAACTGTAAGAATGTGTATCACTGCACCGTGCTTAAGGGGTATAGCTTTCTCATTCTCTACATTCACTGGAATTTTGAGAAGTAGTGCCAAGTATATGTTGTGAGCTTTGTGCACTCTGAACTCAGTGGCAATGCAAGAGGCTCCTGGTTTGGTGGCCACATCTCAGGTTCAAAGAGGGAGTCAGTACAGGGGCAGAGTGGGCTGCAGGGTGAGGCAGTGGTGCATATGGGCCTCAAGGGCTGGGCAGTGGTTTGGAAATTGCAGTAGTGGATGTGGTGAGGTGCTGCCCAGATGCCCCTTCAGGAGGAGACAGACACACATCGCCCAGCTGCAAGGAGAGCTGGCTGCTGATGGATCTCAGCTGAATCCCTCTCTGAGAACTGCCTTTTGCCAAAGGTTATACCTCCTTCCTGGGAGGAAGCCCACCTCTGGTGTCTGGTCAAAGGGGGGTGGAGGGCACAGCACCTTGACATAATTTCTGACATCCTGAAGGGCCACCCCAGCTCCAGAGCTTCAGATGGGATCCACTGAGGCCTGAGTTGTGGACGCATCATGGTTCACCTTCCCCCTTTGCCCAGTCCCGCACCCCTTGCTCCCTCAAGGGGCTTCCTGAGAGCTCCCCAGTAAGCCCTGCATGCAGATCTCAGCATCTCACTGTTGGTTTCCAGGATGCCTGATGTAAGATAGTAACAGGCTTTCCAGGCAGAGGGTGGCTTTGGGAAACAGTCGAGATGTCCAGTTGGCTGGGGTGTTGTGTTGAATGTAGGGGCAGGTGAGATAGAAATGTGGCAAAGGGGCAGGTCTGGGGGGTGGTGAGGATCTGCAGTTTTGAGCACAGAGCAACCTTATGGCCAATTTAGGTCAAATTACCAAAAATTTTTGTGGTATATCTCAGGGACCATATTATAATGAGAAAAGTAACTGAAAGAAGTCAGTTTATAATGTACTGTCATTTTGAGATGCAAATCCCATCATTAGTGAACCATAGTTTTTAAAAAAGTTTTTCAGGAAACAGGGATAGATCTGAGAGGATTGTCTACATAAGCAATCTCCACATGCATTTACAAAATAGCTGGTAAGGGTTAAAGAGATTGCCTCTTCACTTTCAAATACTTGTTCCCTAGGTGAACAGAGAGTATGTCCTACTAGGTATTAGAGATTATGTGTGTTCTCTCTGAGCCTACAACAACCCTGCAAGGCAGTATTAATGTACCAGTTTTAGGGATAGGGAAACTGAGGCTTGGATGGAATAAGGGACTTGCCTGGTGAGTAAGGGGTAAAGATGGGATTCAATCCCAGATTTCTTTAACTTAGAAGCTTCTGCTGTCCAAATCAGATGAGCAGGTCTCATGGAGCCCATGACCTGGGCCTCGTGCTCCAGGGCTCTGACTCACCAGGCCTAAGTGGTGACCAAGACATGTGCTTATTAACCCTTGTAAGTCATCTGTTCAAGTAACCAAAGTGGCGCTTCAGTAACTTAGTCGTTGATTTCAGCAACGGCTCCTTCTTCAGTCACAATAATAATCATAAATAGCACTTCTATTTTTATTATTTGCAGAGCCCTTTCTATGCATCGTGTTGTCCGAGCTTCACAACAGGGCTCTGTGGTAAGTAGAACAAAGCATTAGCCCCGTTCTGTGGATGAAGGGACCGAGGCTCAAAGAAGTTTAGGTGCTCACTCACTTGGCTCAAAAGGGGCAAGACCAGATCCTGAATTCTTGTGTTCCCTTTTGTGTTCCAGGTCGCTTCTCTTAAGCCATTTACTTAAACATCTGAGAGGGAATGAGGCTCTAAGGAGAATGTATCTCTGTCTTTGACCTTGGTTGAACTTAATACTCTGTAAATACACCAAGATTGTCTGTGAACAATTCATCAGCCAAGAAATAAAAATGGCAAGTTCAAAGTGATTAAAAAGGAGGTTCGACCCTACTGTAACTTGCTGGGTAGACACCATATTCTGGCACCCTCGTACTTGACTATAATTATCTCTAATTATCATTCCATTCTGGTGGATGCTTTCTACTTTTATCAAAACCTGATCTTTTCCCCTCATGTCACCTGCAAGGCCCTTTTTTCTAAACTCCGAAGGATTTGTCATTTAAAGGTGGTTGCCATGTCTCACTAGCAAAAAATTCCCAGGTTATTGAAACAAGCACCTTCTTCTCTATACTTGGGGTTTTATATCATTGTTTACCTGACCCTTTGTGCTCTTTAAGTTTTAAGGATTTTTGTTAATTTTTTTTACCTTTCTGATGCCTCTAAGCATGGTAGTTTTTTGGGGGGGGTTTCTGGCTTTGCAATATACCTGGTATTTGTTAGCACCACAGTCTTTCAGGAAAAAGGAATAGAGATGGGGATTCTCTGTAACTAGGAAAAATGGGATATACCAGATGTGGATGGGAAGAAGTATAGGAAGAAAGGGTGAGGGGAGGGACAGAAATGGCCTTCCTGAGAAAATACTTCCCTCTGGGCTCAGCCAGGCATTGGGACTTCTCTGTTTCTCAGAGAAATTCCCCCTCCCTTTTTTTTTTTTTTTTTAAATAAACTTCATGAAAGTGAATTGTGTGTGAAGGAAAAATGACCTCACAAATTACTCTGCTTTCCATGAAGTAAAAAAATCATCGTGGAAAATTTACAAGGAAAACAATTTAATTTCTCTATTTCTCTTGCCATATGATTTTCAATATTACTCAACACTTGGACCATCCCTGCTAAGTGTCTGTCCTTTTTGACCTCATTTGTATTTCCCAATCACTTTGTTTAGCAGCTTGCTGAATATAATGCCCCTTCACCCTAGGTCCTTTTTTCAACAGATGAAGGATGAGACAGGAAGTAGTGATATAATTTCCCTGGATTCACACTGCAAGTTAACGGCAGAGGCCAGGGCTGTGTAAGAACTTAGCACCAGCCCTTTTCCTAGCTCTGCTCTTGGGCACAAATAGTAGGAGACAGACCAGCCTTCCAGGGTGAAGACTTTATCAGAGATTAACAATTTGGTCTTATAGGACACGGGTGGGCAAACCATAGCCAAGGGCCAAATCTGGCCTGCTGTCGGTTTTTTTACGGTCCTCAAGGTAAGAATTTTATTAGAGTTTTGAAAATCAAAAGAAGAAGGATATTTCACAACACACAAAAATTATATGAAATCAGTTTCGTGTCCATAAATACAGTTGTACTGGAACACAGCCACACTTGTTTGTTTACATATTGTCTTTGGCTGCTTTCATGCTACAATGGAAGAGTTGAGTGGTTGCAACAGAAACTTGAAAAGCCTAAAATAGTTTATAATTTGTAAATTAGATGCCCTGCAAAGCCTAAAATATTCACCATAGTGCCTTTTATAGAAAAAGCTTACTGACCCCTGATATAGAAGATTCTGAGGGATGAGCCATGAAATAAGTATTAGTTTTTTGGCTCATGCCTGGGGCCCGCGTCTGTCAGCAATGGGAGGCAGAAAAGGGTGGGGCAGTGGAGAAGCTACAGGAAGATTCTAATTTTTCTCAGACTAGGGCCTGTATGAATCCCTAAGTATATCAAAGGACCCCACTCCCCTTTTAAAAATCAATTCTGAGGTTTTCAGTTATGGGAAAGGAAAATGACACTTAGAAAAGTTCAGTGACTTTCTGAAAGCTATGCACCCAGTCAGTGGTCTGCCTGTGACTTAAGCCCAGGAGTTTACGTTCAATGCAGGGTGCTTGAAGCACACCGTGCTTCTTCTGCAAGCTGGGCAGCCTGGGAGAAGCCAGGGCTGCTGGCGGGAAGCCTCTGTACTGAAGCAGGGGAGGCAGCCACCAGGCCTCCACTAGCGCTCCCAGATCACACCACTCTTTTTTTTTTTTTTAATTGAAATGGCCTTTTTTTTTTCCCCCAAGTTTATTTATTTTGTGAGAGAAAGAGAGAGAAATAGAGAAAGGGAGAGAGAGAGAATCCCTGGCAGGCTCTGCACTGTTAGTACAGAGCCCCTCACAGGGCTCAAACTCACCAACCGTGAGATCATGACCTGAGCCGAAATCAAGACACTTAACCCACTGAGCCACCCAGGCACCTAGATTGCAGCACTCTTGTGTTCTCCGCTAAACCTGGCAGTGCTAAGGGCCCATGCGGTCACATCTTATTTCAGCAGCTGGAGTATGAATCCTTTGAATAGGGTTTCCAGATTTAACAAGTTAACATGCAAGATGCCCAGTTAAATTTGAATTTCAAATAAATGCTTTTTTAGTTCATGTATGTACCATGCAATATTTGAATCTATTTGTATGAGATATATTTAAAAAGTTACATGAAGAATTGTTTATTGCTTATCTGAAATTCTGATTTAACTGGACATCCTGTAATTTTTCTGATTACTCCTCTCTTGAGGGCAGGGATCAAGTACTTTACTCTTTATTTATCTACCTCTTTCCTCCCACGTCACCGTCACTCCCACACGCAGCCCCACAGCACCTAACTGTGCCTTTCAAAGACACTTAGGTACTAAATTTAATGAAAACCACCCTCTTTCAGGCTAGGCACTAGCTCCTACCAAGGCTGAGGAGGCAGACATGTAAACAGATTCATTTCACTATATTCTGATTCCCACTAGTGGCAGGGTGAATCAAGAGCTGCGGGGGTCTCAGGGAGGGAGCCCCTCGGCCTCCAGTATACAAACTGGAAAGGCTTCCCAAAGGATGTGATCCCCAAGGTGAGATTTGAAGTATGGGTAGGAATTGATAGACAAGGCGAGGGAAGGGAATAGCATGCGTGGAGTCATATCTAAAGAAAAGGGAGGGACGCCTGAGTGGCTCAGTTCTTTGAGCCTCGGGCTCTTGATTTTGGCTCAGTTCATGATCTCGCAGTTCACGGGATTGAGCCCAAATTGGGCTCTGCACTGACAGTGCGAAGCCTGCTTGGGAATCTCTCTCTCTCTCTCTCTCTCTCTCTCTCTCTCTCTCTCTCTGTCTCTCTCTGCCCCTCTCCAGTTCGTGTGTTCATGTCTTTTTCTCTCTCTCAAAATAAATAAACATTTTTAAAAAAGAAAAGAAAAGGGGATGGTGTGCCCAGGAACAGAGAGATAAGCTGGGTGATTGGTGCACTGGTATCTGGGACACAGTAGGCACTTGATAAACAGTGATCCAGAGATTTGCCCCAAAGGCTAAATTCGATAGCTCTTTAGAAGTGGTGCTAGAATTAAGACCACACAAGATCCTTGTGCTCAGTACTGTGACTCTAACTGCCAGTACTTGGGCTATTAACCTTGCAGCCTTTTCAGTCAAGCAAATGTTCTTGGAAACTAATCGCCTGTTTGCTTCAGGTTAGTTTCATGATATAGTTGGCATGTCCTACACCATGGCATGAAAGAAATCCCATAGTGAAGTCTAAGATTCACTTACTGTTCTTGAACTACTGATGGGAAAGAGACCCATGCCTTCTTGGGCCTGAGGCTGAGCATTTCATATACCTTGAGGATCTAACTGGCCATGGTGACTCTCTGTGATGTAAAAAGGAGTCTGCAGCCTTATTCCTGTTAACATTAACCTCATGCTTTGCTGTCCTTAGTCTTTTTTCAAATAAGACTAATAGATAATATAATATGCATGGTATCTTGTATGTGTCCCTCTTCTCTACTTTTCCATCTTGCTAGGTATCCAGGAGCCTGCACTGTATGGACAGTCTCAGTGGACAACCTTACCATCACTTTGGAGGGCAGTTGGTCAGTGAGGTGGCTCTGTCCCAGCCAAGTCACTCTAAGTTCACTGTGTCCCTCTACAAAAGTCTACAGCTTTCATCAATCACCTTTTCCTTATAGCAGCCCTCTGGTTCCAGTAAGTGCTTCCTTCCCTTGGTCCTCCCCTGCCGCAGGCTTTGGGTAGTAATGGCTCCCCACTCTTGCTTGCCATAGGATATGCATTTTTCCTGGTTGTTTTTCCTAAATACTGCCCACACCTTGATAAACAGTCATCACTTTATTAAACTCTCCTGAAGTGTACCATTTATTTCTCGATGGGATCCTGATGCAGATAAAACAAGTATCACGACAATAATTTATTTGCTTATTAATTTCTATTTACAATACTAAAGATGGAGGAAAAGCTAATTCAAGGTCATACTTCACTCTATTATACATTTTGAACAACAGATGACTATTATGTAGGAAAATACGTTGGTTTGGAAAATAAACTGCCTTTCAACTTAGTTAATATCTCTAGGGTGTCTCAGGTGTTAAACACAAAACAAGTGAATTATTCAAGAGAGTTGCCTTTTTTTTTTCTGCAGGTGCAGATATAATGGTAAAGAACATGAGTTTTGATGTCAGGAAGATTTAGTTTTGAATCTGAGCTCTTTTAGTTACTTCCTTGTGGTTAAGGGATAAGTTGCTTCCCGTGGCCTTATCTATAATATGTGAATGATAATTCCTCCCTCACACAGTGGTTGTGACAGATGAGATATCAGGTAGAGGACCTGAATAGACATTTTTCCAAAGAAAATATACAGCTGGCCAATAGGTACATCCCTAGTCATCAGGGAAATGAAAATCAAAACCATGAAGAGATATCACCTCATACTTGTTAGGATGACTATTATTAAAAAGACAAGAGCTAACAAATTTTGGGGAGGATGTGGAGAAAAGGGAACCCTTGTACAGTATTGGTAGGAATGTAAATTGGTGCAGCCCCTCTAGAAAACAGTATGGCGGTTCCTCAGAAAATTAAAAAAATAGAACTGCCATATCATCCAGCAATCCCACTCCTGGGTATATATCTGAAGGATATGAAAGCAGGATCTGAAAGAGAAGCATCTGCACTCCCACATTCATTGCAACATTATTCACAATAGCCAGAATGTGGAAACAACCTGCATGTCTGGCAATGGATGAATGTGGTGTTTATACAATGGAATATTATTCAGCCACGAAAAAGAAAGAAATCCTGCCATTTACAACAGTGCAGATGAATCTGGAGGGCATTATGTTAAGTGAAACAAACCACACAGAGCAGGATATATATTGTATGGTATCACTTATATGTGGAATCTTTTTTAAAAAGCCAATTTCGGGGCGCCTGGGTGGCTCAGTTGGTTAAGCATCCGACTTCGGCTCAGGTCATGATCTCACTGTCCGTGAGTTCGAGCCCCGCGTTGGGCTCTGTGCTGACTGCTCAGAGCCTGGAGCCTGTTTCGGATTCTGTGTCTCCCTCTCTCTCTGACCCTCCCCCGTTCATGCTCTGTCTCTCTCAAAAATAAATAAACGTTAAAAAAAAATTTTTTTAAGCCAATTTCATATAAACAGAGAGTAAAATGGTGGTTGCTGGTGTCTGGGGGAGGGGAAAATAGGAAGATGTAAGTCAAAGGATACCAAATTTCACTTATAAAATGAATAAGTTCTGAGGATCTAGTGTATAGAATGGTGACTGTAAGTAAATAACACCATATTTTATACTTGAAATATCCTGACAGATCTTAAGTATCTCACCACACACATGCACACACACACACACACACACACACACACAGAAGATAATATTTATAAAACACTTAATTTGTTGCCTGATACATAATAGGAATATTAAAATGCCTAAGTAGGTATTTCCCTCCAAAATGCAAAAAAACACCAATTTAAAGGGATAAGGCATCTCTGTGCTTATTACCGCATTATTTACAATATCCAAATAATGAGAGCAGCCCAAGTGTTCACTGATAGAGGAATAGATAAAGAAGATGTGGTATATATATATATATATATATATATATATATATATACACACACACACACACACACACACACACACACACACATACATACACACAATGGAATATTATTAAACCATAAAAAAAGAAAGAACTCTTCCCATTTGGAACAACATGGATGGGGCTGGAGACTATAATGCTAAGTGAAAAGAGTCACTCAGAGAAAGACAAATACCATATGATTTCACTCATTTATGGAGTTTTAGAAACAAATGGGCAAAGGAAAAAAAGACAGGGAGAGAGAGACAAACCAAGAATCAGACTCTTAATTATAGACAGCAAACTGATGGCTACCAGAGGGGAGATGGGTGGGGGGATGGGTGAAATAGGTGATGGGATTAGCACCAGGTGATGCTCATGGAATTGTTGAATCACACCTGAAACTAATATCACACTGGCATTAAAATAAAAAAAGCTTAATAAAAAATACCTAAGTGAGGCTTACAGACATCATTTTAATTGTGTCCAGCAATAAGCCTTGGATTCTAAAACAGAAGCTTCCCATAGAACTTTCTGCAGTAATGGAACTGTTCTATATTTGCACTAATATATACCTATTGAATACTTGAAATGTGGCTAGCTGAATTTTCAATTTTATTTAATTCTAATTAAATTGAAATGGCCACATATGGCTCATGACTACCATAGTGGACTATGGTAAACGGTAGGTCAGGAGAATAAACTTAAAAGTAACAAGTCATTTTGTAAGATCACCTGTGCCATTTGGACATGTGGTCATAAAAGCTATCAGTCGGATACAGTCAGAAGTATCAACTGTTCATGCTCCCAGAAGCTGACATGATAACAGTGTATGCTATACTCATATAAGAAAAATTTTGTACTAGAGAAAGCAGGTAGATTGAAATTATATGCAAATACATAAACATGCACACACTTTATTTATTTTTTTTATTTTTTTTTCAACGTTTTTTATTTATTTTTTTGGGACAGAGAGAGACAGAGCATGAACGGGGGAGGGTCAGAGAGAGAGGGAGACACAGAATCGGAAACAGGCTCCAGGCTCCGAGCCATCAGCCCAGAGCCCGACGCGGGGCTCGAACTCACGGACCGTGAGATCGTGACCTGGCCGAAGTCGGACGCTTAACCGACTGCGCCACCCAGGCGCCCCAAACATGCACACACTTTAAAGGGAATATTTTGGATAAATTTATTTTAAATCAGATTACCTGGATAATTATTCCCAATTTCTCCTTCTGCTTTGGTTCACTGAATGAATATGAATATGAATATGGATCTGGATATGAGGACTTCTCTGCTTTTGCCCTTCCACAGTCCATGGTGTGCGTACTTTCATAGTGGCATGCTTGTAGCACTGCCAAGCCCAGTTGGGCCTCCCAGTCCTCAACAAGACCATGTAGGAAGGTACAACCCACTGATTGGAATTGACATGTGAGACACAGCCTATTTCCCACCCTGGATTTAAAAACATTTTTTTAAGGAGTGCTTGGGTAATCTGGAAAGAGATTTGTAAATTATATACTAAAAAATAAATAGTTATATAATTTTAGAGCCAGAGAAGGCTCAAAACATTGTTATATTTTTCTTGGCCTTGCTCTATTTTCCTATACACAAATGTACCATATCTGCTGCGTGTCTTCTGATTACCACCTCCAACCCCCCCCTCCCCCCAGATCCACTGCCCACCCTTCTCCACCCAGATGTGTGCCCTGGAAGGCTGACCTGTGGACTGATCACTGGGCTTCCAGTTGAAATTGGCCAGTTGGATGCACCAGCAGATCTGGCAATCAAATAAGAGTGAAATTGGGTATTTATTCTGCTCCCTTCCTGTGAGGACAATGTGGACTGTCTGGACCCTAACACTGTGAGTCATAGCTCCTGTCACCTGTTAGGGACCCTCTCCTCACAATTCTCTTTCCTTGGAAACAGCTCCTTCTCATGGCCTCTTGAGGCCTAGGGACAGTAAAGGGAGTACTGTTTTTGCTGCCCCAGATGCTACACTATTTCTTGTTTCCCCATACCCTGGCCAGTTCTCTGAAAAGAGCCTCTTTATCATAAACTCTCCTCATATTTCACAAATTGAGTGTGCCGTTATTTTCTGATGGGACTTTGATATATCTATGAAAGAGTATCTGGATGTCCTCTCTCTGGGCCTTTCTTCCTAGAGGCCATTGCTACAGGGATAATTTAAGACATTGCTTTTTTAAAGCAGTTCTTTAATCTCACTGCCTTACCAGACATCAACTCAGACCCCTCTGGGGTGAGTCATTCTATTTGTGTGGGTGGGGTTTGTTAAAAAAATTTAAGAATTTTCTCAAAAGTCCAAGTGCATAGCCCCAAATAAAATAAACAACTGAAAAAAAAAAAAAAAGGACTGTGCGTTTAAATGCCTTGGACAGTGACCCACAACTCAGCCCCTCCTTTCTGGGCAGGATGTGGTCAGAGTACTATACACGGCTAAGAAATTTCCCTTTGGGGCCGTTTGTTCATGCAGTTTGGTGTGGATGAAATCAATTCCAAGTAATATCTAGAAGTTGAGGTGTTATATGTACAGTATTAGTTGAAGAGCTTTGGAAGAGTCAGGATAGCATATTAATTTTCTCCTCTCCCAAAGACTGATAAAAATGGTTCTTGGTAGGACTCCTTTCCTTTATTTTGGTCACAAGCAGTAAAAGGCTGGCTTTCTATGGCATGCAGTGACAGACGGAGACCCACCTGGACCCTTGTCTATCTGGTGTAAAGTGTATAAAAGTGCTAAAAACTCCCTGCTCAGAAATACCTTTCTTCCCAGAAGTTCTGTCACAATTCCAAAAATTCCCATTATGAACATGTTACCTTAAGGGTATTACAGAATGATCTGTTTTACTGGGTTAAGGCATTGTTTTGTGGGATAAGGACATTGCACATCAGCTGGTTGATGTCTTGGCAGAACGAAATGTAACTATCGCCTCCTGGCATCATTTGTAGAGAGAATGGGAAGATAAGGGTCCTGGTTGGGAAGGAGGTAAACAAAGGTGTGAGGGTTACAGAATCACTCAGGAACTAGACCTGTTAGGGAGAACACAGTGGTGAGTTAGTGAGTACAGGGGCCACTGAGGTGCCTGAGTGTGCCTGGGTATGACTAACACTGTCATCAACTGTGCTGAAACGTGAAAATACGGTCCATATAAAGTGTTTGGGTCAAAGCTTAATAAATAGATTTCCTTTTCTGTGCCACTCATAATGTGGCTGAAAGCTGTCCCAGGCAGGAGATTGTCAAAGGATACCTAAGGATGTGTCAGAGCTTGAAGAACTGGACCATTATGATAAATCAGGAGCCAGAATGGCAATCATCTGTCAGGCTGACTGTGATTAATTGGTAGTGACTGCCTGAAGTGCAGTTAAGGAGTGTGAGGTGGCATCTAGTCACAATGAATAAGAATGACATTGTTGATTACAGTGGGCTTATGAGTGTGGGCTTGGACTTGGAGGTAAGGGGAGGTGATACATGTGCCACACATTTGCTAGGCCTACCAAGGTCTTTTTCTGCTTTATTCCATAATCAATGTGATTGCTGGGTTTTGGGGGGCCTTAGACAGGCTTCAGGAATCCCTAGTACCACCTTCCTGGGGATTTCCTGTCACTGGATCAGTTTACAAAGAGTATATGCATGAAACTTTTCATTTCTTCCTATGATAAAATCTGTTATTTGGGCTAGATGCCAGATGATGGTTTGGGGATTCAGGCTGGGGTCTAACAGGCCAGGAAGAATCGTCTCCAAAAGGAATGACTGGTGAGGAACATATCTTCATATGCTTGTTTTCTCATTCCATACCTCTACACCAGGTCAGGACTGCAGGAAGCCCTAGGAGTCATCCTTGACTCCTCTCGTTCCCTCACATTCTCCATCTAATGTATCGGTAAGAGCTGACAGAATATATGCTCATATGATGCACTTCTCACCCCTACCACTGCCACTTCAGTCCATCTCTCCTCTGGTCTGATGGCATAGGTTCCTGTCTGGCTCCCTGCTTTCACTCTTGTGCTTTGCAGTCTGTCTCCTCACACGTTTTTAAAAACGTAAACCAGGTTACATCATTCTTCTGCTTACCACTGTCCAACAGCTTTCCAGCACACCGGAGTATAATCAGAAGGCCTCACCATGGCCTCAGATATCCATGTGATCTGTGGTCTGATCCCTGTGCTCTGGTTTCTCTGGCCTCATCCCCCCCGTTCTCTTTCTCTCTCCCTCTCTTCCAGCCATCCTGGCCTACCTTCTGTTCCTCCATCTTGCCAAGTTCATTTCCATCTCTGTCCCTTTGCTGGGTATGTTCTCCCCCCAAATCTTGATGTGGCTTTCTCTCTCATTCTTTCAGGTCTCTTTCAAGTGTTACCTCCTTTCTTGACTCCTTTATCTGAAGTGACACCTCCTCCCCAGGTTACTCCCTGTTCTCTAACCTTTATTTTTTCTTCTTGGTGCTGCTCATTACTAGTGGATACCATGTTAAATCATTATTTATGTATAGAGTTTTCTTTCCTCCTCCCTGGAATGTAAGTCTTTGAGGGCAGGATCTTGTTTATTGTCATAGTATTTAGAAGAATATCTAGAACATAGTACGTATTCAGGAAATATTTATCAAATGGATGCACAGATTTTGAAAGTGAAGCGTCTTCACTAGGCCATGCGGTTGCATGTCAAATCATGTGGAGGATCAAGACAATGTGCAAATCCATGGCAAGGAGTGGTGCCTGAGTGGCAGGACCAGCTAACTGGTGGTCTAACTAAGGGCTGATTGGGGAGCCTCGTAGCAGGGGAACAGTCAGAAAGTACAGAGCTTCCAGGGAATTGTGAGTCAATGTCAGAATTCAAGAAAATGATTGTGACAGCAGACAAGAGTTCCTAGCACAAAGACATTAACATTGAGACACTTTCTCAGATGGAAGTCTTCCTAAACACTTATGCCTAGAACAGGGACCACAGTGTAGGGCTTGAGTAGAGTCTGAAGTAGAGCTTAGTTCAGAGATGGCAAACAGGTTAATCAATCCACTGAATTCTACAGAGTCTGGGGAGAGACTCACAATCAGCTCCTAATACACCATGGCTGCCACCTCCTTGCAGATGCTGTCCCAGAAACCAATTCCTCAAGGGAGATGTCACTGTGCTGATGATCCCCAAGAGGCCAGAGACCAATGAGTTCAGTGGCCCACTTACATCTCACATTGGGGAACTCCACTCAGCAGCAGGGGCCTCTGCACTGGCTGGGAATCCCCACTGCAGCAGCAGCCTTTTCGGGGTTGAGCTGCAAGCTACTTTTCAGATTTAGCACGCAGCCTTGTGAGGAGACAAAGTTGTATTGCCTCTGACGAGAAACAAAGCCAGTGATGTTGACATATATGGGAAATGGGAAGATATCCAGAGGTTGGAAGCAAATCTCCAAGCTGGAAGTGTGGCTTGTACTGATCTTTGTGTGTCTCCATCTTCAACTGTGTTTGTAGGCTTCCAGGATCTATGTAGAAAGAAGTACATTGCTGTGTGTTTGTAGCTCCGCCCATCATTTGAGGGTAAGTAGAAAAGAGGTTTGGCGTGGCTTTCAGAGGAAGTAAGGTGAAGATTCTTCTCTCCCAGCCTAAGTAAACCACTTAGGCCTTTCATGACTCAGAAACCACAGACCCCACAGCCAACATGCATCTATTCATTCTTGTCTACAAATATTGATTGAAAGCCTATTGTGTGACTAACACAGTACTTGGTTTGAGGATGTAATGGTAAAGTAAGATTAACTCCCTCCCCTCAAAAGTAGATAATCTCATTCTAGTGTGGAACATTTTGCAACATGGAGGACAACGTAATCTAGTAGCAAGGAATGTAAGCTGCTGCCACTCACTAGACTGTGTGATATTGTACAAGTCACTTCCTTTCTCTGCATTTTAATTTTCTCATGTATATTTCCAGGACATTACCCATGTTAGGGGATTTAATAAAATAATGCCTATCAAGTGTTTAGCCTATGTGTCAGTAAATGTAAGCTATGATTCTGGTTATGATTTTATGGTAAGAGTTGGTAGACAATGGTGTGGGGGTACATTTATATATCAAAATACCGTGTTTCTAGACAAATGTATTTATATTCAAGACTAAGCCCATAAAAAACTTGAGTAATTGGAGATTACATTTTTTTTCCTTTCCTGTCCAAGACCCTCTCTATCCAAATCTATCTTCTTTCCCCTTTCTGGAAGCCCTGAGTGCCCTGGATCTTTCTCTGATTTTCTCTGTCGATGCTTCTCTCAGTGTATTGGTAGATTGGAATGAATCCAAGCAAGATATGTATGTCACATTGTCACTAATTTAGAGCATTGCCCTTCCTGGAGGTGTTCTCATCTCACCCACAGAATGGCATCATTTCAGGTTATCAGTAAAACTACCTTTTCTGAAAGTAACGAAGGAGCTTGGTATCTTTACAGGAGGAGAGCAGATCTCTTCCTGTACAAAAATGGAATGGTCTCAACAGTAGACTTCACACATGGGAACTTGGTTCACAACAGAGACAGCAATATAAACCTATATTTATAGGGGGGATATCCCAACCTATATATTATAGGTTGGGATAATTGGTGGAAAGGAAATCCCTACCTCAGAGTTTAGACACAAGTAAATTCCACATAGAATTAAGATGTACATATGAAAGGGAAATTTTATAACTTTGAGGAGAAAACATAGGGGACTTTTAAACATAGGGGCTTATGTCTCAAAAGGCATACACCAAAAGGAAAAGTTTTAAAATATTATATTGAAATATAATTCTGTACCAACAAAGACACAATAAACAAAGTATAAGCTTCAGACTTAGAAAAGATATTATAATGCCTATAACCAACCAAGAATTCTTAATAAAAATTTTATTTTAAAAAATTCCTATGGATCAATAAAAAGATAATCAAAGAAAAGTGGGCGAATAATATGAACTGGACCCTCACAGAAAAATAAACTTAATCTCATTAATAACAACGAAAATTCAAATTAAAACCATAGTGTGATACTATTTTACACCCTGAGCCTGGCCAAAATGATAATATCTGGTAAACCCAGTTTTGATGAGGCTGTGGGGAGACACATCTCACATATTGCTGGTTAGAGTGTGTCGGCAACATTACCCCGGAGAGCACATTGGCAATATCTATCAAATCGAAGAAGTGCATAACCTAAGACCTAGAAATTCCACTTGTAAGTATATATCCTAGAAAATATCTTGCACATGTATACAAAGAATGATATTTTCATTATTGGAAAGGCAAAAAACTGGGACGAATTAAGGCCCATCTGTAGCAGGATAGATAAGTAAGTTGTAAATTAGTCATATAATGTAATCTTATACAGCACGTAAAATGAATGAGATAGAGCTACATGTACCAATATGGATCAATCAATCTCTGAAGGATAACATTGACATACAAATAGCAAACTACAGAAGGATCTAAATTATATGATACCTTTCAGATAAAAATATACAAACACACCAAACTTTATACTGTTCACATTATATGTTTATTATATGTTATATTATACTGGGTTTATTATATGTTTACATAAAATATATGTAGCTTATATGTATTTATTATATATGTACATCTAAATCATGTTTATTTATTTTATTAAAGTTTATGTATTAAAAAAAATTTTTTTAACATTTATCTTTGAGAGAGAGAGAGAGAGTGAATAGGGAAGAGGCAGAGAGAGAGGGAGACACAGAATCCGAAGCAGGCTCCAGGCTCCGAGCTGTCAGCACAGAGCCTGATGCGGGGCCTGAACCCATGAACCGTGAGATCATGACCTGAGCTGAAGTCGGACGCCCAACTGGCTGAACCCCCCAGGCACCCCTAAAGTTTATGTATTTTGAGAGAGAGAGAGAGAGAGCAAGCAGTGGAGGGGCAGAGAGGGAGGGAGAGAGAGAATCCCAAGCAGGGTCTGCACTGTCAGTGCAGAGCCTGATGCAGGGCTTGAACTCATGAACTGTTGAGATCATGACCTGAGCCGAAATCAAGAGTTGGAGCCACCCAGGCACCCCTAAATCACATGTTTTGTTGTTGTTGTTGTTTTTTCATTTTTTTGTTTTTTAAACACGTATATGTTGTTTGTGTAAAAATACTGGAAAGTATCAGAAATGAACATGGGCAGAACAAATATCAACCTGAAGACAGTTTGGAGATGGAAGAAGGAGAAGGGGATAGTAGTACTTTGGTGGGGAAAGTCTTCAATAAGATTTGGATGAAATATGATAAAAATGCTATTATTAAATCTCGGTTGTTGAAAGATGTTTATACTTTTCCATATGTTTGGCATTTTAAAATTAAAAGAACCAGTTCCCTTTCTTGATGCTGAGACTGGCCTTCCTTATGGTTTTATCAGTTAGCTCTCTGATAAGATATTGTGTGATGGGGGTCTATTTATTCCCTATAGTACCTCCTGGATTTGTAATACTTGGTTTGAGTCTACCTCATGTTCTCTTCTTTGGAGAAAGGGCTTATCTAGGGCAGGGATGCCATGTGTAGGTGTGCAGTCCCTTCGCTGTACAAAGGTGCTGGCCAGGTGGGGTCTGAAACACAGTCCATGCTCTGCTCCCCAAGCGATGGCCCTGATACAAGACTGCACCCTTGCATGGCCGTGTAGGGGCCTTTTGCTAATTCAGGTGTCTGAGGAAGAGTCTTTCTAATCTGACCATGTAATAGGCAGTGCCTTTTTCTATTTGCACAAAGGCACACTCTAGTGGAAAAGCAGACCTGACCTAGGAGATAAAGGCCACAGCCAGGGTTTCCTAGGCTTATTGGGGTAGGTATGCACCCAATCTTTGAGAAGACGGTTGGAAACATGTTTATCCTGCATGGGACAGCCAGAGAGAGGCTGAAGGAGGATCCAAATCACTCACCAGTTGTTTCCCAACATGTTCTAAGTCCACAGCACATGGGAGCCAACCAGGTCCTGCAGACCCGCCCCCTCCTCACCAAGAAGCACCCACATGAATATCACTTGGCAACTTCTTTTATAAATTTGTGGGCATTTTCTTACGACTTTGAATGGGAAGGTGTGATTGATGTGTGAATTAGATCTTCAATGGGAAGGCAAACTTAGGTGTCAGCATTTATTTGAGGTGAATTTTCTGATTTAATTTATTTCACCTGGTGTGTTTACTTAGCATCTGCTTTCTAGGTATTGAGTACAAAATAAACAGGTATTTATATTCTGTGCTCCAAAAGTTACAACAAATCCTTAAAAAATTTGTATTGATACTGCTTTGAGGATGATAGTTATTGGATTGATATATTATTGTTGAATCCTGTCTGAATAAAGATACAACTATAACTTAAAGTCAAAATAGTTCAGATTCTGTAAAGTATAAGATTCATCACTGGCCCGTTTTTCCTTTCAACTAATCATCCAAGACACATGAGTCTTGAGTGCCTCATGGTTTTATCAGTTAGCTCTCTGATAAGATATTGTATGATGGGGGTCTATTTATTCCCTATAGTACCTCCTGGATTTGTAATACTTGGTTTAAGTGTGCTAGGTGCTAAGGATAGAAGATTGAATAATCTTCTTTCCTCAAGGAAGCCAGACATTCAAAGAATTACACGTCAGTGTTTTAAGAGCAGTAAGAGAAGGGAATCCAGGAGACTGGCATGTCTAACTCAGCAGCTGGTTGAGGGCATGTGTTTGTGTCACTGCAGACTTCCTGGGGGAGGTGATGTCTGAGCTGGATTAGAGTCTGCAGTGGGGAAGGACATTCAGGTAGAGGAGGCAGCGTGATCCAAGGCACTATATATGACATCTGGTTTTTGTTGTTGTTGTTCACCCAGAACAACGTTTTCTTTTCCTGATGACCCTTTGGGAACTCCCCCTCTACTGAGAGCAGTCTTGGTGGAGCTGTCAATCAAGGGACTCTGAGATCCAAGCTCTAGGCAGTTGAGCCAAGCTAGGCTCTTGGAATTCTCTTACCCAGGAATCTGACTCTTTAGCCCAATTATTGCAATTAAGGAAAATGGTTGTTGCAGAGACCTAAAAATAATGTTCATAGTTCCTGCCTAGATCCCAGACTTGTTCTGGTTCTCAGATTTTTCCATGCTTGATTCTTTAGTTTTTCCTTCAATTCTGTGAGCTATCTCATATCCTTACAGTAAAATCTGTTTTGCTTGTTATCCAGAATCAGTGTATGTTGCTTACAACTGAAAAACCCGAAGTGATACAAGAAAAAAAATCAACGGTGGAAGCTATTAGTAGCAGTCTAAGAAGTCTACTTATTATCTACCAGAACTCCTTAAGGAAAATTTCCAAATGCTTCAGAGATGGGAAGGAGAGAAAGAAAGAAAAGAAAGAAAGAAAGAAAGAAAGAAAGAAAGAAAGAAAGAGAAAGAAGGAAGAGAAAGAAAGGAGAGAAAGAGAAATGGAAGGAAGGAAGGAAGGAAGGAAGGAAGGAAGGAGGGAAGGAAGGAAGGGGAAAGGAAGAAGGAAAAAAAAAAAGATTTCTTTATCATACCATGACCAAGCACCTTCCCATATGGTGTGATGGGAAGGTACATTCCTGAGGATGGCTGGGTTTGCAGGGTGGACCCCATCGGCGTCATTTAAACTCCTGCCCCTGGCCAGCCTTGGTCTCTTCCTCCCTGGACTGGCTGTTACATACAACATGCAGGAGAAAAGGAACAGTTTGATGCTGCTTCACACAGAGCCCAGCTGGAATCTGCCAGAGACTGCTCTGCATCCGGAGACAATTTACCTTGTTGGCCCTCAGGGCAAAAATGAAGATGACAATGAGCCAAGGATGTCAGATTTTCAGACTGCTGCTGGCTGAGTTTCTTAGGTTCTAGTCTGCAAGCCCGAAGTCTATATTAAAGTGGAAACAATTAAAAGCTCTGACTTTTTCATTGTATTGTAATTACAGCAACATCTCTGGTACAAATTATAACTCACTTACTATTCTAGGCAGTTAGCATCTGGACTTCCACCAAGGAGACCCTTTTTAGGTTATAAAGGGGTATCACTGGGTGCTCTCAGGAAGCTGGAGACTCATAAGGAAGAGGCTTTTACTCAAGGCAGGAACAGGGGGAGGGTTATACTCTTCATAGATGAGGCATCTTACTGAAAATACTTGGGCTCTGACACCCCCTGGAATATTATTGATAGTTAGAAGCCTTTATTTGTTATCTTCATTATTGTGTATATTGCTGTTATCAGAATTTATCCGCAAAATGATCATGGGAGTTTAGTCTGCAGGGAAGTACTTTATGAATTTATGTGAATTTTTACTTAAATTAAATTTTTGCTTTCTTTACCATTTCTCTGTTGGAGGCAGCCAATGGAGAATTTCCTTTGGCAGATATATAGGATGTCATGTCTGAGAGAAAGCAATCAATCATAAATTCTGTAGCAGCTCTGGAAAAATTGGGATTTTATCTCTCCTGATGAGTACTGATTCAAATACTCTCAGGTTGCCTCTAGTATCAGTCACAAATTTTTCCAGTGACAAAAATCCTGGCTTGAGCTGACTTAAGCACAATGGGGAATTTACCGTCTCTGGCCATTGAAAACTAAGATGCTGATTTGGCTTTGACTTGATTTAGAGTTGAAGTTTCTCTCTTCTTGAATAGATTTATTTCCAGGTTCCACGTCATACCCCCAGAAACTCCAGGCTTATTCCACCACAAGGCAAAACCCATCAGAGAAGAGCAATAGGTTGTCTGAGGGTTTCTTGTCAAATCCTTGAAATTCACCATATTGGACCAACTTAGGTCACATGCACACTCTTGAATGATCTCTGTGGCCAATGGAGGGCCATGATCCTACTGGGTTAAACATAAGGTATGGGTGGAATCTCACAGCCTGTGGGGCTGAGTCAAGGAGAATGGATCACCACAAGCAAACCCCAAGTAAACAATCCCAATAAATCAGTGCCTTTGCAGGAGGAGAGGGGAATAGTTTCTGGAGAGGAAAATTGCACATGTCCCTCACACCTCTTTAGTGTGGGCATCTCTAAATGTAGTCCCCAAGGATGGCAGAAGGAGTGGGGCCTCTACCCTCATTTCTTTCAGTTAACTCCCAAAATTCTGAAATTATTCTAGACCCAGAAATCTATGGAGAGCTGGCACAGTCATAATCCTGTTGTGAGGGGGTGATGGAGAATGAACTAATGCATAATCAGAAGGTTTTCCTGAAAGATAAGATCTTCCAATTACTTGCAAATATCCCCAAAGCGTATGAAACAGAGTTTAAATATTTATTTTCTATGAAGGAATTTTGAGAGATATAACTAAGCAATCTAATGATTTTAAATAGGATCCTCCCTGAAAATAACAAGACTCCCATTAACCAAAGACCTACTCTATGCCAGACTCAGTTCTAGATGCTTGGTTAATTATTTCCCACAGCAGCACTCTGGGGAAAATATCATCGTCTCTATTACAATCCAAATGAAGAAACTGTAGGTCAGAGAGCTTAAGTTTCTGGACCCAGCTAGGATTCAAGCACCCCTGTTCAACCCCAGACCCCAGAGCCCCAGGCATTGCCCATCCTTTGAAATTACACATGATGGAGAAAATCCATCTCCCTTCCCTAATGGAGCAACAGAGATGAGAAGATCTCTCTGCGGTGTTAGGATGCATTTTTATACTTTTTGTAGTAGGAAAGGGAGAATAGTACTAAACAATTCCGGAGCATCAGCTGGATTTGGGCCACTGGGAGCGGAGGGAAAAATGCTTTGTAGTCTACTTAACAATGAGTTTTGAGTAGAGGAGAATATGATTTCCCAGGCCTCTTATCAGATCCAATTCATGCACCAGGTTGTGCACAAACTGCAATCAGTGCCGACAAGAGTGCTAGAGGTCAGCATTAGCAGACACCACGTGGCTTTCCACCTAGCAGCTACTCCCAAGCACTAATGAAATGATGCATCAAAAAGCCGCCCTGACTCACTACTGGAGTCTGTCCACGCCAGCCTCTGCCACCCCCGCTCCACAGAGACCACACTTACTAAGATCACTGAAGATCCTCTTGCTCCTAAACCCACACGGAAATTCTTCTCTGTGACTCTTTCTGGTCTCCGTGGTGCTTGATCCAGTGGGCCGCTTCTATGCTCTAAATCCTCTCAAACAAGCAATAGCATCACTGCTGGGCTGTCTTCTCTTCCAGGTCGTTTCTAAGACACTTCTTACAATTGGCAGGAGACCCTTCGTATTTTTTTGGGGTTGATGACTGTGTTAATGACAGATCAAGACCCTGAGCAGTTCCACTTGTTTCTGTGTGTTCAGTATGCCCCCAACAGGTTCAAATCTCGAGATTTTTTATAAATGACCTGACTTTTGCCTAAAGGTCACCCAACAAGAGCACTTGATACACAAATCCATGATCCTCTGTCCCATTGTAAACCTGCTATAGAAACTTTTATAAATATTTTGAACTTTGGTATACAGATTTTTGTCATCAAGTTAAGGCAAGCACAGTATATCTTTCCTCATTTAAATAGAATTTAATAAGGAAGTAGGGAAACAGGTGCTGGAGGACTGAAAATACACAAAAGGGAATACTGAGGCATCACAGAAAGTAGCTAAGGGAACAGAGGGAAGAGGTTGGGGTGATTAGGAATCTAGAATCTTGGAGAAGGGGGTATACAGAGAGCTAAGGCCATGGCCAACTGGTGTGGGAAACTCTGAGGAAGGTCTAGTAGCCTCGGAAAAACTCAGGGAACTGGGACCAATACCTACTGCCAAGATAAAGGTCTTGGAATAGAAACAGTATAAGCAAAAACCAAAACAGGAATGAGCAAGTCCCTTTTCCCTTCCCCTTCAGTCTCTTTATTTTGCCCCCGGGAGCACCTAAAAGGATCAGCTGGCAAAAGTGAAATAGGTTTGCTGAATTCCCAACCCCAGCATCACAAAGCAGAGCATGGAAGAGTGCCTTGCAGCTAAGAGACAAGAGCTTAATAAACACACACCTCTGACCCATTCACTCTCACCACTGTCTTTGAACTTTCTGCAAGGAGCATTATTTGCCCAGAATTTCCATTCCCCAACTCTGCCGGGTCATTAGCCCTACTTACAAAAAATCCAAGGGTCTGTTTGCTCCATGAGATCTTCCTGGATTGATCACAGGAAGGAGAGCAGTTCTTGCCCACCATGCTGCCCACACTGCTCTCCAGCTGTGCCTGCTAACATCTACAGTGATGAAAATCCATCTCTCCAGCTGCTTTTCCCTTGTGGTTTAAGCATGTCCTGTGCATTTGGTATACTGGGAATTACTGAATAGTTGCCTCCCTGCTGTGTGCAAACAATGCTTAATTTTCTTTGTGGGAGCACTTATGTTTCTTTGACAAGTTCCCATTCCCTCTTGGAAGAGAGGATACTCAATTTCACCCAAACTGTGAAATTAGGTTTGATCCTAAATATTTTAAGTCACTTATGGTTTAGAATAGTCTCATTTCAAATGAATATTCAGTCCAAATCAGGTGATGTGACCCTTAGCCGCTGTCTAAAACATCAATTTCATGGTTTCTGTCTGTTTCTCAAGGATTTTTCTTCCCTCCCCTGGGACCTTGAGCTTGCTTGTGTGCCTCCATTGCAGGGAGGGGAGGAAGATCTCCTGCAGGTGAGGGTACATGAGTGGGAAGAAAATTGATCATCTGGGATGAAGTCAAGGACTTTCCAGCAGAGCCCAGCTACTGGTTTCTTGTTGGCCTGCTGTCAGGTGCTGGTGATGCCAGCCGTCCTGATAGGTGGCTCTCTTGGCCTGGATAGTACCTGGTGCTGCTTTCTCATGGGGCATGTTGGATGGCACTCTCTAGCCTGAACATGTCAGGGCAGCATTGGATAGTACTGCTTCCTCACCTTCATCCTTGGAGAACAGTCTCCAGGGGTCCCACCACGTTCTTCCTTCCAACAGTGGAAGTTTCTGGGGCATGGCTATCTGGCTTCTGCTACTCTGCCAGTCTCAGGCATTTTACTCTTGAGCTCATTTGTCATCCTTCCCCTGCTACCCTTTGTTATCACAAGGGGCTGATCCTACAGGCTATGTTGTCCAGGCTGCCAGGTCAGCTGGGCTTTGTCCGGAACCAGCAAATAGGAGGATTGGCAAGAGATTGTAGGTGGCATTACTGGCAGCCATGGGGTGTCCTCTGTGGCTCCAGCTCCCACTGGATGGGTTCTCCATGGTCTTTGGCCCTTGCATTCCAGTACTACCTCCATCCTTTGTCTTTCCATCCTAGAGCTAATATTCATTCCTACTTTGCTAATTTCTGGGTTGTTTCATCATTCCCTGTTTGACTCTTGGCTCCTTCATCACCTGTATAACCAATTCTTTGCCCTAAATTCCTTCTATAATGCATACTTAAGTGGATTCTGTTTTTCTGTTTCCCAAGGCCCAGCCTGGCCTAGATCAATGGGAACCTTAGGAACCCCCTCCATACCTACCTTGGCTCTATGAACAGTTCAAGGGTGATCTGTGCCAACTCTCACTCACTATGCCACCTAGCCAGGGCAGGTTGGCAGATCCTACCACCCAGGAAACTCCAGATGAGTAACTGGTTCCAGTCCCTGTACTTTACAAACCCCCTAAAATTCAGTGGAGAAATGTCCAGAAATTGCAGCTTCCCATCCCACTACACGGTATGCTAGGGAGGAAGGACAGAGTGCTGAAAGCTCCCCAAATGTTCTCCTTCAACTCTCTCTCCCTCCTAAAGTGCTCTTCTTTTTCAGGCACAAGAGCTGCCAAACCAGTTGTGCCTTGTTCACACCTCAGTGAGGATTAGGTGGATTTGTCCCTGGGGCATCTGTCTTCAGTAACTTCTATAACTTCTGCTTGGCCAGTGGGTGAAGGGCTGACAGGCTAGTCAGGTAACCTGGGGGAGAAACAAGGAGTCTCAAAGAATATTTCGCACCTTATATCATATATGTTCCTGTATAAGATATGCCTCTGGCCTAAAGTTTTAAAGATATTCTTAGAAAACTGTAGGATCTGGAGTAAATCCTATGACTCCACTGGAGTAAATCCATTGTGTTGGATTAAATTAAATGAATATCAAAGGAAATCTTGTAGAAGCAGAAGACATAGCAAAAGAGAAACTTGAATTCTTGCAGGAATATGGGCCTACAGAAAGAAAAGAAGAAAGATCTCTCCCTAATGATATTATATTCCTGGATATTCCTAATACCTTCTGGTAGAAGTTACCTCTTTTTCCAGTGAACTACACATCCATTATGCTGACATATGCTTCTTGGAGAGTAAAGTGTACTCTATGGAGATTCATTCATTGTTTTTCATTTCTGGCCCCTTACCCTGTAATCACTAAAAGATACATTGAAAAACAGGGTGGCTCCATGGAGCCTTCACATGGAAGTGGTTCAAAGTAAAACAAAACAAAAGCCCACTAAGCTAAAACAAAGCCCATTTGTTCTAATTCTATATGTCATGCCAGACACAATGGATTAAAAACTGTAACACACTTATTAAGTCTCGAACTTGCCACAACCCCTTTAGTTTTATTTTTATTGTCTGAAATTCTCTAACAATTCAATGTCACTTTTTCTCTTTGGGATCATTAATTTTCAGGGTTAGATAGAGATCAATAGTCATAGTTTGAAATTGGCATTTTTGGAGGAGAAATATGTTGTGCCACTGTGCATAGATTGGATGGTGCCCCAGTTAAGAAAATGGTGTGCTCTTCAGCAAAGGAAACAACCAACAAAACTAAAAGGCAACCAACGGAATGGGAAAAGATATTTGCAAATGACATATCGGACAAAGGGCTAGTATCCAAAATCTATAAAGAGCTCACCAAACTCCACACCCGAAAAACAAATAACCCAGTGAAGAAATGGGCAGAAAACATGAATAGACACTTCTCTAAAGAAGACATCCGGATGGCCAACAGACACATGAAAAGATGTTCAGCGTCGCTCCTTATCAGGGAAATACAAATCAAAACCACACTCAGGTATCACCTCACGCCAGTCAGAGTGGCCAAAATGAACAAATCAGGAGACTATAGATGCTGGAGAGGATGTGGAGAAACGGGAACCCTCTTGCACTGTTGGTGGGAATGCAAATTGGTGCAGCCGCTCTGGAAAGCAGTGTGGAGGTTCCTCAGAAAATTAAAAATAGAGCTACCCTATGACCCAGCAATAGCACTGCTAGGAATTTATCCAAGGGATACAGGAGCACTGATGCATAGGGCCACTTGTACCCCAATGTTCATAGCAGCACTCTCAACAATAGCCAAATTATGGAAAGAGCCTAAATGTCCATCAACTGATGAATGGATAAAGAAATTGTGGTTTATATACACAATGGAATATTACATGGCAATGAGAAAAAATGAAATATGGCCTTTTGTAGCAACGTGGATGGAACTGGAGAGTGTGATGCTAAGTGAAATAAGCCATACAGAGAAAGACAGATACCATATGGTCTCACTCTTATGTGGATCCTGAGAAACTTAACAGGAACCCATGGGGGAGGGGAAGGAAAAAAAAAAAAAAAAAGAGGTTAGAATGGGAGAGAGCCAAAGCATAAGAGACTGTTAAAAACTGAGAACAAACTGAGGGTTGATGGGGGGTGGGAGGGAGGAGAGGGTGGGTGATGGGTATTGAGGAGGGCACCTTTTGGGATGAGCACTGGGTGTTGTATGGAAACCAATTTGTCAATAAATTTCAGGAAAAAAAAAAAATAAAATAATTTTATTTGTGGAAGCTATGAAAAAAAAAAAAAAAAAAAAAAAAAAAAAAAAAAAAAAAAAAAAAAAAAAAAAAAAAAAAGAAAATGGTGTGCTCTTTTATGATTGCGTTCATCGATAGTACCCTGAGCATTATTTTATTCTGTTGTGAAGATTCTGACAGTCTCTTATTGTATCTTATCTATCACTGAGTTTTCTTTCCTCTCCTTTCATATTGGGTCTATGGAGTGGAACTTTATTTAAAAGGCCCTGACATGAGAAAGAATGGCCATGGCCAGGCCATTCTCTTTTAGCACCAAGGAAAGTGGCCAAGTGGTCAGACACCCAAGTCAAGAACTCAGTGTAGTGCCTGTGCAGCTAGGGTGTGGCTTTAAAGGTAATCAATTTCATTTGGGGGACTATATGACAATGGATATTTTGACGTTACAAAACACTTGGCAAAGTTGGCAATCACTTCCCTGAGCAAGACTACTGCCTGAAGCCTGGCTCAGAGGAGGCAGCCCTCAGAGGCACTCATCTAGGAGGCAGAAATTCACCTTATTTATTTTTCCTTTCAACAAATATTTATTAAGTGCCAGGTGCTATAAATACAACAATAAACAAAACTGATAAAAATCCCTGCCCTTATAGAAATTGTGTATGTGTGTGTGTGTGTGCATGTGTGAAAAGACAATAAAAAAATTAACCAGGGAATTATGTATCTGTTTGTCTAGCTGCCCTATCTTTTAGGTGGTGATAAATATTATGAAGAAAATATAGCAGGAAAGGTTGTGCCAAGGTATGGGTATAGGAGGAGAGTTGCCATTTTAAACATAGTGGCCAGGGAAGGCATCACTGGGAAGGTGATGTTTGATCAGAGACCTGAATGGGGGACAGGATGTAGATATTTGGGGAACAGAAAATGCCAAGTCTCTGGGGAAGAAGCATGCTTGATGGACCAAAAAAATGGCCAGGGTGGCTTGAGCCAAATGACTGGGGGGAGTGGTAGGAACTGAGGTCAGAGAGGTAGCAAGGACCAGATTGTCCAGAGCAAAAACTCGTACTCAGGGTCTACTAGATATTATTATTTAAGGTAATAAAGAAGCTCATGTATTCACATATTACAAATTTGGACTTAATTTTTGTTCACTGTGTTTCAATATGGTTGGTTTCTTTTTTAACCCCATGTCTTTTACATACTTAAAAATGTTATTTTGAGAAGGAATCTATAGACTTCAACTGTCTGCCAGAGATATTCACTTCACAAAGAAGGTTAAGAATTCCGGATGCTACTGCAGTACTTCAGCTTTTCCTCTGAGAGATATAATGAATGATCACTCTGGCTGCCATGTTGAGTGTAGGCTAAAGATGGACAAGGGTGGTGGCAGGAGATAAGTTAGGAAGCTATGACAGTGATTCAGGCAAGACATGATGGCGGCTTGTACCAGAGTAGTAGCAGTGGAGGTAGTGGGGAGAGGCTAATTCCTAGAGAGATTTTAAAGGTAGAGCAAACAGGATTTGCTGATGGGTTGGATATGAGCTTAGAGGGAAACAGAGTCAAAAGTGATCATGAGATTTTAGTCCTTAGCAACTGGAAGGATGCTGCTGCTTTCTTTTGAGGTAGGGAAGTATGCAGGGGAGCCAGGGAGGAGGGATGGGGAAGACCAGATTTCGTTTTTGGATATCTTGTTTGAAATGCCTACTAGATATCCCAGTGGAAATATCGTATAGGCAGCTAGAGGTAGAAGTCTAGAAGTGTGGAGGGCAGTCCAGACTGGAAACACAAAGTTGGGAATTATCAGTATATACTGGAGTTAAAGCTGTGTGACCAGATAAGAATTTTTATCTTGCAAAGTGGTACACATGGAAAAGAGATGAGTTTTGATGGCGGTTACCTGGGGTGACCTAATGTTTAGAATTTGCAAAGAGGAGAGGAATCATCCAGGAGAGCAACCAGTGACTTAGGAGGAAATTAGGAGGATTTGATGTCCCTAAACCCAAGGGAAGAAAATGTCAAAGAGGAGTGATTACCTGTTACATGCTGCTGATAGGTCAAGTAATATGAGGCCTGAGTTGAGCATGGATTTAGTAACTTGGAAGTTGTTGGTGACCTAGAAGAGAGTTTTAGCCAAATGACTGGAATGAAAGTCCTATTGAAATAGGTTCAAGAAAGAATAAGGAGAGGGAAGTTGGAGACAATGGGAAGAGGAAACTCCTTTCCAATATTTCCTT
Organism: Prionailurus viverrinus; assembly: GCF_022837055.1. Lineage (NCBI taxonomy): Eukaryota > Metazoa > Chordata > Mammalia > Carnivora > Felidae > Prionailurus > Prionailurus viverrinus. The sequence continues at coordinate 24,929,879 of NC_062571.1, read as the reverse complement.
CAAAGGGAAACAGAAAATTTAGGTGATAGCTGGAGGGGGTATGAGGATCCAACAATATTTTTTGAGCTGGAAGAAATTTCGGCATATTTGAACACTGATAGAAATGATTTTAAAAAGAGATCACACAGATTACTCAGGTGAGTTGGAGGCCATCATTGAAGCAATGTCTTAGAGTAGACAAGATCAGACAACTTAGAGTAGACAACTAGAGGGAGAACAGAGGGGTTGACCTTAAACATGACCTGTGGAGTTCACCCATAGTAACAGGTGGGAAGGCAGATATAAGAGCAGAGTATTATGGGGAGAAGTGACAGTGAAACATGGAATTTCTCTTTTGGTTTTCACCATTTTTTTTACAAGAAATAAGAAGCATGATAATCAACTAAAAATGAGAATGGATAGGGATAAGAGGTTGGAAATTTGAAAAGAGAGGAAAGGTGTTGAATGGTTGTCTAGTGTGGTGGAAACGTGAATGGAACAGCAAAATGAAGTAGGAGTGCCAAGAAGCATTCAGGACTCTCTTGCTAATTAGTGAGTAAGAATTTCAAATGAATCTATTCAAAATGTTATATTTTTCTTCAGTCATATTAAACTCGTTGGATACAGACCTGAAGTAGGTAGAGAGTCAATCAAGATTGGGTTTTGTCATGTAAGTTGAAGGGAGGACAGAGCAAGAGAACTGACGGCTGACCCAAGGGAATAACTGATTATGGAATTTATGTAAAGAACTGAGGCTGTGAGGGTGGTGTGGACAGTAAAAAGGTGGTAGAACCAATAGATTGTAGATTCTAGTGCTGTGGAACAATTCTCAGAGTCAAGGAACTAGAGGGAGAGAGGTGAAAAGATAGGAGGTGGAGGACAGAGAACATAGTTAGAATAGAGATTATGGGAGTGATGTGGCTTTTGGTAAGGAGTAGGTTAAAGTTTGACCTTGAGAAAGAGAAGCTGAGTTAGGGTGGAGAGTAAGGTCATCAGAGGGAAGGAGGTTAAGGAACCAAGAGTCCAGCCTGTTAGAAAGATAATCTACTTGGATATTTAAGTCACTAAAAATTAGGTAAGGAGTAATGTTGACAATGATAGTAAGTAAGCCTGGGGATAAAATCTTCATGTAATAGCAATGGTGGCAACCGTATCTGCAACAAGAATAGACAATGCCTCATTGTCTAATTGTATATGATTTAAAGCTGGGGTCTGGAATAGTGATCTTCCATTTGCCAGGGTCAAGGCAATGACAATGATCTTTTTTTTTTTTTAATTTTTTTTTCAACTTTTATTTATTTTTGGGACAGAGAGAGAGAGAGAGAGCATGAACGGGGGAGGGGCAGAGAGAGAGAGGGAGACACAGAATCGGAAGCAGGCTCCAGGCTCTGAGCCATCAGCCCAGAGCCTGACGCGGGGCTCGAACTCACAGACCGAGAGATCGTGACCTGGCTGAAGTCGGACGCTTAACCGACTGCACCACCCAGGCACCCCGACAATGATCTTTTTAACACAAACTCGCCTCAACTCTATCTCTGGGAGCTCTCTTCATTGAGTAGGTAGCTGGAGGAAGCATATAATTAACGCTTGTCTTTTTTTTTTTTTTTCAGGCAGATTTTATATATTTTTTCATTTTAATTTTGGTTGTTCACCTACTTTTTCATCATTTACTAGGGTGACAGACACTCTTTGTGGGTGATGGTGAGGGATAACCTAACTTTTATCCATAACTGCCTTTTGCCTAGTCAACTTCTAGCTAGTGATGGCGATGTGACACTATTCTGGCCAGTGAAATACAAGCAGAAGTAATTGAGTGAGGTTTCTGAGAAAGTTTGTCCTTTCCTGAGAAAAAGAGACAGACTCAATAGTCATTTCCCTTTTACTCTTTGCCCTTGTTTTTTGTTTTCTTTTCTGCAAAGTGGATAGGCAGACCCAAGGTGCGACAATCATCTTGTAACCATGAGTGACAAATGGCAGAACAGAAAGATAGTAAGAGTCTGAGTTCCTGATTCCACTGTGCAGTCACTGCCCCAGCCCTAACTATTACCTCTGGAATTCTTGTCATGTAAGATAAATCCCTCTTCCTTGAAGCCAGCGCATTAGCTTTGTTTGTTTGTTGTTTTTGCAACTTGCTGCTTCCCTAACTCATAAAGCTACTTTCTTGTGAAGATAGAAATTCTAGACAGTTGGATTTAAGAGGGAATTTCATAGACTTATTTGTGAGTAACCTTATTTTGATAACATCTGTCGACCAAAATGTATGCTTCAGTCTTCCTCTTCTTCAGGTTACTGCCTTATCCTCATTCCTCAGTCAGATTTATTGTATGAGTAGCCCACACACGCTTTCTCCACTCTTTTGCATTCTACCGTATATCAGGCCTGTAGAGTTGATCTCTAGATAACTTCGATGGAAACTGTTATAACTAACATTACTGATGACCCTGTGGCATTTTGTTTTTTGATCCTTATCCCCCTTGAAACCTTTGTAGGGATGGCTCAATTGGCCATTTCCTCCTCCTCTTCCTCCTTGGGCTTCTGCAATATGACCCTTCCCTGGTAGAAGTTCTCAACTTCTGAATTATTTTCTTGACCCTTTTCATAGCTCCTTGTCATCTGCCTAACCCTCACTGTTTCTTCTTTAGTATACTCCCCTTGGTCCTCTCACCCTATTTTTCCTCCACTCCCATCTTCTCGTCTTTCACTCTCTAGGTTTCCCCAAGATGGTTTCATATGCTACTAGGTTTCTACCTGCTTCCAAAAGGTCAGCAATATATAAGTGTATCATTTCATTCTAGACCTCTCACTAGAGTTATAGATGCCTATTTCTAATGGCTTCCAGAACACCTTATTTTAAATATTATTTTATCAAAACTGGATTCTACAGATTCTGGATTCTACAGAAATCCTACCTATTCTATCCTATTTTGTTTCTTTTGTCACCACCATTTATCCAAGTGTCCAAGCAAAGACTTTGAAGGCAACTTCAACTCTACTGTATTTTCCCCCCGTTTTTCATATCCAGTTGGTGAATAGCTCTATTAATTTGTGCCTTGGAAATATTTCTCAAACATCAGCTCTTTTCTCCATCCTCATTACCTCTGCCTCTATTAGGACCTCCCTTACCTGTATATACCCTCCTTTGACTCACTTCTATAGAGAAGGTTTTCTCTTATGTTTTCTCCATTCTTATGAAGAGCCATCCTCAACCTTTAGAAGAGATATCAGTCCTTTCTTCAACTTGATTATCCACTAAGACAAAAAGACTTGTGATTAATGGCAACATAGAGTAATTTGAGACTCTTGTTAGTTGAAGCCCTTTCCAGCTTTGGACATCCAGTTTTTATTAAGAGTTCAGCTCAGAAAAGGGAGTGAAGGATGGCTTGAAGATGAAATCTAACCCTGTATCAAACCAGATCTTCAGAGAGCTAGTTGAAAAGAGATTATCAAGGGTGTTACTCATGACTTCACAGAGACCTCCTTTTGCTCTGTGAGATGTTCCTGTCTCGTGTCAATACCGAGAAGAGTGAGTTGTACTTCCCTTAAGCAATCAGTAACAAATATATAGAGCAATTTATTTTTAACTCTTGATTTGTGGCTCCACCCCAAATGGAGACTTTTGATCCTTGTTTTTCATTTTTCATTGGCTCCACATTTATTTTATGCCCCTTATATTTTTGTATCTTTGGATGTTAACTTCCTTTTTTCTCTAGAATATGGTGAAAACAAATATATAAACAGTCTAGGTTCTCATTATGTTTTTCCCTGGTTATTGTAATATTGGCCTTCCTTGCCCACCTCATATCTCTCCTTCTATATATCCTTTACTTATTAATCAAATTATTCTTCTGTTTAAAAGCATTTAGTAGTTTTCCTCCTGGCTCTTTAACAGGGTATATACATATCTCCATATGTACATAATCTTCACAATCCTGCAATATAGTTTCCTAGCCTTGGCCCCGTGCCTCCCCCATGCCCTTTTTTTCCAACTATGCCAAGCCAGTCTCTTGGAAATGTGTGTCTCAAGCTTCTAACCTTCATTTTGTTCAAAATGGTAAATATAGTTGTTATATATGTTACATGTATGTATATATGCTGTGCCTGCTACTCATGCTATGCTCATGGTTCCTATTCATCCTTGAAGACACATGTCAAAAGTTACCTCCTCTGTGATGCCTTTCCTGATTCCTTCTAAAAAGAGTTTTTCTTTCCTATAAGTGTTCCTGTAATACTTTTAGATTCTTTTGCTAATAGTAATTATCACACTGAATTTTATTAATTTGTTCCTTGGTATATTACTTAACCATTTGTTTTCATTCATCTCTGTACTTTGCTTGGCATAATGTACTGCTTAATAAGTTTGTTTTGATTGTGCAAGTGAACACTACAGTGTTTTTGGGTGGATGTCTGTGGCTGACATTTCACCACCTCATGTGATACTGTGGCCACATGACTTTTTGGATTTGTGGGGTTTGTTCAGTTACAACAGTAAGTTACTTAAAAAAAAGTTTTGATTCCAATAATAGATTTATTGAGTCATAATAATCATCTCTAAGTCAAAATAACTAGAACACAGTTTACTGACAGCTGCTAGTATCTTTTGGGGTCCCACCATTCTATCTTTAAAAAAAATCATTCTATCAATCTCTAACAGAATCTCACTGACTAGAAGTTTAATGATAAATTAGCAATGGTTAGAAGTCTTGAATTAAAATTGGAAACAAGGGCTATTATTAGGGATGCCATTTTTATGGTCGATAGCCACATAAGAATTATTATGAACTGAGACATTTTTGAAAAACAGATTTGGTATGTTTTACTAACTAGTCTTCAGACATTATTTTAGCACCTGTTTGCCAGCAATTTACTAGTCATTTTAGGTGTCAGCAGCTTATTCTTCAACTAGATTGAAGGTAATGTAAGATCAGGGATCACACATTACCTACTATTGGACGTGAGCTGAGCATACTGAGGGCAAAATACTAACTGCCATAGCCTATCAAACATGTGCATGATGTGGGAGGGATTCTTCCTGCATCATGGGAATACAGTCTAGTTTAAGCTGTTTTGAAAGTGGAACATCCCTCTTCTTCCTCCTGCTATACCACCCAGTGAGTTTTGTTTTGTTTTCTCCATATTTGGCTCTGTGGGAAGTCATCTGATCTTTGGCCCTAGCCAGGGACTAATGGGCACATGAGATCTTGAGGGTTCTGATCCAAAATAAAATGGGAAAAAAAACCCAACCAACTGATAGGCTTTTGTCAAAGCAGAACAACTAGTCAGCTCTGAAAATATATCCAAGAAATGAAACATTCTCAAAATGTTCACAATAAAGATTTTCCTGATCCTGGCCCAAAGTAGTTATGGCATTCATCCAAAAGGATCTCCTGGACATGAAACCCAAGAAAACATTAAACATAAATTTTCAGTTAGGAGCACTTAAAAGGGTTACATTTTTAAGGAGAAGAGCTGACTTAGCAAGGATGTGCTTTTAGGAGAACTTGTCCTGGAAGCCTTCACTGCTATTTAGCTCTGGCATTGGAATTCATGCAAAGGTTAAACACACTGCCTATAACCATGACCTCAGGAAAAATGGCGAAAAAGCACATAAATACATAAAATCAATCTGCTAGCGCAGCAAGAAAACATAGATGATTAAACTATCATAGAGTTGGTTTCTTTGTGTGTTAAAAACAAAACAAAACAAAACAAAACAAAACCCAACAACAGAATTCCATTTTAATGTTATTATTGCCAGTTTGAATCCCCAAAGGATCAAATGGTGGTTGAGAGTGATTCTAGTTATGAAAAGATGAATATTTAGCAAATGTATTTTTTCCATTGGTATTAGGCTACAGGCATCCATGGGAGCCAACCATTTATAGTCTCGGATTTGTATTTCTTCTTCTTCTTCTTCTTCTTCTTCTTCTTCTTCTTCAGCATCAGTAGAGTAGGGGTGGGCAGGGTGAAAATAGTCTCACACTAATTTTAGAGAATTTACATAGCATTCTTAGAACATGGTCTTCTCTTTGACTTTCATGAAATGAGCAATTGGACCAAGGAGAACAGGATACAGATGAGGCATTTTAGTGGGGATCTTTCAGTCTTTGCTGGCATAATACATCTATAAGGTATACTTGAAAAATAACTTGGAGAGTCCTTACTGTGTATGCGAAGTGGTTGCTTTTCTATTTAATAAACTTAGACAAGGCTAAGTGTTAGAGAAAAATTTTCCAGTGTTTCTCCGTAAAGTGTTGGTAACATACTGAGTATGTACGACAGAAGTCAAAGTGATGGCAAGATTCTGTCACTATGAGTAGCTACAGTTCCTAACAAATGGCAAGGGACAGGACTGTAACTTGCAGTTCCCTTGTGTGGTGTAGACATGTGGAAAGAGAATGGCAAAAGGAATGGAATGGATTGAATACATATTTTGAAGTTCTCTGATCTTTCTTTCTGTTTTTGAGTGAAATGCAGCCATTATTATATCCCTTACAATAAACATAGAGGTATGTGTGCTGCCCATATCCAGAAGTAAGCCAATCTTCTTTGCTTCAAGGACCAAGAATCCTATAGAAAGGCTAATATTACAAAATTAAGTTTTCAAAAGAAAATACTTTTGCATTTTCAAGCAATGCAATTATTCTATCGCTTTACAACAAAACTTAACCACATGCCTCAAATGACTTGAGATACTTTTGTTCTTCTTAAAGCTTTCATCTTTTTTAGCCAGCTAGTACAGAACAATACTGAAGTGAGTGAACTTTGCCCAAACATAGTTGTTGTTGTTGTTGTTGTTGTTTTTAAGCATAGGGCCTTTTAAATGCCTTAACAATGTCTAAGAAAATTCATGGATCAAGGACACTAGTAGTTGTGTGCTGAATGCCAGCAGGCCAAGAGTTACTGCTATGTGGCGTTCCACAGTGAGAGTCTGGCCGTTCTCATGTCAATCTACATATATAGATCAACTTTTCTCCTACTCAAATCCCCCAATGCCAATCTGGTTCTAATTTTATTAAAATTTTGTCAAAGCTGTTCCTGGACTGGAAACTTGCCTGCTGAGTTTTAGCCCAAGGCAGATTTTAATGGCCAAGTTCTACAGGCATCAAAGGGAGGAGGAGTTAGTTTGAGGGTGCCGTCTCTTCCTGAACGTGACAGCTTGCTCTCCTGCAAAAACTCCACAGATGTGTCGCAAGTTAGGAGACTGGAGCATCTCTGACAGGCAGCCTGGAGTTTAATGACGCCTCTCCTTTCCATAGCACCACCTCAGCATAGGCATTTCCTGCCCTTAGAAGTTTTAAATGCTCACACTGATCGAAGCATTTGGAAGTCAGAACTAATTTCACCTACACCCTTTCCTTCATCACAAGCTGTGCTTTTCATGTATTAATTCACTTCTTCTTCACTTGGATTTAGCTTTGGTTATTCATGAATCCTTCATTTTCCCATTTCTTTTATCCCTGAATGAGACACTTGAAGACAAAGGAAAGGGAATTGAGAGCCTGAATTTCCTTGATGAATTCTGAGTTACTGTGAAGACATTTAAGTTTTGCTGAAAGTTTTTAATGAGAAAACAATGCCCAGGTAGGCCATGGCCCAAGTCTTACCTTCCCATTGCCTTTACCTTGCAATGGGGCATAATTTTAACTAAACAAAGTTAAAGACAGAGAGGCAGAGGACACAATTACTGTATTAAATTTTCTGGTAGTGGAGACTGAGGGATGCAACTGGGCCAGTTATGCTAACGGGCACCTCCTTATTGACGGGGTGGGTCAGAAGTAAGTGATTCCCAACCAGAAAGAGGTTGACTAGAATCTACACATTGGTGGTTGGATCAGGAATAGCCATGTAAAGTCCAGCTTCAACGCTGATTGACAGCTTTGCTCTGCTTAACCTCCCTAAGGTCAAGGAAGCCAAAGAAATGAGATTCAGCAGAATTTGAGGCCACCCAGGTTCTATATGACAATTTTTGACCCCCATTGCATGTGTGTGTTGGGGGAAGGAGGAAGAGGAGAAAAAGAGGCCAGAGGAAACATATCTCCAAAGGGGTCATGACTCAGGCAACAGGTTAATCTATTTGGAGAAAGGTCAAACCCTATAAAATCCATCACAGATACATCAGCCTCCTTCCCATCCAACCACCCACACTAACCAGCAAGAGGTTCATAGATTCTGGGGCATCTGTAAAAGGAAAAAGACAATACAAGGTTGGGATAAATTTTTCCTTCTTCTATGGCATTGACTCCTGGCATCTTCACTGCCTTTGTCTTCAGCGAGGGTAGGTAGGCTCAATGGCTCATCCATGGATCCTCACCAGGAGTCCTATTACTTGGTACAAAGTATCTTGCAAAACAACAAAGTCAGCTGCTACCATTTTAGACTGAGTCCCTCCCAGAACAATTGAATCAGAATTTCTGAGGATGGGACCTGGACAACTATTGTTAGTAGTACCCCAGGTGATTCTAACTTATACCAATGGCTAAGAACCAAAGAACCACAGCATTACATAATTCTATACACCCTGTGGATACAGAATGAATGCAAGGTTGCTGAATAAAAGCAAAGCTGGCACTGTTCTCCTCCATCTGTTCAGAAAAGACATTTATCCAGACATTTGCTAAGGGCCAGCATATCTAGGTCTTGGGTTAGTTCTCACAATTTCATGTGCATGAGAATTACCTGGAACCTTGTAAAAATAGTCTGGTTCACTAGGTCTAGGGTGAGGCTGAGTTTCTGTGTGTCCTACAAATTTCCAGGTGATACTGGAGCTGCAGGCCTAGAGACCACAATTTGAATAACAAGACTAAGAAGGTTCTTTTCCTCTGTCCTGCAGCAATTTCTTGGGCTTCCTTCAGGGTTGACACACAGTCCGTTTGGACAGAGAGGTCTGCTTCTCCATCTGGGTCCTCCTCCTTTCCTGCCTCCCTACCTCTCTTTTGCCTTCTTATATTCTGGCTCTTTTATTCTCATCAAAATATTATCTCTGAAGAGAATAAACATGTAAGAGTGTTTTATGAGGACAGTGACAGCAGCTTTGCTTTAACTATTTATTTCTGTTCCCTCACACCCTTCTCCCTACCCCCACCCCCACCTTTTTGACTAGGTTATAAAAACTTAAGCTGGGGTTTTCATGGGAATATTTCAGGCATCCATGAGGCTGCCTGAGAGACAAATTTTAGGGGTTGGAGGAGGGTCAGGAGGGTCAGCACCTTGATAAAGCCTCTAAGGTCACATCACATAACAAGAATTGATGACATCAATGACATCATTGATGACATACCTTTGTCTAACAGCCGTTTTGTATACGGACACCTTGTGTTTCTCATTGTAGCACAGTTGTGACCGAAGTGAAGATACATTTCTTTTTGGCACTTTCTATCACAGCAGCTAATATTTATAGAGTGGTTTTTTTACAAAGCATTTTTATTATAGAGAATGTGAAAGTATCCTAGAAGAAGAGCCCTATGTGCCCATCACTCAACCCCAGCAAACATTAGCCCATGGCTGGTTCTGCTCCATTCATACCTCTGTCTATTTCCCTGGAATCCTAGATATCACAACAATTACAGAATGCTATTTATGAGGCAGGCATCATTTGAGTGATTGCTATATATTAGCTCATTTAATCCTCACCACACCCCTATTAGGGAGGCCTCATTATGATCTCCATTTTATAGACGACAAAACAGAGGCAAAGAAAGATTAAGTGACTTGCCCACAGTCGTACAGCTAGTAAGCACTTGAACCCAGGCAGCCTGTCTCTGGAGAAAATACTCTGAACCACTATACTGTTCAGCTGATCAAGATTTGGGAATTTGAGCCGCCTTCTTTTCCTCTGCTCCCCATGGGAGCACTCAGGGCTAGAACTATTGGTATTTCAGCTCTGGATTTGCACTCAATTTTCGAAGCCCACCTACAGTGTTGTTCCTTAGGGAAAATGAATCAAGTCTCCCAGTTCCCACCATTTTTTCCAGGACCATTCATAGTGACCCATGGGTCCTGAGATGATCGAGCTTCCTGGCTTTGTTGCCCTCAGGGCTGTTGATTGCTAGGTTGCCTGTAACATTTATGGCATGCTAGGTAGAAAAGGAAAAAAACAGTACAGTGGGATCTTATTTTTGTGAAGAAAAATGGTATATAATAATCTTTACATCCACACACACACAAGATTATACACATAGACACACACCAGATATACACACAAAGACTCATACCAAATATACACACAGATGCACATAGTGTTTACACAGAAACATACACACATAGAAACACACAGGTAAGTTTGGTATTATCCTTCTATGCAATTTTCTGTGCTGTTAAAAACATAAAGTTAGGAAGTGCTCTTTGTTCCATTTTCCCTTCTGTTGGTTTAAAATTATATGTTCCATTTCTATTCTTTTATTGGTTAAGGGTTTTTTTTAACATTGTAGTTTTTGTTACATATCCATGAATATATTTTTGTAATAAAGACAAGAGTTATAATCAGTCTGTGTCCCTCTCTAGGTCAAGACAAGAACATTTACTTCTCTTTGTGCTTCCTCTGCTTTCAATGTTCATATGATCTAGAATGTTACTTCTAAATTGCTCTGACTGTCCTTTTAAATAAATACTTATTTAGAACTAATCCATTCATTGTATTCTTTGCTTATAAATATTTCTTGGGGCGCCTGGGTGGCTCAGTTGGTTTAAGCATCTGATTTCGGCTCAGGTCATGATCTCACGGTTCACGAGTTCAAGCCCCACATCAGGCTCTGCGCTGTCAGCATGGAGCCTGCTTGGGATCCTCTGTCTCTCCCTCTCTCCCTCTCCCTCTCTCTCTCTCTCTACTCCTCCCCTACTCTCACTTTCTCTCTTTCTCAAAATAAATAAATAAACTTAAAAATAAATAAATGTTTCTTATCTCCCACTCCTTCCTACTATGTTTATTTGTTTCTCTGTTGGAGTACATTCTGGAGTATTCCTTTAGAAGATCACCAGTGAATGCTAAATCTTCTGAGATTTGAATCTCTGAAGATATTTGTTTTCTTTCTTAAAGCATAGTTTTCTTTCAGTATTTTATATGTGTTCTTGAGTTTCTAAAATTTCACTATGATGTCTAGAGACTGATTTAAAAATTTTGTTGTGTATATGAGTAGTGACACTCATTCGATCTGAGGATGCTTATCTTTTTTTTTTTTTTTTTTTTTTGGTTCTGGCAGTTTCTTGGTGATAATTTCTTCAAACATTGCCTGTCTTCCATTCTCTCTATTCTCAGAACAGTAAACTTCCCAAGTATCATCCTTTAGTCTTGTGTGCTCTTGTTCTTGCCATTTCATTGTACTTATGCCTATTCCATACACCCCATGATGCATTGTTATTTTTATGGTAAATGATTAAAGTTATTTTAAGGAAATTTAGACATAATGCACATATATGAAAATGTTCAAAATAATATTGGTATACTGACATATTTTCCTTTCTGGAGTGCTTAATTCCTTCTTGCACAGCCAGGTTTTCATCTGGTACAATTTCTGTTCAGCCTGCAGAACTTGTCTTTGTTGGGGCTCCTGGGTGGCTCAGTCAGTTGAACATCGAACTCTTGATCTCAGCTCAGGCCTTGATCTCAGGGTCATGAGTTCAGGCTCTGCACTGGGCTCCATGCTGATGTGAAGTCTACTTAAAAAAAAAAAAACTGGGGCACCTGGGTGGCTCAGTCAGTTAAGCATTGACTTCAGCTCGGGTCATGATCTCATGGTTCGTGAGTTCAAGCCCTGTGTCAGGCTCTGTGCTGACAGCTCAGAGCCTGGAGCCTGCTTCCGATTCTGTGTCTCCCTCTCTCTCTCTGCCCTTCCCCCACTCACACTGTGTCTCTCTCTTCCTCTCAAAAATAAATAAAAAGCATTAATTAAAAAAAATTAATAAAAAAACCCCAAAACAAAAAATCTTCTCTTTGCATTTCATGTGGTACGGTCTGTGGAGAAAAATTCTTTCAACTTTTGTCTAAGAATGTTTTTATTTCATTTCCAGTTTTGAAAGATATATTCACTGGATATAGAATTTCAGAGTTGGCAGGTTTTTTCTTTTAGTACTTAGAGATGTCATGCCATTGTCTTCTGGCCACTATTTTTGATGAGAAGCTAGTTCTCATCCTTATTATTCTTTCCTTATATAAAATATGTGACTCATCCCACCTTTTGAAGCCTCCATTTGTTTTCAAGATTTTCTGATTTGGTTTGTTGTTTGTTTTCAACTGTTTGACTATAATGTGCCTAAGTGCGGATTTGTTGTTGTTGTTGTTTTTAGATTGTTTGGGGTTTGCTGATCTTGTATCTGTGGGTTGATATCTTTCAACAATTTTGAAAAAATTTCAGCCATTATCTCTTCAAATACTTCTTCAGTCCCTTTCTTTTTTTTCTCTTTCTGGAATCCCAATTATATATATACAATCTGTTATATGTGTGTGAATATTTCCCTCCAGACTATATAATTTGTCTTCCAATCTTATTTACGGTGTTTTTCCCCATTCTGTGCATAAATTTGAATATCTTATATGGATGTCACTGAATAAGAACATTATAACTCTGTACTGGTCTTTTTTTGGCGATTTGGGCATTATGTACAACATGTAAAATTGGGTAGCCTGCAAATGCCATTGTCAACTTTAAAATAGTTTGTCAGTTGAGTTATGAACACATAGCATGCCATGTTGTAATGACATGTTGAAGATAGTTGTAGCTCTAGGTGTTTTTATACATTTTGGGTAACATTAAAAATACTTATTCATTTATATATTAGAGTTCAGCTTAAGTTTTGGTTCAAAAAATTCACTTTCTAAAATTGTTGCAAAACCACTGATCTAGATGATACTCTGGCAATTTGGTTTTGACTGGTAGTATTTATATGAAAGTCTGTTCTGATTGTTGTTTGGGCTTTAGTTTTGTTTTGTTTTAACTGAAGGAGCACTCTTTTGCTGTTACCTTTCTGTGATAGGAACTTAGTTCAATATTCTCTGTGGCTCACTAGGGACAGACTTGCTCTGAATCCTATACCATTTCTCTGCCTTAAGAAGCTGTCGTGGACTCCCAAAGATTTTTTTCTTAGCTCTCCTGCCATGGAGAGCTCTAGGTATGGCAGAGGACCTTGAGATTAACTTTTTTAAAATTATAAAACTTAAAAAAATGAATTAATATTAAACATAAGGTGGATAAAGCAGAAAACTTCCCAAATGTTAATAAACATTAATGGGCATTTATCAAATGCCCGTGCTAAATTTTGTAGTGTTGGGTACTTAAGTTACTTTTTAGATTGTTTGATTTGGAGCCATGTTATTTATGTAAATTTACTTGTGAAAATAGTATCTGGCTCTGAGTTTATCTGCTTTTTCTTTCTCTAAAGATCAGAGCCAGATTTACTATGGCACAAGTGAAACACAAGCTTCATCCAGGGTCTTTCACTTGAGTGGACCCCCAAGACAGCTGAGTGTTGCTGAGGGTAGTAGAGTGTCATGGGCAGGGGAGCCAGACTGCAACCTGAGAGCACTTCCATATAAGCATTTCTGCTAAGTTACAAGAGAAAAGAACTAATCTCTAAAGCTCCAGGATTTGTGTGTGTGTGTGTGTGTGTGTGTGTGTGTGCGTGTATGTGTGTGTGACTTATTTTCTCATTCTAAATTGAAATACACATCAGTCACTAATTTTATAATTAAAAGTTTATATTCTTTTTACAAAGAGGCCTCCTAAACTATATAAGCCTCAAGCTTCACATAGACTCTTATCCACCCCTGGTATTGATGGTATTATTCATTTTTTACATTACATTTTTTTCTGACCATAAAAATATGATTATGGAACAGTATCCTTCATGGTGCCATTGTATGAGTTTAAAAAGTCATCCTCTCAGGGTATCTGAGGGGGATCAGTTGGTTAAGCATCTGACTCTTGATCTCAGTTCAGGTCACGATCTCACAGTTCGTGAGATCAAGCCCCGTGTTGGGCTGGACTCTGCACTGACAATGTGGAGCCTGCTTGGGATATTCTCTATCTCCCTCTCTATCTGCCCCTCTCCCTCTCATTCTCACTCTCTCTCTCTCTCAAAATAAATAAATATACTTAAAAAATTTTTAAATTAAAAGTCATCCTCTCTGAACAGAGGCAGTGCATGGGTCTATGACATGGAGTGCTCTGTGGGCTTGGTTCCCTTCTTCAGTGCACAACTGCACAACTGCATGTGGCAACCTGAGGTCCATCAAAGAATTTAGAAAATGCAGAGAAGTTTATAAATGGAAATAAAGATTACTTATAATTCCACCTAAAAATAACTAGAGTTCACATTTTGACGTACTATACACACATACATACACACAATTGGCATAACATTGCATATACAATTTTTTATCACTTTTTTTGGCATAGCATTATATATTAAGAATGTTCTCATGACGTGAAATATTCCTTGAAACACCATTTCTAATTAATTGCATAATAGTTCATCATAGGGCTATTCCTTAATAAATTTTGCATTTTTCTAATACTGGTCATTTGGTTTGGTACCTACTTTTTCTATTATAAATAACATTATGTGGAACATCTCTATGCATACATTTTGATTCTAGGTTCTTAATTTCCTTGTGACAGATTCATGGGAGGTTAATTATGGATCAAATGGTTAAAGCTTTTATTTTAATGCATTTAAGGCACGTTCTCAAATCATTTTCCTGAAATGTTGTTCAAATACATGGGCTGCCATGAGTTCATTCTACTCCATGTCTCCCTGACATAGTTTTAATAAAGGTAGTGGCACATTATTATTATTATTATTATTAAAGGCAACTGCCCCTTTACTTTCTGTAATCCTCTAGAGTGCTGATTTGGTTATGTGGCTCTAGACCAGAAGAACAGCTCACCCAAGACAATGTAATATCTGGCCTAAATTTTGCAAAACTATCTTATTTCTTCACCCTGGAGTGAAGCAGACACTCATGTCTGACAGCATTATAAGTAACTCAGATCAAAGTATTGATCAGGAGTGGATATGTTGTTTTCCAGTGGGAGGATAAGGATGGAGAAGCCAATCTATTATTGCCTCTATCAGCTATCTCACTGAAAAGCGATTGAGCTAATGATACCAACTTATAATTGTCAATTTGTTTTAGCTAGAAAGTAGGCAATAACTCATTGTATTGTCAAGGCATCTGTTAAGAGGATACTGATGAGGATGTCAGTTTCCAAATTTGATGCTCTTCTCCTTCGTGTACATTTTTTAAAAAGAGAAACAAAACCCAATCTTTTCTTAAATGAAAAATGTAGATGGCTCTTCAACCTCTCTTTCTGATCTCCAAGAACATATGTTTTGCCATTTAATTAGAATTCTGTTCTGACTACCTGATCTTTGCTAGTGTAAGAGCTCTATCTCCTCACCTAGAGTCTATAGAAATAATCAGAAGCTAATCAGTATCCTTGCTTCCATGAAATGAAATCATAAAACTTTAGGGAACCTGAAGAAATCCTTGGAATCCTGTAGTTCAGAGTTGTAAACCTGTAGCCTTTAGGCTGAATCTGACTTATAGCTATATTTAGTTTAGTTTATAGTATTTTTTAAAGTTATTTTTATTTAGTTTTATTTATTTATTTATTTATTTATTTATTTATTTATTTGATATACCAAATTGTTACACCTTTATTTTAATTGCTTTAGAAAATAGCCGTTGTATCAAGCATGGTAACTTGGCTGCCAACATAGTTTTTCCCAACAGTCATAGTAATACAAAAATCTGCCAAAAAACAAGAGTCCAGGGCCAGATGGCTTTCCAGGGGAATTCTACCAAACATTTAAGGAAGAATTAACACCTATTCTCTTGAAACTGTTCCAAAAAATAGAAATGGAAGGAAAACCTCCAAACTCTTTCTATGAAGCCAGCATTACCTTGATTCCAAAACCAGAGACCCCACTAAAAAGGAGAACTATAGACCAATTTCCCTGGTGAACATGGATGCAAAAATCCTCAACAAGGTATTAGCCAACCTGATCCAATAATACGTTAAAAAAATTATTCACTGCGACCAAGTGGGATTTATACCTGGGATGCAGGGCTGGTTCAATATCCGCAAAAAAATTAACATGATTCATCATATCAATAAAAGAAAGGATAAGAACCATATGATCCTCTCAATAGTTTTTATTTATTTTGAGAGAGAGAAGGAAAGAGAGAGAGGAAGAGAGAGAGAAAGAGCAGGAGAGGGGCAGAGAAAGAGGGAGAGAGAGAAAATCCCAAACAGGCTCTCTGTTGTTAGCGTGGAGCCCACTGAGGGGCTCAGTCTCATGAACCATGAGGTCATGACCTGAGCTGAAATCAACACTCAGCCGCTTAACCGACTGAGCCACCCAGGTGCCCCATTTATAGTATTTTTATATCTTAGGAATAATTATGGCTAATATGTATTAAGCTCTTATCCCTTCACATATGTTGTGTTATTTAATCCTGACAATTATTTTATGAGTATTATTATTGTCTTTATTTTACAGGTGATAAAACCAAGAACTAGTGATTTTAAGGAACTTGCCAAATATTGGAATCAGTAAGAGGTAAACCTGGGGTCTGAACTCAGAAAGCATAGTTCCAGAACCTACTTTCCTAACTGCTACAAGGAAGGAATTGCCAACATTAAGAAAAAAAAGAAAAAGTCAAGCGATTTCACGGAATCATGGGATTCATGCCCTCTCTTGAACAGTTGTAACATATGGTGAGTGTCCACTGGAGGTGAAGAGTATTCTCCCCTTTTGATTGGATACATGTTCTCAAATTTGCCTTTCTTTAATCTAGCCTAGTTCTCTCATTTGTATAATAGCTTGACCTTTGTCTGCATTTATTACCCCTGATCTAATTCAGTTGTGCTCAGCTGGGGTGATTTTGCCTCCCCACCGCAGGGGACATTTGGCAATGTCTGAAGATATATTTGATGGTCCTAACTGGGGTGGACTGGGGATGGGGGTGCTACTGGTGTCTAGTGGGTAAATGTCAGGCATGCTGCCAAACACCTAAAGAATTATGTGTTCCAAAATGCTGAGGTTGGGTGACACCCATTGGATTTAACATCCCCATTTCATAGGTGGGAAAAAAGACTAGAAAGGACATGAGTTGCTCCAGATCCCAAAGCAAGTCAAAGTCAAGGGTGGGAGGGTCCACATATCTCACTTCTCCCTGACCATTTCCAGGTTATAAGCTTTGCAGACCTTGAAGAGAGATTTTTAAAAAAATTTTTTTAACGTTTTATTTATTTTTGAGACAGAGAGAGACAGAGACAGAGCATGAGCGGGGAAGGGGCAGAGAGAGAGGGAGACACAGAACCGGAAGCAGGCTCCAGGCTCTGAGCCATCAGCCCAGAGCCCGACGAGGGGCTCGAACTCAGGAACGCGAGATCATGACCTGAGCCGAAGTCGGACGCCCAACCGACTGAGCCACCCAGGCGCCCCAAACAGAGATTTTTATAAATGGTATCTTTCTAGTTTGCTTTGTTAAAATGAGAAAAAGAGAACTAAATATTACAATTGTTGTGAAAAATCTTCATTGTCTATCTATTGAATGGAAGATTTGCTAATTAAGAATCCTCTAATTAGCTTTACATGAAAAATGGTATGCTTTCAAAGTAGCTGGCAGGATCCAACTATAAATCACACCCTTTTCAAAGAATCTCTAATATGTATTTATTACATAACAGGCACATGTTGGCTGGGAATATTGCTTTTTCTTCATAAAGTGTGCAGTTTACAAGGAAGAGGAGAGACACTACTTTCAGTTTTGATTCAGTTAATGACCAGGAAATTCACAGTAAATCTCTAAACTATATCCCTTTATTGTGGGTTTTTATGATTTTGTAGTCAGGTGAGATAAGGTGGTAGTCTTAGCTCAAACCTCTATACTCCTTTGCTTTGCATAGATTCTGTTCAGACTGTTGCTATAGTTCAACATACATGTTGTAGGTTGAATATTTCTGAGACTTCCTGAAGACCTGAAATGGATTACATAGACCAGTTACCTTCATTATTTGCCTCTTTACTCAAAGGGCAAGAGAGAAGACAGAGCTGGGAATTTAAACACATATGAAGGATATAATCATAGCTAAAATTTCCTACCTGGCAGGCACTGTCAGAAGTGCTTAGTATGGACTCTCTTATTTAATCTCATTTTACCAGTGTTTCCTGCATGATACTCTGTTGATATACGTGATGAAAAATATATATTTTACATAATCAAAACTCCAAGGTAGGAGAGCTCTGGGGTTGGTTGATTTGGTGACTTAACAGTGCCTTCAAGGACTCAAGTTCTTTCCATCATTCTAGACTCTCCTTTTCAGGGTGGTTGGAATAGTTCTCAGGGGAGGTAGCCTGAGGTAGCAACATGGCTGTTGTAGTTCTGGCCATCACATTATTACTTTGTGTGTGTGTGTCTCTCTCTCTTTTTTAATTCAGTGCAGAAACCTTTCCAGAGCCCTCTTGCATACATCCCTTTGCACCTGATTGGCTGCAATTATGTCATTTGTCCATTCTTTAGTTGCTCACTGTCAAGGGGAATGGAGTTACCATATGGGTATAGTGAAACACTGGGCTGTGAGGAGGAGGGTTAGCTGAACAAGATCCGGGTTCTATTAACAGAAAGAAAGGGGATGACTGACAGGTAGGAAACCACAGGGTCTCTTACAACCATTTTGAGCTGGGTTGAGTTTCTGTTGCTGCTGCCTTAACACTGGGCATGATAGCAGCCCTTTTCTAAGCAAGTGGGTTGAAATCCACGCGGTAGAATTACCCAGTTCAAACTTTTAGGAGCCCAGGACAAGCTAGTGCAAGCAGAGACAGGGCTGAAAGGGTGCGCTGCCCTGCCCTACTGGCAGGCCTAGGAACCAGACCCCTACACGCTGGTTTGTCACCAGGCAGGCAGTCCCAGGTGCTCCTCTCTCTGCCCAGTGGCGAAGAGCAAGCTCTGGCTCTACAAGCTGACACCAAGAAAACCAAACTCATACTCACCATCAGCTGATAAGCTTTCCCTCTCAAAACCAAGGAAAGGCCTGGGTCTTTCTCACTCACTCTGGTGCCACGTTTTCTCCTTTGAGACTTGCCTTGAGGTTCATTTTCAACTGATTTCATCCACATTAACACTGGTGAGGAATCCATTAATGAATGCTCCTATGCTTCATGGTTGTTTCCTTCTACTATGATAGTCCAGACTACTGGACAGCAAATCAGTATTTATGTTGGCTCTATATCGACACTAGAGTCTGAGTCTGAATCCTAACTCCAGCAACTGCTAGTGGGGGATCTGGTGAGTTACTTGATTTCTCTAAACCCTAGATAATGATGGTAATGACATCTCTCTCTCAAGGTGCAGATTAAATGGAAATATGCACACAAAATGTTTAGAACAATGCCTGACACATAATAGGACTCAATGAATAGTAACTATTAATATTATTAGTTAGGAAATAGGCACAAGTTCTGGAGTGTTCCATAGCTGACCAATTAGTAACACTGCAGTGTCAAAATCTAGAATCAGACAAATAGGTTTCTTCTACTTTTGGGTGATCCTCTAGGCCTAAATTTTATCCCTTAAAAAAATGTCCTGTAAATGTAAAACAAGACTGTTGTGAGAATTTAATAAAATAGTACACCCCGTGTTTAATTAAATACAACTATTAATACATATTCCAATTCTCAGAGACAATGTGTCTTTGCTCTGTCAAGACTCGGTGTATCCATATTCCATGCGCTCTTCTGATTTGGGGTTTTTTTTCCCTCTGCCTCCCTGCTAGTGTCATCGGAGCCCTCTCCCAGCCTCCAGAGATTGTGGAAGTTTATTTAAACTTCGGATTTACAAACTGGCTGTCCTCCCCCATTCTTCAAAGCCCTGGGCCTAATTGGAATGCAAATGTCTCCCCTGGTAGCTGAGCATTGCTTCTGTCACTCCGGGAAGGCCCTTGGCCATCCAGGGCTGGATGGGAGGCAAAACGTACCCCACCCCCGGGGTTTTCCATCTTTGTGGGGAGAAAATGATGATGATGTATGAGACAGTGATGCTTTGGAGTCCAAGGAAGACATGACAGACGGGATAATATGGGAGGAAAATACTGTCTTCATAATGGAGACTGATGGCTTTTGCTTGTCTTCCTGGCATTGTTAGGACTGGGGCTGAGCTGGGCCTTCCTCATGCAGTGGCAGGTTGGGTATGTCGTCCATGATGCCCTCAGTGGTAGTCTTCAACCAAGGGGTGGGGGATGGGAGAAGCAAACAGAGGGGGTTTGTGGGGGTGTTGAGCGCAGGCCTCAACCCCCCTTGGCTTTGACATGCATGTTTGTCAGGAATGACAGGCCTCTCTGGATCTGTTCATAACTGCTGGCTTTGGGGTCTTTTACCTTCCACCCACTCTGCCTCCCCAAACCCCCAATAAAAAACAACTATGTTAAGCTAAAAACTCTTAAAAAGAAAAGGCCCCAGATCCCTACCAAACCACTCCTACTCCCCCTTCAGGCCCCTGCTTGGCTGCAGGAAAGAAAGCCTAAAACTAGAGTAGGAATGTCATCTTTAGAAATCATCTTTTGGAGCAGTTTTATTAATTTCACTTCTCTGTGGTTACCACATGTTTGGGGAAGACAATTGGTTTCACAGATCTGTGTGGGAGGCTGAAGATTTGGCTTTGAGGCGGCAGAGAAAACCTACCGCGAGAACAGGCTCACTAATTGACATACAGCAAAGATGTTCTTTAAGGAAACTTTTCTCCTACTGCCTGTTTTTTTTTTTAATCTAATTTTTAATTTTTAAGTTAATTGTATTTTTTAAAAGAGAGGCTCTATTTTTATTTTTCCTCTACTCATCCATTTCCCACCCCGATTCCCTCCCCACAATTTCCATTCCAGAAATGAAAAGGAAGACTGGACCAAGTATTAAGTCATAATTTTTGCTTCAAAGTCGCTGCCAGTGGCTACCAATCCAAGGCCAGGGCTTCAAAAGAAATGAGTCCTTGCCTCCTGGGCTCCCATCTCTGACACCTCCAGCTGAGACGTTTCTGACCGGAGCATGGTCCTGGCAAGGTACGGAGAAGCAGGTGATTCCGGGCCATGCATGAGCCCTCTTGTACTTGGGAGAAGTCTGTTCACAGTTACTGAGGGCACTGTTGCAGGACCTCCCTGGTATATTTTTTGAGATGTCAGCTTTTTTCAGATGTCAGCTTGAATGACTGCATCATCCAGATAGAAATCAGTTCTGATTCTAAATAAATAATAGGCCAAGCTGAAAAAAAAACAAAACTCAATTGTTTGATCTGCGGGTGGTGGTGGGTGAGTAGCTGCTGTTTTAGAACTTTGAATGTGGGTCCCTTGGCGTTAGCTTTATTTAAAATAGAGTAGTAGCTCTTCATGCTCTCTGAAAAGTTAATAGCCCACCTTAAAGGAGATGGTAGCCCCGCAGCGCTTTTACGTTGCTAATTATACTGCCCTAGTGGGAGGAGGAGTACATGGCACTTTGGAGAACTCCCAGAAGACAGGGTTCCTCCCCAGCAGCTTCCATGATGACTTGAGGTGGGTAAGAGGTTTACCAGCAGATGTTTGAGAACTTGACGCGAAATAGACAGGAGTGACAACAGGGACTTACATCTTTGCCCAAACATTCAAGAGATCCCTCAACTGGTTCCCCAGGTGTGGTTGGAAGCAACCATGGTCACTTTTCCTTTCCCTCTGTTCTTTCATTTGCTCCATCCTCTACTTCTTTGTGCCATGTAATCAGGTCCAGAGTGAGCTGGGAGGGGTTTGTCCCCACTGTCTCCATTCCAAAGTTTCCCCAACTATCATGAAAGTGAGCAGTGTGGCTGAGCCAGTCACTTGTGTGAATCCCGAAGAACTGGCTTGGTGAAGTTATGGCAAGGCAGGGAGGTGCTCTAGAGGTCCTGGTGTGTGTGGGAGGCTGGTCCAAGTGCAGACCATGACAAGAAAGCTGCCATGGAGCCCTTCTAGAGCTCCTGGGGTGAGGAATTGAATCTTAGCTCTGTTGTTTTTGTGACCTTGGCTGAGATCAAAACCCTCCCCAGAAAAATGGGAGTTATAGCATATCAGCCTGCCAAAGAGGGGTATTATTTCAAACGCGAAAGCATTACGTTAAAAAAAAAGTGAGACCCAGGGGAAGGAAGGAAAAAGGGGGCCGTGAGTGGAGAGGAAGTGACACGTTTCGTGAAATCGGAGCTTTTTAAGGTTGTTTTGGGCACAGTTTCAAGAGGAAGTGCCGGTTTATTAAGACAAACAATTGCTAATCTAATCTCTATCAAGAGACATATTTAAGTTCAAGCACATTTTTTTTTTTTTTTTTGCCTCTTCTGGATTCTGGATTTTCAATTGAATGCTGGAATATGAGTGTAAATCCAATGGAAGCAAAACAATTTACGGAAGAACCATTTCTGATTTCTGTTACATGTATGAAGTTGGAGAAAATTGATCAGCAATCCAGAATGATTTGATTTTTTGGACTTCTGCCTCAAGCCCCCTTTCTTAATTAAGTAATTAATCTTCCTTTAATGAAGACTTCCTCCTTTGAAGGTTCCCCAGACCCCTGTTCTTGTCAGCCTGCCCTCTTCCAGGCTCTGAGGCCCCTCAGGCACACGTACGTCATGACCACATCGCCAGGCTCCAAAGGCCTGATTACTTGCCTGCTTTCTCTACTAAACTGGCTTCTTGAAGACTAAAAACACCTAGCCCATGTTAAATGCTCAATAAACATTAGGTCAATGTTGAATATGGTTGGGATATAGAGAAATAAGGATCATCTCTTTATTAGTTTTGTATTGCCATGTAACAAATTACCACAAATCGAGTGGCTTAAAACAACACACATTTATTAACACAGTTTAATTCACTAACGCAGTTTCCCTGCATCAGGAGTCAGGGCACAGCTTAGGTGAGTCCTCTGCTCAAGGTCTCAGAAGGGCTGCAATCAGGCGTTGACCTGGGCTGTAGTCTCACCTGGGGGCTCTGAGGGATGATCTGTTTCCAAGCTCATTGAGGTTTTGTTAAGAATTCATTTCCTTGTGGTTGACTGATGTGGTCCCTGCTTCTTTCTTACTGGCTGTTGGCTGGAAGCCACCCTTAGGTCCTAGAAGCCACCAGCAATTTACAACATGGATGTTTGCATCTTGAAGGCTGGCAGGAGAATCTTTCTCACTGTAACTGACTAGGATAGAATCCACATAGCATAACATAATTAAAGGAGTGACATCTCCTCACCCTTGCCTACTCTATTAGCTAAAAGTGATTCCCAGGTCTTGCTTACACTCAGGAGATGGGATTATTCAGGGTATAAACCAGGGGAGGGGGCAAGCTCAGGGTCTATCTACCTCAATCTCTATGTATAACTAATTCCACTAGGACAAGAATTTTCATTCCAAAAAAAACTCCAAAAAACAAAACAAAAACTTGTTTCTTTTCTTTGAGGCTTGCGGGAGAATAGCTTACTATTTCTAGTATGTGCTCTATTATTTGAATCAGTTTCTATATTTTGTAGTTGATTGTCCAGAAAAATACAGTGATCTGATATTTATCAAATAACATGCTATATAAAAGTCTTCGTGTTAATTATTCAACTATTGGTTCTCAGCTCCAAGTCCCTGTGACAATGGGACTCTGCAAACTGTATTTCCCCTTTGTTAGCTGGCTTCCTGTTAGGTTCTTCTGATAAGGGGAAGAGGGGAGGAGCAGGAGAGGAGACTTGTTCCTTCCTATTTGGCTGCTCATGCTGGCATCTCCCCTTCATCCAGCAGTGACAGTTGGTTCTGGTTCAGCTTCTTCCAGCACTTCTAGAGCCAGCCTCAGTATACTCCTCAGAGAGCAGCACTAGCTGGGTGGTATTCCCTTCATGGAGGTCTGAGCCCAGCCCCATGGGATCTTTCTCTAAGCTTGTAGGTTCTGATCACTCCATTCTTCTCTCTTCATTCTCCTTAGTGCTGGTGGCAATTGCCTGCAGTTATTACCTTGGTGTAGTTCAGTGTTTTCATTTTGCTTTTTCAGTCCTCCAACACATATTTAACCAAACCCCTATATTATATTCTCTCTGTTAAAATACCTAGCATGGTTTGTTTTTCTGACTGGCCCTGATAGATACAGTATCATAATTTTCCATCCAAGTTGCCAAGACATTATAGGGTTTCAATAACTGCTATTGGAATTTTATATGCCAAAGGAACTGACATTTAACAAAGAATTGAAACCCACCTTCTGGTTCCCAAGTTGATGCTTTTAGAATGTTGGGGCCATAGTTGACTTTGCCAGTCTGTATAAGGCTTCCTGGCTAACTAGTAAGAGATATAAATAGGCTCACGGGGGGTGATTCATTTATTACCCAAACTATAGTGAATCATGACTAGAGAGACTCCAGCCTCTGAGAAGCCCAGACTTAGAAATTAGTAAAGCTATTTGTGTGAAGTTATGGAATATACTCAGATATCCCTATTTTGCAGATGAGGAAACAGAGTAATTTCCATGCAAGGCCTTCTTGCCAGTAGAAGGCTTCAAGTCAGGCACTATAGTTACAAATGTCTTCTCACCTGGACCCTAATGAACTGATTTCTCTTCCTGTGTCCCCTAACTTTTTTAATGACATCTGTACCCATGTTCAAAATATATGAATTACTAAAAGATGACTCTGTCTGACTTTCTCTCTTAAATTAGGTCTGCTGATCTTACTCCATAATGTCTCCTTCATTTGTGTTCTATAGTCTCTGAGTTTTGTTAGGCCCTCTTTATCTCTTGCCCACGCTATTAAAGTAGCCTTGTGATTAGTCTTTCTGCTGTTATCTATTTGGTCCACTCCTACCAGAAAAACATATCTCAAATAGAACTCATAATATTGCTTCTTTCCTCAGAATGCCCTACAGGGTAACAGTCAAATATCTCAGGTGGAAAGGTAAACTTCCTTCAAAATTTGTTCTCAGCCTCTGTCCTGCTTCTCTCTTTTAGGTGTTCTTCATGCCAGCCAGACCTGTCCACAGCCACTAGAGCCTGGCCTACACTCCTGCTGAACTTGGCTTTCCCCCTGCTGCAGCTCACATACCCCCTTATCATGGACTCCTCCTCCCCAACCCTATCTCCTCTCCCTAGAGACATTCTCACGTTCCACTTCCTCCACTCAGCCTTCCTTTAATTCTCCTAACTGAAGAACCTCTTCTTTTTACTTTCTGAAATGACCATGTAAGTCACATGTAGATGGTGATGATTACTATAGGAGCAATACAGCTAAGCTAACACCTGACGATGGTCTATTCTGCTCCCCAGCACTGTATACACTCTTGACCCACATTATCTCATTTAACTCTCATGGAGCTCCTATGAAATATGAACTTTTATTTGTATTGCTGAGTAAGCCGCCTTAGTAAGGTTACATAAATTGTTCAAAATCTCATAGCTCATTTTATGTCTTATGTAAATTATTGTATTCTCTTTTATTTATCCTCCAAATGGATAATTGAGATCAGGGAGCATTCTTTGTTCAGCTGTGACCCCTAAGCCTATGGAGTATCTTGTGCATGGTGGGCAGTAAATCACCAATTTGCTGAAGAGTCTCAGAATTCACAACTTTTGCCACCAAATTGGTCATGTTTTTTGGTGCTGAATTTTATTTTATTAAACAATTTTTTTTTGTTATCTATCAAGCATACACCTGTGTTCTATGTAATGTAAGTCGAGATGGGGAGCAAAAAAGTGTTTCTAAGAAGTTTGGAATAAATTGATTCCTGTTTTCCTTCTGTTATAGTTTGAGAGAGGGTCTGTCTTTATTTGAGAGGGATCCTGAAGTCTCTGCTTCAGGAAGTTACAAACAAATTTAGGAGCACTTTCAATTTGTAAAGAAACTCTGCTCAAAATGCAAAGAATCCTTCTGAGTGTCTGCTGGTGATCCCTTGGTTTCCAAAGTTTGCATTTTTGCTTATTGGCATATATTTTTTAAAGCAGGGCATTGCCTGACACAATGTGGGAGGCACATCCCTTTGGAAAAACTGAATGTCGCTGGGCTTGGGGTAGGAATCATTCAAAAGCTACTCAAATAAACAGAAAGTCAGGAGCATAGATTCAAGGTCACGAGTTAGAACCGTGGGGTTGAGAAGGAGCTCAATTTTCTTGGAAATAATAAGGCTGACCTTTTAGGAGGGTAGCTTTGGGGAGACGGTTGTATAGAGAAGTCCTCAAGATTCACATGCAGAGGGACACAATTTTGGTAAATGCATTCAGCTGCCTTTTGCTCTGATTTCTGAGCTGCTGGTGCTCCTGGATATGAGATGGCTTTCAGAGAACCAGAGGCTCCTTATGCAGCCCCACATCTAGGTGGCCATTTCATATTCTTGTGAGGGGCCCAGGGGACAGAGATGGAAGTGTCTGAGGTGTGGGGGAAGAGTGAGGAAGGTCAGGAAAGAGGCTAGGGTAACCAGATTGCTTGTCAAACAAGTGGAATAGGCGTGGAGGGGAAATGGTCATTCAGCGTTTCTCTTTCTCTTTTCTTGGCACCTTGTCCAGGAGCCACTTCTCTAACCCTTGATGAGGGATGGTCACTAAAGTATCCCCACTTTGCACATAGAGGCACCATAAACGGCCTGCCCTTGGTGGGACCGGATTTGCAGCATTTCCTGCACTGAGCATGAAGTCCTATTACTTTCTCTGCACTCTTCTGGCTTTGGTTAGGGTTGTTCTGGGTCATAGGTAAGGCAGAGATACCTGGCCACCATGGGGTTGTGCCCTCCTTGAAAGCATTACGATGCTGGATGCCTTGACTGGCTCTAGCCCCCTGGGCTGTATGTACACAGGCATTGGACCGTGCATTGGCACACTCTTCGGCCTGGACCCACAGCTGTGCAGACCTGGGCCTGCGGAAGCCATGGATGTTGCTCTGCTGGCCAACACTGGCAAGGATACCTGAGCCCTTCTATTGTCGGCCCCACAGACAGGCTGAGCAGGCAGTCTGGGGAGATGCATTGTGATTCAGAGGATACTGAAAGGCGGCACAACCATATATGTTGTAAACATGGATCACTTATAAGCATGGAAAGGGGCACTAATTAATAATTATGTTGGGGCCACAAGCAAAAAAATGGAGTTGAATCTGGAAAACCTGGAATCACTGTACCTAAAGGTACCTTGGTCTCAATTCAACTTAACATTTCTTAAGCATCTCTGCACCAGTCATCATCCCCTTTCACAACTGGGCATGGACCTGTCAACAAGTAATGCCAGGATAGAAGATTAGATGCAATTGTGGAAGTGGGGAGAAACCAAAAGGCAACAAAAGGAGGGAAAGTTTACTCTCTGGGCAGGGGTGGGAAGGGGGCACAGGGAAGATGTTAATGCAAGGAGTTTTCAAAGACATGTTTTGGAGGCATATGGATGGCAGAAGGGGGTTCTAGAAAGGGAGAACAGCAAGTGCAAAGTCACAGATACTTGAAAGCACAGAGCACATTTGAAGGATTGTAAGAAAATGGAGAGTAAAGTGGGAAGTGGGAGGGACAGGAGATAAAGCTAAATGGAAGCCAGGTCACAAGCCGCCCGTAGGCCAGGCCGGACAGCTTGGACATGCTTGGAACAGGACTGGCAATTGTGGCCCATGGGCTAAATCTAGTCTGCCCTTTGTTTTTGTAAACCAAGTTTTATTAGACTTCAACCAAGCTCATTCATTATGTGTCATATAAGGCTGCTTTATTAGACTTCAACCAAGCTCATTCATTATGTGTCATATAAGGCTGCTTTCACACTACAACAGCAGAGTTGAGTTGCAACAGACTACATGGCCCGCCAAACCTAAAATACCTGCTCTCTCTGGGGCACCTGGGTGGCTCAGTCAGTTGAGCATCTGACTTCAGCTCAGGTCATGATCTCGCAGTTCATGAGTTCGAGCCCCGCATTGGGCTCACTGCCATCAACCTGTCAGCGCAGAGCCCGTTATGGATCCTCTGTCCCCCTCTCTCTCTGCCCCTACCCCACTTATGCTCTTTCTCTGTCTCTCTCTCAAAAAAAAAAACAACAAATAAAACATTAAAAAAATATGTATCTGCTCTTTCTTTACAGAGAAAGTTTGGCGACCCCTAGCTGAGCCATGATGGACTACTGAAGGACTTTAAGTAATAACATAATATCTCTGATTTAGAAAGATTTCATGGGGTATGAGGGAGGATAGATGGGTGGGAGAGGAAGGGTAGGAGGCTATTGTGATAGACTTGTGAGTAGCATTCAGTCTTATGAAGGGACCACCATATGCCAGACACAGTGCTAGGCTGGGAATTCACAGAGAGGACACAATCCACTCCTCATGCCCATCACAAACTAGACAAGAAAAGGTAAGGACTTGGACCAAGGCAGTATAAATGATGATGGATATGAGAGGGTGAACCAGAGAGAGGTTTAGAGAGTTGGAGCAAAAAATGTTAGGGCTCTGGGTTTGGGATGAGGTGGTTGGTGGTGACCTTCTCTGAAATGGGGACACTTGAGGAGAAGCAGGTTTACTTCTACTTAGCTCTCTTATGGCCTCCTTGAACTCACTATATTTGTCCTATTAGATAAAATTCTTAACAGCTTTCTAGAGGCATAGATGTTTTAAGTGTGGGTTCAGATTTATCTGATACTGACACTTGAACAAGAATTCATTTACCAGAATGTATACCATCTTAATTCATGTTCACCTAGAAAAGAGCTAATCCCTGACCAAATTTGGAGGAAGAGGTCCTATATGGTCTCATGGGAAGTCTATGCTACAAGTGCTCCCCTGAACCAACAGGGGAGGACTGACTTCCTCATGCTGGTAACACCAGTGCCAGATTGACTTCTAGAGCATAGTAGGTGCTCAGTGAATGTGCACTGGATGAAAATTTGAGGTTGGATCACTTAGGGTCCTAGCAAAAAAGACGGTAAACTCAAGATAGTAGGCTTCAATTGAAGCCTGTTTTGTGGAGGGTATCTACAGAGATGGGAGCAGGTGCGTGGAAGCATTGGGGATAGTGATGCAACTGAAGACTAGCAACAACGGAAACTGACCTAAAGGGGAAGGAAAGGTGTCACCAAACCAGTGTGAGTCATAGCCATAAAAGAGAGGTGCCATTCAGAGACAGCTGAGATTAGCTGGGGCTGCAAGGAATTTCAGCCACTGAGGAAACTATAACTTGTCATGGAGTTGAGGGGGGTGGGCACAGAAGGGGAGGAGAGGCGAATCAGCACTTCAGCCCCTCACTCCTCCTTCTGATCTGCTGATGTCTCCCACTGGCTGAACCCAGTCAGGAGTCTGGGAGCAGGGGAGCCACAATAACACAATGGGTAGTGGCCATCCTCCCAGCACAAACAGCTGGGAAGAGAAGAGCCTCTCACATTTCTTTTAGTTTTTGGGGAACTTGGGCCTGGTCACACTTGTACTATTGAATTGTAATATGGAATTGTTAGTAGCAATATTGAAGTACTTGGACAAACATGTCATTATTTAGCAAAATAAATACTTATTGTTCATATATTTTTGTAAATAGTTCTGGCACGCCTAGCAAGTGCCAGGTGCTTTACTGAGTCACAGAGATGACAGACAGTGCCGGATGGATCATCCTTGTACACAGGGCTTTCTGCGTATTCTAGTAGCATAGATCCCTGGCAGTGGGGTCCTGGGCCAAGGGGAATTCACAGTTTATACTCTGACAGACCTGACAAATCACCTCTCTGATAAAGCCACTGTATACTCTAGGGGCATTTGAGCATATGTCCACTTGACCACATTGTCTCCTTGGTCACTGGTGAGGTGAAGAATTTTTTTTTCCATATTTTTATCAGTCCTTTGTAATTCTTTGGTGAAACATAGTGGTTTAGAGCTTAGTGCTTGAAACCAGGCTGCTATGTGGATTCAAACCCTATCTTTGTCGCTATTGGCTGTGTGAACTTAGGCAAGTTATTTAACCCCTTGCCCCCCCCCCCCCCGCCCTTCTTCATGTGTGAAATGAGGATAATGATGTTATCTACCCTTTGGGGTTTTAGAGATTGTTAAGTGCCTGGCGCATAGTGAGCTTGATGTAAGAATTAGCTGTCATGATATTTGCTCACATCTTTTGCCAATTTTCCTCTCCCAGCGATATTGATGTGTGACCAGGGCTAAGGGCCGCCGGATAGAAGACAGGCCATTTCTGTAGCTCTCGTCCAATTTCTGAAATGGTCTGCTATCCCTGTAACGTGACTGTGCACTGACACGGTAACACTTCACTTTCCTACCTGGACGATAGCCAAGGGCGCATTTTGAGCAGGCAGAGGGTCATCTGAGTGTGTTGGTTCTTCTGATGTCTTTGGGGTCCTGGTCATTGGGATTTGACTGAGGTTCCCCCAGAGTCACTTTTGTACCAGGGAAGGACGGCCAGTTCCTGCAGGCCCACAGAGGCCTCTGAGCTCGGCCAGTCTTTTCGCAGGCAGCCACCAGGTGGAACCGCTTCAGAGCTTGGGGCCTGCAGGAGCCCAGGTGCTCTGAGGCTCACTTGCAGAGGCTGAGGGCTGTGGTTGTGGCTGCCTGAGCTATTGCTGCCTTTGGGGAGATCACACGCCCACAAGGGGAATGCCTCAGGTTGCTGAAAAAAAAATTGAAGGAGGAAGAGAAGAGCCGCTTCCTTTACAGGCCAGCCTCTCAGTTACGCAACTCTGACTGTACATTTTCAGACTTTCCATACAAGTGAAGGTCACCTGAAGAGAGATTGAAAAGTTTGTATCATAGTCACAGGAAAGTTTAAAGGTGTGAGTGTTTGTAGAGTCCTACTGAGGCTTCCACAGGCGACAGAGGGAAGTCACTGTCAAGTCACCAGCGCTGGCACCAGAGTGACTCTTCTTTGTTGATGCCAGCTATGTGCCAGGAGTTGTCCGACGTGCTAGCTCTAATTCTTGTACAGCAAGGAACATGTGATCTTGGTGATGAGGAAAAGAAAGCTCAAAACATTTAACTATCGTGACTAAGATCCATCAGCTGGAAAGCGGCAGGCCATATTTTGAAAACAGGTATTTCTGCTGTCAGTTTATGTTCTTCCCGCTGTCCAGTGTGTGGGGTTGCAGAGTTTAGACGTGGAAAGGCCTTTAGAATTCGTGATTCCTCTGTGCCCGAGATCACAAAGTTAGTGGCAACACTGGAACTAGAATCTTCTATCTCTTATTCAAGTACTTTTTCCAGCCAATGAGTTTATTTCATAAAAGTCGTGGCTAAAAACAAGTGGTGAATGAATAAGCAACACGTAATAGCTGGCAGTCAGCTGGGGAAGGTGGCAAGGAGTTATAAGTTGTAGATTTGGATTTTGGTTCTACTGCTTCCTAGCTGTGTGGGCAAGTTACAGAACTTATGTGAGCCCCAGTCTGTCATCTGCAAAATGGTAATAATAATAACACTGAAATAAAAACACTGAAAGTGAGTTGATGTAAGATGTGTAACATACACTAGGTACTTACATTATCTCTAAAAGGACAATTTTGAAATGGTGTTGGATCCAAGGTTATTTTTAACTCAAGGCAGCTTGAAAGTGGGATCTGAAAAGGTAGAGCTATTTGTTGAAACTGGAAGCTGTGTAATGCTTAGTTCAGAGTCCAGGTTCTAGAATCAAGACTGTGTATTCAAATATCAGCTCCATCATTGGTTAGCTGTGTGGCCTCAGGCAAGTCACCTAACCCCTCTGTACCACAGTTACTCATCTGTGATTGAGAGTCATGACATTTATCTCACTAGGGCTGTGCATGGATTAAATGAGACAATGCAGGAAGGGCATGAGCATGGTGTATTGATGCAGTTGATCCCCAGCAAATGTTCATCATCATTGGAAGAATCAGGAAACCTAGGGTCTGAGGTTAGAACTAATATGATACAGTCATAATAAATACACAGGCAGAAAGATCTACTCTGTGGGTTCAGAGTACATTTTGTAAAATAGTCATTGACAGTCCTGCCTATACATAACTTGATTTGGCAGGTGGACTCCTCCAATAATGTTGATGTAATTTGGCCAGTTGTTTTCAATTGACTTTTAGAAAATAAGTGATGGTGGGGTGCCTGGGTGCCTCAGTAAGTTGACCATTTGACTCTTGATTTCGGCTCAGGTCGTGATCTTATGGTTTGTGGGATCGAGTCCCACATCAGGCTTTGTGCTGACAGCATGGAGCCTGTTTGGGGTTCTCCCTCTCCCTCTCTCTCTGCCCCTCCCCTGCTTGTGTGCTCTCTCTCAAAATAAATAAATAGACATTTAAACAAATATGTGATGGTTTGATTGAAGGCATGAAAAAGGAAGTCCTTCACTCTACATACATACTAATGACAGGAATAGGAATCACTTCTTTTCTGGAGGACAATTGAACAATGTATGAAAAATCATAAAAATGTGCCTGGTATTTGAGCCATGCTTTGGCTTTATTTAAGAAAATTGTTAAGGATGTCCACAAAGATTCATTCATTTATTTTTTCAAAGACACTAAATGTCTACTGTGTGCCCTTGCTATGCTCTGGGGTAGCATAGTGAAAAATGGAGTCACAGATGCTGCTTTCGCAAAACTGATCATCTAATAGGGAGGCTCGCCATTAGACAAAGAATTACATGACCAATTAATGAATCACAAATATGTTGAATGCAACAAAGGAGCTGTGTAGGGTCCATGAGCACAAACAACCAGGGGACCTAATCCAGTCAGGACAATCTTGGAAGGCTTCCTGAAGAAGATACATTTTGGCTGAGACTTGAGAGGCTGAGAGTGGAGAGTGAGAAGGAGTGCTCCAAGTAGGTGAATCACTAGATGCCAAGGCCATGTTCCTTCCAGCTGCAGAGTGTCAAGGGATTTGGAGGAAGCTGTGAGGAGCCTGCTTGGAAGGCTTCAACCATACGGATGTCCATCACAGAATTTCTTACAAGAGTGCAAAGCTGAAAAGCCAAATGATAACCAAACCCTAAATGTCTAACAATAAAGGTTGGTTAAATAAGTTGTGGTATCCATTCAAAGGAATATAGCAGCTCTGTACAGCCTCCTGTAGCACAGAAGACTAATTTATGATAAAAAAGAAACGCAAGATACATTGTTTTATGAACAAAAGTTAACTATATGTGCTGTACAATTCTATTTTCATTAAAGAAAAATAATGTGTATAGGCATAGAGAAGTATGGGGGCACACTTACCAACATGTTAACAGTAGTTATTTCTGGATGGTGAGGTAGTAGAAATTTTCATTTTTTAAATATTTATTTATTTATTTATTTATTTACTTATTTACTTATTTATTTATTTATTTATCTTAGAGAGAGTGTGCCTGAGCAGAAGAGCGTGGTGGAGGGACAGAGAGAGAGAAAGAATCTCAGGCAGGCTTCACGCTCTGCACAGAACCTGATACAGGGCTCAATCTCATGAGCCTGGGATCATGACCTGAGCCCAAATCAAGAGTCAGACATTCAACCGACTGAGCCACCCAGGGTCCCCTTCTTTTGTTTATCTATACTTTATAATGACCACACACACACACACACACAGACACACACACAGTATGACTATGTTACTTTTGTAACAAAACCCTTTTTTTTAAAGGATATCCTAAGTTGGCAGTTTAAGATAGTGGCAAAGTGTAGGGGGCTCTAGAGCTGGCAGTCTCAACCCTGGGACCCCAGGTAGATTTTTGTGAGCCTAACTTGCCTCTTTGCAGAGCATGGTTGTTGTGTGGATTACATAATGTACTTAATGCCTAGAAAGTGCTTAGCGTTTTGGCCCATTAGTAAGAAAGAGCTTGACTATGTTAGCTAGTAATGTTAAAAAGAAATATAACAAATATTTACAAACACCCTCTAGAAGTGCTTCTCGAGGCTGGTTGGTTTTGCATTTAGGATGATGTTAGGGGAAGAGGGTCCCATTCTACGATCATGGTTGCCCATGTTGTATGTGTGTGGATGGCAGGGAGGGGTGAGGAGGAGTGCCCAGAAACAGCCTAGGGCAGAGCAGACCAAAGGTTTCCATGGCAAACCATGAGACTAGCAGATTCCCTCCATAGCCCACACCCAATTCCCTTCTCCCCCGTGTCCACCTCCCACCCTTTCCTCTCACCTTCCTCCCACCACCTCTCTCCTGTAGTCTCTGCTGAGTTGGAAATTCCTCTGAGGCCAAAGGCATGCATGAGGCAGGTTATACATCAGTTTCCCTGTGCTGTGTGCAGCTGCTACCTTTGGCTGTTATCAGTAGGGAGACATGTTAGAGACTCCCCCATGGGGTCTGACATTAGATAGGAGTGGTAGCAGGGAGATAGTAGGGATAGACAGATGCCAAGAGTTATTTTGGGGGGAAATAAAAGATCTTGGTGAAGGACGATGAGAACACAAACTTTGGAGTCCAACAAGGGTGGACAAGGGGTGATGATAAGTAGCCTACCTGGCATTCTATTTAGATTAGTTTTCTTCCCTTGCAGGTTTTGTGAGCATGGTTGCTAGAGGGAGAGATGGGAGTAGTTCTCCGATGCCCTTCAGAGAACCAGGGAAGCAGCAAGCCAGCGTGTCTCGTGGGTAAAGATAAGTTTGACTTTCGGTATGTTGTATGTTGACTTTGAGTAGCTATTAAGACTGCCAGTTGGAAATATCCCATCTGGTCACTGAAATGAGGAATAGACAGAAATTTCTGAACCATCTTATTAATTTATACCTATCCTTATGGGGGTAAATAGGAGAATGTAAGACCTTTGAAAGAGAGAGCACAGAGAGGAAAAGAAGAAAAACATTCAGAGTTCAAGTTTGTAGAGGGGGCAGTTTCAAAGTTTGATACAGGTTGATGAATCAAGTTGGGTGATGGTCAAAATTACCAGGATCAAGTAACTAAAACCT
Source organism: Prionailurus viverrinus (assembly GCF_022837055.1). Taxonomy (NCBI): domain Eukaryota; kingdom Metazoa; phylum Chordata; class Mammalia; order Carnivora; family Felidae; genus Prionailurus; species Prionailurus viverrinus. The sequence goes on along the minus strand of NC_062571.1, from coordinate 24,895,089 downwards.
GCACTTGTTTTTTAGGAAACAATTCTCTAGATCCTTCAACATAATCCATTCGGTGGAGCCAACGCGAACTCCTCTATTGCCCAGATCCTCTGCTTTTTATTAAAAAAAAAATTTTTTTTTAACGTTTATTTATTTTTGAGACAGAGAGACACAGAGCATGAATGGGGGAGGGGCAGAGAGAGAGGGAGACACAGAACCAGAAGCAGGCTCCAGGCTCCGAAGTATCAGCCCAGAGCCGGACGCGGGGCTCGAACTCACGGACCGTGAGATCGTGACCTGAGCTGAAGTCGGACGCTTAACTGACTGAGCCACCCAGGTGCCCCAGATCCTCTGCTTTTTAAACATACCGGGCACATTCCCCTATTAATGCTATTTGTTCTTCACCATCCAGGAAGCTCTGTCAGGATCCTGGCAATCTTTCAAGGTCCTGTTCAAGTCCTACCACTGTGAATACTTTCTCCTCTCTCTAGCCCACCACAGTCTAACTCTCTTGCTCCTAAACTCCTAAAGTGTTTCCTGACTGCTGCTGTTTTCACACTTATTCTTTATGGCTGGGATGGGAAGTGGACTTCATCCCACATGCTGATACTGGTCAGCTCCCAATGACTGCTCAGAGAATTCTAGGATGTTTTCCAGATTCAATGGGAAGAAGCCATGGCCAATATGCATGTCTGTCAAGAGCACTGGAGTGGAGAGGGTGGTGCATGTGCTATTTGCTGACCATAGTAAATGATTGTCTTAGTTTGAGTTCCCCAAAAGAAGATGCTGAGACAAAGGCTTGGGTTCAGGTAGTCAATTTGGGAAATGAATCCTAGAACCCACAAATGACAGAGTGTGGAAGATGAGACAAAGCAGGGAGAGAGGTGAAGGGAGAAAGTGTCTGTTAAAATATGGGCTACCATGCGTGCACAATCGTGGTCTGCCTCAGAATCTCCCAAACCTCAGGAGGAGACCAGAGAGATACAGACACCTGAGTGAAAAGCTGCCGGAATGTGGTCAAGACTCTGTCACAGACGAAGCCAGGTGAGTACAGACAAGGTGTCCACAGGTCCACCACAGATGCCTGGTCCTGTTTTCCTTTCACCTCCTCTCAGAGGTGAAGCACAGAGCCCTGTGAAAAGCAGATGGCAAAAACACCTAAAAAGTGTTCAACCATTATACAATAAATGATTGTTGATTACTCTACGAAGAGAGGGAAAAGGGAGAATCATGATATTCACCAATTGGAGTTCCTGGTTTCAAGTCCAAGATTGTGCTGGTCTGATTAGCTGCTATGAAATCCAGCTGTTGGGGCAAAGCAGTATGGTTCTAATTTAGATCCTTTTTATCACACAGGTATCACTCAGAAGGCCAGAGAATATATTCCTAGAAGAACAACTTTGGGTTCTGAGAAAACGTGGGGGATGTCTTAATGAAAGCTCTTTTCCCTGTATCACAAACAGAGCAGCATGGATTGCCCTGGGAGGCAGTTGAAGGGTCTTTTTAAAGATGCAGTACTGGGCTATCCCATCACAAGGTATTTATGCACTTTGCATTTTAAAACTATCTTTTGTAGCCAAAAGTGCTTCTACCTTCAACTTGCCACAGGTGATGATAATGATTGCTAAGTAAACCAAACACAAAATGCTTTCAAAGGTGTATACTCTGGGGCATCTGGGTGGCTCAGAAGCATCTAACTTCTGCTTAGGTCATGATCTTGTGGTTCGTGAGTTTGAGCCCTACATCAGGCTCTGTGCTGACGGTGCAGAGTCTGCTTGGGATTCTCTTTCTCTCCCTCTCTGTGTCCCTCCCCCACTTGTGCACTCTCTCTCTCAAAGTAAATAAATAAACTTAAAAAACAAAAGGTGTGCACACTTGTAGAAATCTATACCAGAATCTCACTGCTATTAACTGAATTGTGTCCCTGCAAAACTATGTTCAAGCCCTAACCCCTAATGTGACTGTATTTGGAGATACTGCCTATAAGGAAGTAGCTAAGGTTAAATGATATCATGGGGGGTGGGGTGGGGCTGATCTGATAGATTAGTGTCCTTAAGAGACACAGACAGCTAGAGCTCTTATGTATGCTCTTTCTCTCACCCTCTCTGTCTCTCTCTCCCTCTCTGTCTCTGTCTCTCTCACCACCACCCTCTTTCCACTATGTAAGGACATAGCAAGAAGATGGCTGCCTGTTAGCCAGGAAGAGATCCCTCACCAGAAATGAATTGGCTGGCACTTTGCTCTTGGACTGAGCCTCCAGAACTGTGAGAGAAAATAGTTTCTGTTGTGTAAGCCACTCAGTCTGTGGCATTTTGTTACAGCAGGCTGAGCTGACTATTACAATCACTCGAGCCCATCTGTAATGGTTCATGCTGAAGTCTTGGAAATAGTGCTACAAAAATAAGTCTTATACTGAGAAGGGCTTTGTCATCTAAACATCTCACTATGATTTCCACCATGGCCTGGAGGGAGAGTTTGGCCGGGAATTTCTATGCCCGTCCCAGAATCAGAGAACGTGGTTCTCTAGCATTTAGGAAAATGACTGGCTCACAGCAGCAGCTTGATAAAAGTTTGGTGGATGTAACCTTTGAGCATCCCTGGGCTGAAATGGATGTATTCCATCTTCTTTCCCAGGGCTTTTTATTTTAGTTAACACTGCCTTTTCTCTAATGTCACATAGTTTAAAGCTACCACATGTCAAAGCTACCTTAAATTGTAATCTGGAATCAAAGCCCTACCTGAGTAATCTTGGGCCAGTTAAAAGCCTTAGTTTGGGTTCCCCCCAAAAGTTTTAAATCTCAGTAGTTTATTTGGGCCGTACAGGAAACGCCAGTATGGTGGTGGGGAGACTACAGGGAAAGGAAGGCAGCCGATCAAATTGTGTTGCCAAACACATCACCACTGTGGGCCAGTGGAGCTTAGGCCCCCTGGGGAACTTGGAAGATCATGCTAGAACATATGCCTCATAATTAAATCCGCACCCTGTCAACCAAGGGGTGAGGAGGCCAGGGAATGTGTACATCACCTCCTGTCAATTACTGGTTGGTGACTGCTCCTAGAGTATGTTAATTCCCCAAAATATCTGGCATGCCAGAACACAGCAGGCAGAAGGTCTTGGGCCACATCCTGGCATTTAGAAGTTGAGCTACTAGGTGGTGAAATTGTAAGGACCAAGGACATATGGACATAGCATCTGCTATCTGTGAAAGGAAGTTTAGCGCCCAATTCATTAAATGAGTTGCTATTTGCAATGCACTTAGAACACTGTAGGGTACACAAATGCTGTGGGTAAGTGTGGCTTATTATACTGTCCATACACAGACACAGTTGTCTTTTTTTGTTTGTTTATTTATTTTGAGAGAGAGAGAGAGAGCAAGGTAAAGAGAGAGGGAGAGAGAGAGAATCCCAAGCAGGCTCCAAGCTGTCAGCACAGAGGCCTCTGCAGGACTCGATCTCACGAACTATGAGATCATGACCTGAGCTAAAATCAAGAGTCAGGTGCTCAACTGCCCCCAGACACAGTGGTTTTCTGATCCCATATGCTCTTCAAGAACCTTCCCATTCCCTGATAAGGAGTAGAATCTGTTCCTCCTCCTCCTGGACCAGTGGGACTTGGTGACTACCTCGATGAACACAATACAGAAGTGAAGTCTCTGGCTTCCAAGGCTAGGTCATGAAGGCCTGCCTATCTTTCTGTCTCTGTCTCTCTCTCTCTGTGTATATGTATATGTAATGTGTATGTGTATGTGTATGTTTATGTACTGTATATGTATATGTATACACACACATACACACATGTACACACACATGCCTGCACCCTGGGATTCCTACCCTGAGGCTGCCACCCTGGAGAGATCACATGAAGGGACTACATAGGAACAGAGAGATGGCCATCAAGCCTCCACTGTTGGAGGTATCCTAGAACTGGTGTCCAGTGGGGGAGCAGAGAAGCCTCTGAGATGACCCAAGACACAGCCATCTAAAAACTACAAGCACAGGAATGACCCTGAGCCAGATACGCCCAATGACACGGGGCCTGAATTCCTGAATTCAGAAATTCAGGAGAGATTGAAACTGTGAGAGATAATAGATGATTATTGTTATTTTAAGACACTAAGTTTTGAGATAACTTCCTATGTCACCATAGTAACTGGAACAGTGCTTGTTGAATAAAATAAATAAAGTCTCACCTCCTTTACTCACAAGCTCTCCTAAGATATGAAAGGAAACTTTCATATTATGGATTCCATAGTCTAGCAGATGGTCATAGCCCAAGCTCATGTTCCCTAAAAGTCAGATCCCCACAGTGCTGATATGGTAAGGTTCTTATGTAAGGCTGAAATGTTAAGGGTAGTGTGCAAAGGTTAGGTTTAGTCTGGGACTGCACATCATGCTAATTCCTCAATACCAGTTTTGTTCAACTTCTACCCAGTAGGGGCCTGGTTGGTCACTCACCTCCAGCTCCAGAAACAGGCCCCGAATGATCTAAGCCACTGGGGAATCCCAGGCTTCTGGCCATGGTGATTGGACCACACAGGTCAGGCATAAGCCAATCAGCATTTGGATTTCATTTGGGATTGGCTAGCGATGGTGTAATCAGCACCATATCCAGGACTTTTGCTTGGGATTCTAGGATATAGGAGCATCCTTCCTCTGGGAAGTGGGGACTTCAATAGACACACTGCAGTCATTTTGCTCCCATGAGGGAAGCCAGAGTGAGGATGGAGTCTACACAGAGAGAGGCATATTGAAAGAATCACATAAAAATTAGTCTAGAGCCTTGATCAAACCATGCCCAAAGCCCAGACTACATCTGAATTTTCAGGTGCAGGAGCCAAGAAGTCACTTTTATTGTTTAAGCCACTTTGGTATGCATTTTCTATTACTTGCAACCAAAAGTATCCAAATTGATTCAGGTATCCACACATTAGCCACTGATACTAGAACCCTTCTCCAGAGATCAAAGAGAGGAGTAATATTTAATCTATATAAAATTTCCTAACATTCTCTTTGGACATTTTTTGATAAAGCCTTGAGTGTTGCCAAAGAAATAACTACCAATTTCTTGCTACATCTTGGGTGTAAGTGTGTATATATTGTAAAAGCACCAGGGAAAGATCTGTTCCCTATCTCTCTCTTATCTTCTTGTGGCCTCAGGCATTCTTTGTCTTGTACATGGATATCTCACCCCTGTCTCTTCAGATCATTTTCCTTCTCTGGGTGTTTGTCTCTGTGTCCACATTTGTCCTTTTTAAAGGACACCAGTCATATTGGGTTAGGGCCCATCCTAATGACCTCATTTTAACTTGATTACCTCTAGTATGGGCCTGATTTAAATAAGGTCACATTCTGAGGTACTGAGGGTCAGGGATTCAAGATATTTTTACTGGGGGACATAATTCAACTCATAAGAGTGGGGTAGAGGGAGTGGCTTGGGAGGATGTATGTGGAAATGACAAGACATCAGACATAGAGAAGTTCAACAAACCAAACACGGTTTCAGAGTTGTCCACATGTAGGAAGGCCTTGCTTTGATTTGTGGAAGGGATGACAGGAGCTCCTGACAGGAGACACTGCCTCTACTGAGACACAGAGGTGAAGCTGAAAGAGTCAGAGCCAGGTTCCTAAAACACAGAGCCTTTTTTTTTTTTTTTTTTTTTCTAGCCTGGATGTTTCCATTATAACAATCTCTGTTTTGTTGGGTAATTTTTTTTTTTGAAGGAATACACACAAAGCTTTCTCATTGCTTCCAACTGAATGAAATTTATGAAGCTTCTTGTACAGTGTGTTCATTGTTTAGATTGGGATAATTGAAGTGTCAGGAATATTTGCTTATTGAAAAACAACTCAGGGAGGCCCTGAGCACCCAGCCAGGCTGGGGCCACAAGTCGTACCACCTTCAGGACAGCCTTTTTTGTAATGCCTTTCACAGCAGTGCTGTCTTCCCAGGTAAATTAATTTCACACCTGGGGAGGAGCACTGGATTAGGAGTCCAAGAGCCCTATTTCTAATATGAACTTCACCATTCACTCACTGTGTGACTAACTTTGAATAAATCATTTAACTTCTCTGGGCTTCTCTGACCTGAATGACAAGGTCTTGTCTACCTCACAAGAGATATACAGGGGTACGGTGTGGCTCAGAAGGGACAATCTATGTGAAGACACTCTATGAAGCATAAAATGTTACACAAGTATGTATTATTAGTGATAAAAATTAATCATTTCTACTTTTGCTCAGAGGATGACATTGAACTAAGAAATCCTACTGGGTCAATGTTCTGTTTATTCTCCATTTTCTCTCCACCCTTTTCTGGCCCACCCTGTGCCTTGGGAGGCTAACAACTATGTGTTGCACTAGCTATACTTCCTTATCTTGTGGCTTCTGCTTGGGTTTGGCCAATGAGAGCTGTTCATAGGAAATGGGGAAAATGTGGCCAGAGAGAAGCCTGGGTATGTATTCCCCTTGCTCTCTCCTTGACCATTGGAGGTTGAGGCATGAGCTGTGTTCTCATATAGCCACCGCTCTGATGGGACACCTCTTCCAGCCCTGTGGTCCTTACTGGGATAACATCATTCCCTCTTCTCCTCTTCACGTTGAGGAAGATGGCTGATCCTTGATGCCTGTCTCTGCAAACAGCCCCTTCATGATCACTCTTTGAATGTGCCATCTGATTCCCAAGGGACCCTAACTGTGGCCATGATGACCACCATATGGACACTAACTCAACTTTTCCTGAATGAAGAATTATCTCTCTTGTTTGGGGCAGTCTGTGTCTTCTCTTGTTTTTAGCCACTGGGAAGGTCTGCGAAAAGGATTCTGTCCTGAAGAAATGTGTACAACTGGATCTTGAAGGATTATAGGGATTTGGAAGCCTTTGCTGTTTCCCATCAGTAAACCAGATGCTTTCTGTCAGTTGAAGGGAGGGTAGGGCCCTGCCTGCTCTTTCTCTGGTCCCTCCTGTCACTCCCTGTGCTTGAATTTGAACTCCCAAATTCAGCCAGTTCTTCCTTCGCACTCACCCCTTCTGCTCTCAACCACCTGCAGGCAGGTTACCCCGATCTTTGGTGGGACCCATGGAATGTCCACATGGGACACAGCTGCTCTCCTCTCTCCTGCTCCCAGCACTCAGCTTCCCTGCCTGTCTTCATGCTGCCCAGGCTTGGAACCCTGGCTCATTCTTAGCATCTCTGCTCCTATGTGTCAGCAGGTACAACCAATCATTGTTTCTCTCCTTCAAAATATTTATTGTGTTCCTCTTTGCACTCTTATCATCTCAGTTCAGAGCCCCCTGTGCCTCCTGAATTTCTGTGTCAGGATTTCCAAGTGGCCTTCCTTTTTTACAGTCTGTCCCCAATGCAAGACAGCCACATTAAAGACTTTTGCCACATTAGCTTTCCTGAAACTTGGCTTTCATTTTTTCCCTTCTCTGTATGACCTTCCACAAATCTCTGCTGCCCATGAGACAGAATCCGAACCCTGATCTTGGCATTCAAAGCAACATACAGTCTGCTTCTAGGCCTATTTATTCCCTGATGAACCTGCTCTTCCCTCTCACTCCCATCTGACCACACCAGGGGCTTTCCAGCCTCCAGCCCAGTACTCACCTCCTACCCATCCCAGGGGGGCTCCCATCTTGCTTCCTCAGGTGAACACCACCTATTCTCCAGAGCTGGACTCCAATGCTACTTGCTTTCTGAAACCCTGGCTACCTCAAGTCACAGTGATATTTCACTCCTTTCGAGCCCTGTAGGAAGTCTCAGGACATGTTTGCCAAAGTGAACTTCAACTCCTGAGGACATTGTTGACCCTAGTCATTTGAGGCTTCTAACAATGTTGGGGCTACGTGTCCTGTAAGGTAGGAGGCCCATATCACTTACTAAATGAACAAGTAAATACACAAAATGCATTGGCTTATTCAAACTGCTGATTCTTTGAGAGATTGGGTGCTTGTGTATATTCTGCATCTCAGTGGGTCTGTGGCACTAATGCTGCTGCATGTTTACTCAGTTGGGCAGTGGGTCTAAGAAGGAATGGGGCCATGATACGAGGATGGGGATGATGACAATACAATTTAAAATGTCTACCATGTATTGTCTACTGTGTGCCAGTACTTCACACACATGATCTGCTCCTTTGCTTATAATCCGCCTGTGAAATAAGGATTGTTACTGTCTCTGTATATCAGGGAATAGAGGCCCAGAGCAACTAAGTAAATTGTTCTACATCATACATCTGGTTGGGGGCAAGGCTGAATTTGAACCCAGTCTGATGATGCGAAAGCCTCTTCTACCAACCAAATACCGACAGCCCTCGGAAGTCTCCAGGGCTCTGCCATGTGTAAATGCCTGTGTGGATTGTGTCTAACTTCTCTTCCTCCTACTGAAGGCAGGTTACTATTTTTTTTTTAATTTTCTATTTTATTTGAGAGAGAGAGAGAGAACGTGAGCTGGGGAGAGGGGTGAAGAGAGAGAGAGGGAGAGAGAGAATCTTAAGCAGGCTCTATGCTCATCAAGGAGCCCAATGCGTGGCTCAGTCTCCCAACCCTGGGATCAGGACCTGAGCCAAAATTGAGAGTCAGACGCTCAACCGACTGAGCCACCCATGCGCCCTGGGCAGGATACTATCTTAAAGCTCTTTGTATGCCCCCAGTGATGCCAAGGACAGTGCCTTGCACACCATAGTTTGTTAATTGGTTCCCGGCTCTCACCCACTCCACGTCTGAATTGCAAGTGCTCCTTGTAGGAGGAGCTGGACAGGGTTATTCGCTGGCATTGAATAGGAATTCCCTTGCCACCCCCCCCCCCCATATTCTAAAACCTTTAGTTTTTATAATTACTTGTCTTTGAAGCTCTCCCCTGTTATGGCTTTGTTTTGTGTCAACTTGGCTAAGCTGGTAGTGTTTCCCAGAATCCCTTGCCCTGCATGGCTCCAGGTCAGGGCTGGCCACAAGGGGCATTTACTTGATACTGAGAAGGCAGAGGGGAAGCAGTGGCAACACAGGACAGGTGGGGAGCGCCAGGCGGGCCCCTGAGCGCGCTCACCCGGAGGCTCGTCCTGTTGGCCAGCAGCCGCACCTGAGCCTGCTTCTCTTCCAGCTCCCACCCAGGCCCCTCCTACAGACTCCACGAGCCACAGGCTTGCTGTGCATGCAGGCCCACGGAGAAGGTGCCAGCTTTTGCAGGAGCCCTATGCTGTCCGAGTTGGAGGCCATGAGAGCCATGGGTTCCAGCCTGTGCTCATTGGTTCCAGTGCTTCCCACACTTCCAGTTTGGGTAGCTTCCCCCACTTGAAGTCCCATGTCCCCTCCTGATTACCAGGGCTGCTGACCGACAGTGAGCTGAGGCCCCCAACAGATGCAGAGGCGACAACCTGCCATCGCCTCCTCCAGTTCCCATAGTTGTGCAAGGTCTAACCTTTATGACAAATGCCTCGTTCTGTGTTACCGAGAGCATCTCTGATCAAACTAGCTGCTGCAGTCATCGTCCCAGGTCCCCAGGGTCCAGTGTCCTTGGTCACGTGGCTGCCCCACAGAAATGTGTTCATGGAGATTGGGCAAAGTCACCATCAAAGCAGGAAGAAACCTAAGATTGGCCAGCCCCTCATAACCCTTTCTGATTTCCTCCCCACAAGACTGTGGTGGTGTTTCTGGAGGCAGGAGCTAGATCAGATCTGACTCGTAGTGAAACCCAGTGTAAAAGGCCACAGAGTTACTCAGGGCTGTATCTGCCTGAGCAAACTTGAGCTGAACTCAACTCTGCTCTCACTGCTTTTGGAGGTTGTGTGGCTACCCCCACCCCTTTATGGTTGCTCTCAGATGTCACTGGCCTCCAGCTGCTGTGCATGGAGCTGGGCTTGTGATTAGTCACAGTCAGACTAGAGTAAGGTCTTGCCTATAGTAAGCACTATGATCCCAGAGGCTCTGAAGACTGATGCTCAAAGGTATCTGCCTTCATCCAGGTGTTTTGAAGTCTAAAATTTCACCATTAGAGAGTCATTCCTTTGGATTACTCTCCTGATGTTTGTTATTAAAATGACATACACCTTTGGTAAAGGGATCATCTGCAGAGTGCAGTGGAAAGAACATGATTTCTGGAATTATCTAGCTCTGAATGCTGTGAGACTTTGATAAAATAATTACTAATCCCTTCAAGCTACAGTTTCTGCCTATTAAAATGGGAATAATAATATCCAATTTGGTGTATGTTAGTCTGTTTAGGCTATAATAACAAAAATATCATTGACTGAGTGGTTTATCAACAACAGAGATTTATTCTCACATTCTGGAGGCTGGGAAGTCCAAGATCCAGATCCAGACAGGTTCTGTGTCCGGTGAGGTCCTGCTTCCTGGTTCACAGATCATCATCTCGCTGTGTCCTCATGTGGTGGAGGGGGCAAAGAACCTCTCCAAGGGCCCTTTTATAGGACACTAATCTCATTCATGAGGGCTCTATTTCACATCACCTCCTATCCCCCCAGAGACCCCACCTCCTGATATCATCACAATGGGGGTTTGGATTTCAACATATGAATTTCAGGGGACACAGGCATGCAAGTCCCTCATAGTATAGAAGCGAACAAATGTGAAAAGGAACTGGCACAATGCCTGGCACACAGGTGATGTTGAGTGAATGTTAGCATTTACTACGGATTCCCTTTCCGTGAACTGAGTAGTGCACTGGAATTTTTGGTAGGGTGCTGGGTGTGTGCCACCATTACTGTGTTCTTGTCACACCTGGGACTTAGCAGGGGAGTGTGTGAGGTTTTGCTAGGAATGTGTGTCCATGTGTTTCAATGGGGTAGGAGGGGAGGGAGAGACAGGGACAGAGACAGAGATGAGAGAGAGAGTTTTAGAAGAGAGAAAGGTCACCAGAAGAAGAGATGAATAGATTATTTCAAAAAACTGGACTGTTTCCATCTGCTTTTCTCTACTTCCATTCTAATTCAAGGTCATCCTCTCTGTCCTGGATTACTTCAATAGACTTACCTGGTTCTTTTGATTTTATTCTTATTTCTTTTGAGTTTGTTCTCTTCTTGGAAACTTTTTGAAAATGTAAATTAGATCTTACTTAAAACCCTGAGAACACTTTAACTCTTTGTATTATTCTTGGCATCTGATCGTCCTGGTCCCAGTCTACCACTCCTCCCCTCAGCTTCATTTCCTTCTTCTCCCTCCTCACTCATTACAGGTTAGCCACCAGAATTCTCCCAGAATCCGGGATCAATGAGCCCAAAGCCTTGCCCATGCTTCTGTCCCCCCTACTCCCCCTGCCCCTTTCCTCCTTCCCTTCCTCTCTCCTTCATTCTTCTGACAGCCTTCATATCTTTGTTCATATGTGATTTTCTCAGGAATGCTGTCCTCCTAGGCCCACCTCTTATTCTTTCTGAAGGAAGGTCTCTTCTTTGCTTTTCTCCTTAGAGCCTGTGTCACATTTCAGAATCATGGGATTACGTGAATAGTTGCTTTCTGAAACACAACAGTCTTGTTCCCTGTTGTATTGCCAGCAGCCAGCCCATTGCCGGACACACACAGGTTTCCATAATGCTGGTTAATGGTGAGTAAATATTCCACATCATAATCCTGGGATAAATCTAACTGTATGGAATTCACATTTTTTTCTGCTCCTTTGCTTATAATCCGCCTGTGAAATAAGGATTGTTACTGTCTCTGTATATCAGGGAATAGAGGCCCAGAGCAACTAAGTAAATTGTTCTACATCATACATCTGGTTGGGGGCAAGGCTGAATTTGAACCCAGTCTGATGATGCGAAAGCCTCTTCTACCAACCAAATACCGACAGCCCTCGGAAGTCTCCAGGGCTCTGCCATGTGTAAATGCCTGCGTGGATTGTGTCTAACTTCTCTTCCTCCTACTGAAGGCAGGTTACTATCTGTGTATTTTTTTCAACTTTTAGAAACTGTTTATTTTCTTTCTACCTTATTTCCATTTTGCTTGCCTTTGTGGAAGAGCAGCTGAAGACCACTCAATGGTTGTTCCTATCCATCTGGTGGCCTGAGCAGTGGGAGCTGGGGAGCTGAGCACCTGAGTCTTCAATAGGGAACTGCTGAGTAGGTACAGAGCAGACCTGCCCGCCTTCAGACGTGAACTGAGGAGCTGGAATGGCCCATTCATCCAGAAATTCCTCCTTGGTCACAGCCTCTTTTTTTTTTTAAGTTTATTTATTTATTCTAAGAGAGAGAGAGAGAGAGAGAGAGAGAGAGAGAGAGAAGGGGCTGGGGCAGAGAAAGAAGGAGAGAGAGAGAATTCTAAGCAGGCTCTGAGCTGTCAGTGCGACGAGAAGCTGGACGTGGGGCTCAAACTCACGAACCATGAGATGGTGACCTGAGCTGAAATCAAGAGTTGGATGCTTAACCCACTGAGCCACCCAGGCGCCGCAGGTCACAGCCTTTTAGTAGTAGCCTGATCTTCCTTTTCAGTCTCTTCAGGCTCTCTGTAGAAGTACAGATCAGACAGACCTCCTGTGGGTGTTCATGGGAGATGGTGCCATGTGTGTGCAGAACTTTCTGGGCCAGCATCCGCCACGTCCGACCCACTGAGTGAGATTTCTTGCTATTGCAAGGGATGACAATGTCCACACAGTGCAGAGGAGAGTCTGTGTTACCCAGAGCGGTGGTAGGTGGGTTAACAGAAGACACCCCTGAGAGAGGCTGGTGGTCAATATTGGGATCAGTAACCATCAGAAGACACCGGGGAGGCTGCCTGCATCTGGTTAGTGAAGGTTCCAGGAGTGAAGCGGCCCACGATAGGAATGGCTCTGGTGGCAGCAGCAAACTTCAGCACAGCCCACGGGTGGGTATTCCTGGAATATATGACACTCTCACCACCTGGGATTTCAATGGCAACAATGGCACGAGCTGTCAGCAGAAGCTTCTCCCAGGCTCTCTTCAGATTTATGGTGTAGATGCCATCACTTTTCTTTCTGCAGATGTACTGTTCCATTTGGAAGTCAAGGTTGGTGCCTCTGAGTGGGTTCCTGCTGTGGGTTCCTCCTCTGCTTGCAGGGTGTCAAGGGCTCTGGACACTATGAATGTTCCCTTTAAGTTACAATGGGAATGCAGAACCGTGCCCTGTGGGCCCCTCTCTGGGCAGCGCAGAAAAAAGTGGAATTTGCATTTTTTCTCCTCACAGATGGGTCATAGTTCTTAGGTTTGCAAATCCCAGAATCTTAGAAAAGCCACCCAGAAAACTGAGATCCTGTTTATCTCTATATTTAATTTTTTGTTTCCTTAGTTTTCTTTTTAAACTTGAGACATATAACTTAACACAGAGTAAACTGCATAAATATTAAATGCATAGATGGTGAGTTTTTCATTCGTATACATCCATGGAACGAGCACCCCAGTCAAGATCATCCCAGAATCCAGTAGGTTCCTCTGTACCCTTCTGGTTCTCTAACGCCCTCCCTGCTCTCCCTGGCCTGGTGAGCTGACATCCGCTGATTTCCAGCTCTCTAGGCTATCCTTGTCTACTTCACACCCTCATGTACATGGGATCATATGGTGTGTATGTTTCTTGTTTCTGGCTTCTTCTCCTCAGTATGTTTTGAGATCCTCTCAAGTTGCTGTGTATAGTGATACTTCCTTGTTTCACTCTGCTTTTGCTTAATTAGTGAGTATTATTTTGTTGAGCATATACACCACAATTAATCCATTTTACTATTGCCAGACATTCCACCGTTTGCATCTTTGGGCCGTCATGAGTGAAGCTGCTTTGAACATTATTGCACACATGTTTTGGTGAGCCTGTTGCTGGGGATAGAATGAGGAGTGGAGTTGGTGGATCTTTGTCTTTAAACGAGGTTCTTTTGTCCTATGTTCTTGTCTTACGTCCTTCAAAAAATCCTGGCACATCTCAATCTGAACTTACAACTGAGATAAGCCATGGGTGCACTAGGCTTCTTGCCTGCGAGGAATCCTTTCTGTGGCTATAAGGGCATTTCCAGGGTTTGTGTCAAAGTCATTTTACTATTTGACACTGACCCTATGTGATAGGCCTGAGCAACATAACATCATAATCTGAAGGGGGTTCTGCCAGTTGAAGCCTAGGCAGCCTAAGTCATCTCAGAAATGGACCTCTCAGCTAATAAGAATCCACTCTTTGTTTAAATCAGTGACCCACAGAAACATTTCCAGGACACTGTTTTTCAAATACAGCGATCCTAAGGCAATAGTTTTTGGCTGTTCCTATAAAATGCTATAGCTGTTACTTACTAATGTGCCCTTGATTCGCTGACTGATACTACAGTTGGCAGTAGAATTTACTGTTTGCTATATCCTAGTCAGGGGAGACTTTCTGACATAATCCTGTAGTGATTTTTTTCCCCTATCAACAGAAACACATAGGGTAATAAGCTGTGACTATTGAACAACATTCACCAAATTCTGTGTGCCCTTTTCCCAAAAGATACATTACACCAAAGGAGGAAAAAATGCAACGCCTGTAGATTCTTTCACTAAAAGTCTCCTTATCTAGAAAGGGTGCTTGCTTCATGTTTCATACTTCTACCAGAGAGTTTGCAAGCATCCTTCAATGCCCTTAGAGAGGTAAGAAAAACTCAGAGTCTGTTCCAGGAGAGGTGACACGTGTAGTTGGAGTACCTTCCTCATTGGAGGCAGTGGACCTATTGCTTCCCTAAACCACAGACAGGGCTGAGACCTCCCCATAGCTCCTTCTAAGAACTCAAAAGGCTCATCAGCTTGGGGGGTAGCTAGGATCACCCAGCAGGGGAAGAATAGAATGTTCAGTAGAGAGGTGGAAGCATATAGGAAATATCTGAATCATGCTCAAAGTGGAAACTCAGAGACAACCACGTCATTTGGACACCTGGCTCCTGCAACATCCTTCTCATTGCAGTGAAAAGCACCCCAGGAACAGGAGGCAGCCCCCAGTTTTGGCTAAATTCTAAAATAACATTAAATGATTTCATTCCATGCTCACTAGAAGCAGATGTTATCATCACCCCCAATTCTAAGTGGTGGAATGGGAATTTGAACCTAGGCAGCCAAACTCTAGAGCCCGCAGGGGTTCCAATACAAGGTGACACCTTCCATTCTCCACCCTACCTTTTTTAGACTTCATCTGAAAATATCACACAAGGTCAACTTTACCACATAGAGGAGATAAAGAAACAAATAAATATGAGGGAGGAGGAAATGGAAAATACAACTCCCACTAGGGTCTGGCTATTAATGTGTCTGCACTGTTCCTACACTTGAATAGATCTGGTTCTGAGTCTGCTACTGAAAAGGAACCAAAAATGACCTTGAATTGAAACTCTTGCATAGGAAGGTGACGTGATGAGCTCAGAGAGACCACAGCACATCTCTGCAAGGGCTCTGAGCACCACCGTCATGGTTGCTTCCAGTTGGCTGGGCGGGGGGTGCTGCCTAGGTGGTTTCCAGTTCCGATGAACTTCCTGACTGCCAACGCCAAGCTTGGGGTTTCCTCTCTACCGAGTGGAGAAGATGGAAGGTGATATGGCCTTTCCAAGGGGGAGACTCTTCCATCAGTGACTTCTTAAGGTGTGTTTGTGGAGGCAGAACCTCAGTTAACACGAGCATGTTAACCTCAGTTAACTGGAGCAAATACCAGTGTCAACCAAGCCCTCCCTGACCTCATTTCCTCTTGTTCTTATCTTCTCTGCTTCAACCACACTCGCCCTTTTGCTCTTCCCAGAACATATCAGGCACATTCCTGCCTCAGGGCCTTTGCACATGCTTTGTTTTGCCTGGAAAGTTTTCCCCTAGATATCCTTTGATATGACTTGTTTTCTCTCTCAAACCTTTCCTCAAACATCTCCTTCTCAGCAAGACCTTCCCTAGTTACCTATTCTAGCCACAATTGCATTCTGAACTCCAACACTCTCCCCACACCAACACACACACCAACACACACACACACACACACACACACACACCCCTCTCCCATTCCTTGTTTCAGTTTTCTCAGCACACCCCACTATACCATATACCATACATTTTACTGACTTCTCCCATTTTTGGACTGTCTCGCCCTGCTGAAAGTAAACTCTGTGAAGCAAGGATTTTTGTCTGTTTGGATGTGTATCCCAGCACCTAGAATACTATGTATCTAGTGCTCAATAAAAAAGTGTTGCATGAATTAGCGAGTGAATTAATGCATCCTAACTCTGCCATTCAAAAACCAGGCAACCGTTCACAAATTAGTTAACTTTTTCTATGCCTCATTTCTGCAACTGTAAAATTGGGATGATAATTCCTACCTTCCTGTTGTGAGTTTCAAACAAAATTACAAAAGGGTATACCCAGCACAATTCTTGCATGTACTTAATGATTTATTTTGTGAGTTTAATGACAGTAATACAAATAATAGTAGCAAACATTTGTAGATTATTTCCTCTGAACGAGGTGCTGCTTTAATCATTTAACATACCTTAATTCATTTAAGTCTTACAACATCCTATAAGATGCGTACTATTATTGTCATCATCCTTACTTGAGAAATAAAGAAACTGCAGAGGAAACTTGCCCGAGACCACATGACTAGAAAATCATTGAATGTGGATTTGAAATCAGGTCCATCTGTCTCCAAAGTCCATAACTTAACCACATCACCACACTGCTTCCCCATGGCAAGAAGACATAATTTATATAATACAGGTGTTTCATTTTTAAACTACTAGAATGTGTTCATGGATCATGCTTGATAATCATTCAATTTCTAAATCAATTGGAATATTTGGATAGTGGCCAGATTGGATTTAACTCTAAGCTACGAAATATCTTTGGCCATGAAATATTACCATTGAAGAGATACTTGGAAACTGGGTTTTATTTAGACACAGTCTACATGACCCAATACATTTACATTTTTAGATAGAGAGCAGTGTCACTTAGTTTCCAAAGCTGAATGGAAACAAACAGCAGGGCCATGTAGACACACCCTACACTGAGCACCTGCTTTTGAGGCTGCCTCAAATATTATCCTTGTTTTTCTTGTGAATTGACTTCCATCACTTGTGATTCCTGTGCACCTAGCATATCTCGTAACAAGCAGTCAGTCATTCATTGTCTATTTTAAGTTTGGTTGTTCAAATGCTAGGTCCCACTCATGGGAGAGAACTCGGGGAGGTTGTGTCTTCCCCATTCATGGTGTTGGTTCTGTAAGTCACTGTGTGCTCAACAGGGGGGCTCATACACACACACACACACACACACATTCACAAATCATCTTTAAAGGTTTTCAGTTCCCTTTTCTCTGTTTTTGGTTTCTATTGCCTTCCCAGTAGTGGCTAAGACAATGCCAGTTTGTCTTTCTTCTCATGATTTCTCTAGAAGGCTTCATGGCCCAGGAGTTCAGCTGGGACCCAGTTTTAATTTCTCATTGTTTTCAGTCTGGCTCTTTTTCTTGTGACGGATAGTAAGCCATTCAAGCCAGCTTAAGACAAAGGCTTTCAGCATACTGTATTATGTCACATTATGTATCTAAAAAATTGTTCTTAATGTTTATTTATTTTTGAGAGAGAGAGAGAAAGTAGAGAAGGGGCAGAGAGAGGAGGAGACATAGAATCTTAAATAGGCTCCAGGCTCTGAGCTGTCAGCACAGAACCAGATGTGGGACTCAAACTCGTGAACTATGAGATCATGACCTGAGCCTAAGTCAGACACTTAACTGACTGAGCCACCCAGGTGCCCCTAAAATTTTTTTAATTTTTTATTTATTTTGAAAGAGAGAGGGAGAGAATGTGAGCAGGGAAGGGGCAGAGAGAGAGAGGGAGAGAGAGGAGGAGAGAGAGAATTCCAAGCAGGTTCCACACTGTCAGCTCAGAGCCTGACATGGGGCTCGATCCCATGACCCTGGTAACATGCCGTGAGCCAAAATCAAGAGTTGGATGCTCAATCAACTGAGCTGCCAAGGAGCCTGTATGTCACATTATTTTTAAAAGATAAAGGAGTTTTCATGGAAATCCTAGAACAGGAGCCATGTTAAGTCTTGGCCTCAAAGAGCCCAGAGCTCAAAGGTGACTCTAGATTCACAAAGGCTCCCGGGTTTCAGCTGCAGGATCTCATGGATCTTTGATTTCTATGACTAAGCAACACACTACATGTCTACTTCTGGCCCTAGTACCAATTAATGGCTATGTTTGCTTCAAGTTCAGGGCCTTAAGAGAGAATCTTATTGGTCCAGTTCCTCTTTTAGTGCAGACTATAAATCCCTGACTGGGCTATGGATTCTGTATAGTTGGCCCAGGTGCCTAGGCCAGAGTCAGTCATCTATGGGCAGAGGAGTTGGGGCACTGAGTCCTTAATGTGGCCGTCTGGGCTTGCCCCTTCAGTAGGAAATGTGGGCAGGGTGGATCCCCACAGAAGAGGCTGGGGGTGGGTTGGCACAGTACTGACCTTTCCAGAATACCATCTTGTAAAAGAACGATGCGTTACCCAAATCACACAGTGTTATACCAAGGTAAGATGTTGTTACATTGACAAAGATACAGATGCAACTGGGAAAGACATCTGCAAAGCCACGTGTGTATGTCTTTGCCATTAGCGTGCTTAAAACATGAAACAAATGTCATCATTTCTTTGTGATATGTTTTATCTGAAAACATTCATTCTTTTGTCTGACAAGTTTAGCTGTTAGAGCTGTGTGGCTTTCTTGGTCAGGGTCTCCAAGTTTTGGTGAGCAGATTGCACTTAGCACAATTTTAGCTGATGCCATTCATAGAGATGTCAATGTGATAACTAAACTGAAGTTGCATTAACCTTTGAAGTTTCCCAGCTAGTTGTTGAGGTTTGCTGTGATTGAGCTGGTCAAAACCCATTGACTGGTTACTACCTTGATTAAGTATCCACAGTGCCATGGGCCTGTCTTACACAGACAGAATCTATTCACAGCTTCAGAGGTCCCTTGTGTCACATATATGGTGTCCATGGTGCTGGTAAGCTTTCCTCTGAGGACTGGCCTACTGCTATCTAGGGACCCTGAAGAACAAGAAACATATAGAAGGGCCTTTTTGATCAATATGAGAATGTTAAGGAGCACAGGTCAAGGTCCAGGTCTGGATGCATTGCTGCAGTGGGTAGGAGAGTTATGGTGGGGGGGTGGGGGCACTGCTGATATGAAGGCAGAAGGCCTGATAAATGTGACCTGCATTACGATCCTGGCAGAACAAAACCCCCCTGGACATAGACCAAATCCTCACACTTAAAGTAAATGTCTTAAGACGAGTTGAATCACTGCCCACAGCAAGCATTAGTGACCTGCATTTGTCTGAATCATACTCTCTTTTCTTCAGCCCCCAGCAGAAGCCAGTCTCACTGAAGATCCACAGCACCCCAGCTGTGCTTCTCTGTGGCCCATGTCACTTTCTGCCTGTCTTGATAACCTCTATCAGATCTTTCCCCACCCTCTGACAGAAACTTCTTTTAAAAAAACATACATGTTTGATTCATCCTGGGGTTTTTGCCATGGCTTGGAACATGGCAGGCATCAAATAAATATTTGTTGGGTAAATGGAAGTAAGAACCTAAATTGCCTTTTCAGTCACCAGATTGGCTGTTGGTCCATGTTACTTCGTTTTTCTCTTTGCACAGGTACAGTATTTGGCGCTGGAGGAATGTCTGAGTGGGGAACGATTGCTAACAGAAGCTAATTTCAGTGTCAAGTTTATTTACAATTTTCAGATGTCTCTAAAGTAGGTTCTGTGAAATGCCATCAGTCTATCTTGTAAAATATGGAAGGGTACCCAAGCATAGTTAATTACCAGAAAGAAGACGGAATTCCTAGGGGCAGATCAGGAAAGCTTTTTGAGTGTAGAGAAGGAGGTGGAGGAAGAGGAGGAGAGGAGAGTGTTAGTAACATTTATTGACAGTTTACCACATGCCAGGCCCTACTATAAGCATTTTACATACGTTAACTCATTTAACACAACAACCCTGTGGGAAAGGTACTATTATCCCATCTTACAGATGCGTCTGGTGTCCTGTGGTCCATGCAGTCTGAATCGCTGGGCTCTGGGACCCCCTTCTCCTCAGTTTTCTCCTTTTTCCCTCCCATTCTGTTTGTACCTTATAAATTCAAAATATTATTTGATAAATGTTAAATATTGCTAAATAGAAAATAGTAAAATATTCAAAGTTTCACAAACCATTATCATGTGACAGATGCTTCTCCAACAGCACATGTATTTGCCTTCTCGGGAAGCCTTGAGTGGTCAAAGATGAGGTGATGATACTTCCTGATTTCATCCTAGGGAGACCATGCTGGCTCTTTTTTGCCCTCCCTGAAGTAGGGAGATCTTTGATATTCCTCAAAATAGGGTGTCGGTAAGATATAAGAATCCATTTCTTGCTCATATTAATGCTTCTCAGAGCATAATGTTGGTGCAGCATTTCTCAAAACCACACAAAAACTTCCTTCACTGGTGTGAGGATGGAGAGAGATGTGACAAAGGCAAGAGTCAGACATCCCTGTACTGTATGTGTGGCCTCTCTGACAACCACTGTGTCTGCCTGGGCAGATCCATTTTTCCAGTCACGCCAGATGAAGGAATGCACTGCTTTGAATCTGCTGTGACTTTCCAAGACAGGACTACAAAACCTCCACTGTTATCTGGCTAAACAATTCCCACTTCCTGGAAGGGACCCTTTATTCCCTGCCTATTTTTATTGTTGACATTTTTGGGTGGACGACAGAGAAAGCCTCTTCACCAGAAGCTGGAAGCTGTGTCTGAGACACAGTGGCCAAGTCAAATGGCAGAAAGGTTTGGTTGGTCCTCAAGGACAAAACAATTCACTCTTCCAGGAACCTAGATGTCCTGTGTACACACTGCTCAAAGAGCAGTGGTTACATAATTCTTCAAGTATTATCCTTGGCCAAAGCAGAGAATTAAGGTGGCGTCCAGAGTCCTGGTTTAATGAGACAAGTACTTCCCGATAATACAACACTATTCCTACATCCACATACCTAGAAGAGCCAGGATTACACTGGCACTCAAATGTTTGTGAAATGAATGTGTGAACAAGAAAGAATCTCGGGGCACCTGGGTGGCTCAGTTGGCTAAGCGTCTGCTGCTAGATTTCAGCTCAGGTCATGATTGCACGGTTGGTGAGATCCAGCCCTGTGTGGGGCTCTGCATGGACAGCACCAAGCCTGCTTGGGATTCTCTCTCCTTCCCTCCCTCAAAAATAAATAAATAAACATTTTTAAAAGACGAAAAAAAAAGGAAAAAGAATCTAGAAAGTTATCAATTATAAATGTCAAAAGTAATTATCTCGCTAATAGCTACAAATTCTGATTTTTCTCTTGCAAATATGCATTACTTGCATGATAACCCCAATTTTACTGCAAATTACTGATCTGTAGGTGAGGTGAAGGCTGCGTTATGGCCAAGCTCAGCTTCATTGTCAGAGGAATGGCTACAAAATTTGTCGATCAGTTCCTAGAAAACTGGGCCCTTTACAGAATCTGGATCAAGTTAACATTTTCGAGCTAATGGAGAAGTAACTACTTTGTTCGCTGAGCAAAGGGTTTCTTGAAATCACAGAATATTAGAGGTCATCTTGCCCAATCTTCTTAGTTTTCAGATGGTTTGAGCCCAAAGAGGCTTGAGACTTTGGCCTTGAGCAAGCCAGTGATGAGACTGGGCACTAGAACTCGGCTTTCCCAGGATGTGGAGAAACGGGAACACTCTTGCACTGTTGGTGGGAATGCAAACTGGTGCAGCCACTCTGGAAAACAGTGTGGAGATTCCTCAAAAAATTAAAAATAGACCTACCCTATGACCCAGCAGTAGCACTGCTAGGAATTTACCCAAGGGATACAGGAATACTGATGCATAGGGGCACTTGTACCCCAATGTTTATAGCAGCACTTTCAACAATAGCCAAATTATGGAAAAGCCTAAATGTCCATCAACTGATGAATGGATAAAGAAATTGTGGTTTATATACACAATGGAGTACTACGTGGCAATGAGAAAGAATGAAATATGGCCCTTTGTAGCAACGTGGATGGAACTGGAGAGTGTGATGCTAAGTGAAATAAGCCATACAGAGAAAGACAGATACCGTATGTTTTCACTCTTATGTGGATCCTGAGAAACTTAACAGAAACCCATGGGGGAGGGGAAGGAAAAAAAAAAGAGGTTAGAGTTGGAGAGAGCCAAAGCATAAGAGACTCTTAAAACCTGAGAACAAACTGAGGGTTGATGGGGGGGGGGGGGGGTAGGAGGAAGGGCAGGGTAGGTGATGGGCATTGAAGAGGGCATCTTTTGGGATGAGCACTGGGTGTTGTATGGAAACTAATTTGACAATAAATTTCATATAATAAAAAAACTAAAAAAAATAAAAAAGAACTCAGCCTTCCCGACTGTAAGCCCATTTTGCACTCAGGCAAAAATCCAGCGAGAAATTGGCCGCGTACTCAATCAGGTGATTGAAGAAAGGTTAACAAAGGGACTATTTAAAAAGTATGGATAGAGTTAAGAAGACCATCAAAGGAAGTGGAGCACCCCAGGTCACACAAAGATGGAGTGCTGTTACACTCCCAGGCTTTAGGAGGCAAAGGCAGGAGCAGTTCCAGAAGCCGAGGGAGGAGGGGCACCCAGAAGTCGCTCGACAGGCACTGGCTTTGGGTAGGGGGACCCAGCTTGTGGGCAGCAGCCTGAGCATGGGGGGCACAAATAGCCCAACCTCATCCTTTTCCCAAATGGAAGCCAAAGGTCAAGGGAGCCTGATGATTCAGTTCAAAGAGGATAATACAGCAGGGCCCAGAGTGGAGTGAGCACAGGTGGAAAGCGGGTTCCAGCATGTTCGCCCTCCAGTCCTATTTTCCCTCTCACTGCAGCTTTAGATCAGGTCCTATAACCTGGACCACTGAGGTTACATTTTTAAAAAGTCTTAGGATATGCATAATATAATACATATTAGAAATACAAATAGTATTTCATAATAGATAATACATAATAGAAATAATACATAATATTATAATACATAATAGAAATAATGTACATATATAATACAAATAATACATATAATACATAATAGGAAAACCAGAACATGTAGCTGTTTAAAGGGATTATAAATACTTTCAACATTTATGATTGATACACTTCTAGATTTTTTTCTATCCATGCCACACATATTTATTGGATGTCAATGTTCACACTGTTGTAGACAATGTGTATATTGAAATGAAGAAAACGGACGCAGATTCTTTCCCTCAAGGGGCTAACATTCTAGTGAGGATGAGTCATGATAAACAAGATAAATAACCCAAATGATAGTGTGTTAGATAATGATTAAGTGGTAAGAAGAAAAATAAAACAGGGAAAAGGAATAAGACTGTAATTGGGGAGGTGTTATACTTTTAAATAAGGTGGCCAGGTGTGTGTGTGTGTGTGTGTGTGTGTGTGTGTGAAGAGAAAGAGAGAGAGCAATGACTATTTGTAGGGCTTTTCCTCTGGCTAAGTGCTGAGTGTTCAGGTGATGGGGAGTGTAGGTGGTGTGACCTCCCCCCTCCCTCGCAGTTTCAAAATGTCTCTCTTTAGATTTTTTAAAGGGCAAAGCTTTCTCCACTCCTTATATTAACCATTTTAAAAGTGCCAGGGGGAATCCTCAGTGCAAGTTTATTAGCCAAATTCTTGATGTCTATCTGTCCCTTTCTAACTGAGTGACTTGGGGGAAGTCATTTAACCTCTCAGATTCCTCATGTGCAAAAACCAGGGTTTGGGTGACAAAGGAAATGAGATTAGATCTGTGAGGGACCTAGTGTGCAGCACAAAGTGGATGGTTAGTAGATGATGGCTTCTTTCCTTCTCTGGGCAGAACTGCATGAAAGACATGTTCTGGTAAAACTGTAGACTCAAGACCCACAGAACTGGACAGTTTGCTGAACAGTGTCTTAATAGTAATAGCTGGCATCAGTTGACCACTTATGTATGCAGTGGAGGGCCAGACTCCCCCTTGCATGGTTGATAGCTCATAGGGCATAGAAGCCAGGCTTGACTTCAAATGTGGCTGACATCAAAGCCAGTGTTCTCTTTGTCAAGCACTGGGTTCCTCTTCTCACCTGCCCTCCTCAGTCCCCATGAAGAAGGGTCAAGGTTGGATTGAGCCACAGTGTAGGCAAGCGTTTCCTCATAGTCTGAAAGCCCATGAATATCTTTAGATTACCAGGTCTATTATGACCTTGGAAAAGCTTCTTGACTAAATCCAACCAATGCAATGGTTTTAATGATGGGATGCTGGGCTGATCATGGATCACCTGGGCAGTTAAAAAAAAAAGCCAGGACTTTACCCCTTGGAGTCCTAGTTAAGTGGGTTTGGGGAAAGGCCTGAGTGTCTGTATTTTTCAACATGGCTTCAAGTATTTCTGATGTATAGCCGGGTTTGGATGATACCTTCCTAGGGCCCAAACAAATGCACCTCAGAGATCTTCTGTTTCCTTTTCCCAGCTGCCACCAGACTCATGAATTACAAATCTTCCAAATGGATGTTGGCCTCCTGGGTAATCTAACCCAGGCTTCATCCAACAACTTTGATACGAGTCCTGGGACAGGCCAAGGTCTAGTTGCCTTGAAGCACTAAGAAGAGAGACTTCCTCCTGGCCAGCCCATCAGTCAGAGTTCTTTGGCTACTGTAGGAACATTCTATCAGCTGTACTATCCTACAGTCCACAGCTTTTATAAGGACGTTATGAGAGAGACCTCGTCAAACGCTTTGCTGAAATCAAGTAATACAATGTCTATGCTGCTCCATTTACTCCACACCCGAGAAGCCCCATCCACAACAAAGTACAATGGCATAACTCTTTATCAGTGAGCCCACACTAACTGCCAGTGATTAGCAACTTCATTTCCAAAGGCTTAGCAGTATTTTTTTGAGAAACAGAGGGACCTACTGTCTTCTTGGTAGGTTTCCACAAATGTGAGCTGGAAAATTGTACTCACATCAATCAGTAGTAAAATCAACTTGGGCCTCACTTAGGCCTAACACTGCGTTTCCATCAAGAAAAAGGGCTCAGGGGGCATCTGAGTGGCTCAGTCAGTTAAGCATCCGACTTTGGCTCAGGTCATGATCTCATGGTTTGTGGGTTCAAGTCCACATATTTGGGCTCTGTGCTTACAGTGCAGAGACTGCTTGGGATTCACTCTCTCTCTCTCTCTCTCTCCCTCTGTCTCTCTACCCCTCCCCTCAAAATAAATAAACTTAAAAAAAAGAATCAAGTAGACAAAAATAAAACAAGAATTTTAAAATTACCTTGGGCTGTCTGGGTGGCTCAGTTTGTTAAGCGTCTGACTTCAGCTCAGGTCATGATCTCACAGTTTGTGAGTTCAAGCCCCGCATCAGGCTCTTTGCTGACAGCTCCGAGCCTGGAACCTGCTTCAGATTCTGTGTCTGCCCTTTCTCTGCCCCTCCCCCACTATCCCTCTGTCTTTCTCTCTCTGTCTCAAATATAAATAAACATTAAAAAAAAAAAAGGAACAAGTGCTCAGATTATCAGCATATCAGGGCAGGAAGAAAGTGCTGGAATAACTAATATAGTGGTCTTGAAGTTGTACATTTACCATCTTTCTTTGATAATCAAGAAAGGCAAAAGCTACACAGTCATTCATATTAAATGTTGATCATTTAGTTAGTCTACCCTAGCAACCTCAGACCCACTACCCATCCTATTGCTTCCTTGATGACAGCAAGTGCACATGACCTCTCCCCTCATCCATAACAGCAAACGTGGAGTCAAGGTTCCTAATTAGAGGGGAGGTTTGTTTGTTTTTTAAATTGTTTTATGTTTTTTATTTTATTTTGTTTTTCAGACGAGGTGATCTTCTCTTACATTTGGGTTGAGGGTGATTGTCAATTCCCTATGACTCTTTATGTGCCACAGCCAAGTACTTTGAAAGTGAATTTTATTTGCTTAAGGATGTGGCTTAATTGACATTGCCCAGTGTATCTGATCTCTTTGTTACCTTTCATCTTTTTGCTCATGGAGTGAAACCCTTTATTTGCCTCATTTATCCTAGAGTCCCCTATTTGAATGAGACCCTCTGTGTAAAAATCAAAGTATTAAAAAATTATAATAGTGATAAAACCTTGAAGAAGTATTCTTTACTTTAGTAGGGGGTTCACTATGTGATCCTTTAGGTAGTGAACACAGCCAAGAAAATATACTTAAATCTGTGCTTTCGTTTTACTCACTGCATGTCACATATGCTAGTCTATATATGTAAAGATTGTCTTGTCATCATCCATTAGCTACTTTCGTTTCTCATAAAATAACAAACCCATATATTCTTTGGTCTTGTTATAAAATATGATTTTAAGTTATTATTTCTCTGGGTATTATTTTTTAATCATTGAAGAACATGTAAAAATGTTGAAGGATCGTATTGATAGCCAGCATCTATGGAGCGCATTGATAACAGACACTGCTCTCTAAAGGCCATACATGCATTCGGTTATTAAAACTACTCATGAAGTTATGACATTAAGCTATCATTATTTTTCCATCTTTATCTTGAACCATTTTGGTTTTTTTTTTTTTTTCTAAAAAAAGAAAAACTTAGAAGAAGCCAGTATTTTTTTCTCCCTTGGGAGAAAAAAAAAGAATTCTAACATATTAATAAAATACTTCCTCACTGTTCTTTTGGCTTCCCAAGTCAGCTTGAACTAAGCCTGCATGAATGAGTCTTTAGTGTTAAGGCTAGAAACTTTTATCAAGGAGTAGTAGTAGATTTATATTACTAGACACAAGATGGGATTTAAAGATGACAGAGTTACTAATCATTCATTTGTTCATTCTCATAACAAGAATTTATTGAGCACTTATGATATGTAGGACACCATGGTAGACATTAGGGATACAGGGATGAAGAACACACACTCTTCAGATTCCTCTTCAACGTCCATTACAGTAAATTACCTACGTGCAGGTTCCACTTAGTTCACTGGACAAATTATCTGATGTATTTTAGAGGCGGATTCCTTCTTCCCAGTGCTGACCCCAACTAGCCTGATTCTCCCTTATTCTTACTTGTGTACTGTTCTTGAGGACTACCTGAGTTTTTATTGGGCTACATCATGCTCTACCACTTGGTCTGGATCCAAGGTTCTTGGTGGCACAAAATCCATTTAATTCCCAATCTACTCCCCAGAGACTTTCTGATGAGTGGATTCCTTGTGTCTCACACCCTTGAACTACCCAGTCTTTTAGACATAGGGGAATTTATCTACAGACAATGATGGGTATCTGACCCAGTACAGGCATTGATTAAACGGTGACGCTCTCACCCAGCCCAGGGGTCATGACCTTTTCTTGGGTATTCTTTCTTCCAAATTGGGCAGAATGTCCACCTTGTGATTTGTCTGAAAACCCTGTTAAAGTTTGTCTCTCTAGCTACTTCATCCTTTGACCCAGTGTTTGAAAATTTGTCAAAGCCAATTCCTGTAAAATAATAATGCCCCACTTAGTCTCAGATCTAGATGTAGGCTAGATTTCCAGAAACCCTGGAAATAATTGGGAAGGGGAGTGGGGGAAATAAAACCTCAGAGCAACCAAAATAGCAGTCATTGAGGCCATGCACTAAAGCCCATGTAGACTTGTAGGCTCAGTGTGTTAGCTGCCTGTTGCTGCTGTAACAAATCCCACCCCCTCCCCACACCCCTGACTTAGTAGTTTAAAACAGTGTAAATGTATTGTCTTACAATTTTGGAGATAAGAAGTTTGAAATGGGTCTCACTAGGCTAAGATCAAGGTGTCAGGAGGGTTATATTCCTTTGTGGGGGCTCATGGGGAGACTTCATTTGCTTTGCTTTTCCAGCTTCTAGCTTCCAGCTGCCTGAATTCCTTAGTTTACAGCCACCTTCCATCTTCAAAGCCAGCAATGGTTGGTTGAGTCTTCCTTATATCCAATCACTGCAACACTCCTGCTTCTCTCTTTCACTCACAAGGAATTTTGTGATTATATTGGGACCAACTCATAGTCCAGAATGATCTCCATATCTCAAGGTCAGCTGAATTCCCCTTCCCATGTAACATAACACATCCAAGGATTCTAAGGATTCAGACATAAACATCTTTGGGGAGGGACATTATTCTGACTTGCACACCCAGGCTCAACTCCACACATCATTAGTCCATAGTAATACAAATATGGTTATTTGGTGTGTGAGCTGTCAAAAGCAGAGAGCACACTGTGAGTGACAGACAACTGTCTGCAATAGGAAATGAGAGCTGGGAGTCTAATGTCAAAAGAAGAGATTAAAACCGAAAATCAGCCCCAGAACCAGGAAATCGCAGGAGTCTGAGGTCACAGAGAATACAGAGACTTCTGTCTACTTCAGTGACTCCTTGGGGTGTTCTGTTTTATGGCACAAAACTTTAAACACTGTTCAAAATTGTGACCCTGAGTCATTAATAAAATGTTTAAAACTCAAGCAGCATACCACATTAAAATTTTTTTAATATTTATTTATTTTTGAGAGAGAGAGAGAGGAAAAGACAGAGTACAAGTGGGGGAGGAGCAGAGAGAGAAAGACAGAGACACAGAATCTGAAGCAGGCTCCAGGCTATGAACTATCAGCACAGAACCCAATGTGGGGCTAGAACCCACGAACCATGAGATCATGACCTGAGCTGAAGTCGGATGCTTAACTGACTGAGCCACCCAGGCACCCTGATACCACATTTTTTAAAAAAGGATTTAAACAATGAAATCATAAAACATCCAGCAGAAATCTAATGAATATTCACTGACTTCCGAATGAGAAAGGATTTTCCAAGCAGGAAAACGAAGGAAGAAATAAAAAAAGAAAAAGGAGGGGCGCCTGGGTGGCGCAGTCGGTTAAGCGTCCGACTTCAGCCAGGTCACGATCTCGCGGTCCGTGAGTTCAAGCCCCGCGTCAGGCTCTGGGCTGATGGCTCAGAGCCTGGAGCCTGTTTCCGATTCTGTGTCTCCCTCTCTCTCTGCCCCTCCCCCGTTCATGCTCTGTCTCTCTCTGTCCCAAAAATAAATAAACGTTGAAAAAAAACATTTTTAAAAAAAAGAAAAAGGAGCCATATTTTAATATAAATAGATGTTAATATTTACACATTAAAACCACATTATTTAATTACACATTGTAAACAAATTAAAAGGTAAGGAGCAAGTTGTGAAAATTATTTGTCAGAAATAGTATAGTCAGTAATCTTAACAGAATTCACACAAATCAATGAGAAAAATATTAAGCCCACAAGAAAAAAAATGGGCATATTTTATGTAGAAAATATTAGTGGCAAATTAATATATTAAAATGTTTAAATTTAATGGTAGTAAAAAGTCAAAGAGTTATGACAGTTTTAACTTATCGAATTAACAGTGATTTTTAAAAAAATGATAATATTTAATGTTGGTAAGGGTGTTGTAAATTAACACTCTTCTACGTTGCTGGGGATATATAAATGATACAAATCTTTTGGAAGGCAGTTTGACTGTATGTATGAAGAGCCTACAGATATATTTTGACATATGAATTCCACTTACAGGTATTTATTCAAGAGAAATAAAAATAGACACAAAGATTTCTGCAAAAAAGATGCCATCCTTATTTATAATAAAAACAACAGACTTAACCAATGAAAGTAATAGTTAAGTGATGATTACAGATGATGGTCAGACAGAGCCATTAAAACATATTTTCAAAGAATGTTTAATGATATAGAAAACATTAAGTGAATTGTGACATTTAAAACACTTCAGCATACATTTTATGCAGAATAGGATGAGAAAAATTATAGCAAATGTTAATAGAGTTATGGATTTGTGATTAACTTTTGCCTTATTTTTTCTTTCCCAAATTTATAAGCTTTTGAAAATAAGCATGTGTTTAGTTTTATGCTTAGAATGTATTGTTTTGTTTTTAACAATCAAAAGTAGAGAGGGCATGTAGTACACTTTAGAAAGATTTTTATATAAAATTGTTGAATGGTTTGGGTGTTTGAAACTTCAGTTGTGTAAACAATTCATCTACATGCAGTCCTGTCTCCCAAGATGGTGGATAAGACACTGATGTACTTTGGATATACTGACTTATTTTAATGAAAAATAAAACTCTAAATTCATATAATTGGTTAAGTGTTTGGCTTATCAGAGCATTTTCCAAAGTGTGTTTCAGGAAACTGGAGTGCTTTAAGTTGCCCTGGGAGAAAAAGTATTTGGAGTTCAAATGAAATTGGGAAATCCTGTATACTTTCTCTTCTTGGAGAGTCACAATTTACATTTTCAAGGGTCTGAAAATTCCTAAAGTAATGAATCTGCACAATTTTTTTGCAGTATGGTTGATATACAATGTTACATTAATTTTAGGTGTATAACATAGTGATTCAGCACTCTATACATTATACTGTGCTCACCATAAGAGTAGCTACCATCTGTCACCTTACAATGCTATTATAATATCACTGATTGTATTCCCTATGCTGTGCCTTTCATTCCTGTGACTTATTCATTCCATGGAAACCTGCTTAGTTTTGTTTCAACCAGAGTTTCCAGAAGTGGTACTCTTCTGAATTCTACTAACACCTATTAACATCTCCTTCCAAATCATGTTTCAGGTATGTTACACACTTGAAAAAATCATGGGTTTAAGAAAAGCTCACCTGACTCACTTTTGCTCACAGTTTTGTAGACTGTGAACTAGAATATGTGAGTCCAGTTTCAATGAACTTTTCTAGAACTGTCAAGAAAATTCTAGTTGGAAGGATAATAAGGTATAATTGGGCAAGCTTGAAGCTTTATGTGATGGTTATATGCTTGGTAAGACTTCAAGCTCTCTCTTTTAAGTTTATTTACTTATTTTGAGAGAGAGAGAGAGAGAGCGAGAGCATGCACATGCGTGGGGGAGGGGGAAAGATAGAGGGAGAGAGGAATTCTAAGCAGGATCTGCACTGGCAGTGCAGAGCCCTACACAGAACTCAAACTCACGAACCAGACTTCACAGACGGAGCCATCCAAGTGCCCCCTCAAGCTCTCTTGCATGCTGCAAGATTCCCCTCTCCCACATCCCACATCCCTTCACCAGTCCCAAGCAGTGAAAAGCTGCCAGCCTCAAGTACTCTGAGTTGCTGAAGGTTTTCAGGTTTTCCTTTCCAAGCACACTATGCCCAAAGGGGATGGGACTTTCCAGGCATGAAGCCTGAAGAACACTTCTCCAACTTCCTGCTCCAGATTGCAGAATACTGTGCAGTCCTGTAGTTACACCTGGTACCTCTGGATGAGATGGTAGGGTCCATTGCTAGAAAGTAAGCCTTACGTTAGAAGATAAAGAGGATGCGTGGGGCCACCAGAGAATGGTGCAAACGAGTTATGTCTTTCAGCAAGTGGCCTGTGAGTGCCTTCTCTCTCTCCAGTCTTTTACGCTCTTCCCACAAGGTCTATTTCATCCTTTTGAACCCGTGGGCTTTTCCTTAAGGTGCAGGATGCCAGGCAATGTGCTGTTCTTGGAGCTGAGGGAGCCAAGCTGTGATCTTCAGGTCCACTCAAAACACTGTCTTTGGCTCATATTGACATTCTTAAACAGCACTCATTAAGTGTCCTGTTATGTTCCCAGAATCTCTGACCCTTTTATCTGGCTTCCCCAGAGTCCCAGGAAAAAGTGGAAGTAAGTAAGCAGGCGGTGAGAAACCTATGCCATCCTGCTTAGCTTCACAGATCCCCATGACACTAGGGTAAGCTGGGAGCTCCACGATCATCCCATCTCATCTCACGTGGGTATCTAGGCTTTAGAGGAGAGAGGAGCATTCAGAGAGGCCTCTAGATCCACATTTGCCACTGCAATCACAGTAACTCTGCTTTTGAATATATTAAGGCAAGATTTAGTTTGAAAACAGATCCCTGCTGCTAAAGAAAAAGCTGAAGGCAATGGATCTAGTCCAGCCTCATGCATGAATCTCTCTGTATCGAGTAATCATGTAGCTTCTTCCTACAGCCCTCCAGTGATGGGGAGCTCATTACCATTCCATATTTGGTCATATAGTATATGAAACAGAAATCTGATTCCCTGAGACTCCTACCCATTTGTCTCAGTTCTGCTTTTTGGAGACAGATGGAAATAGTTTAAACCAATTTCTAGCTTTAAGCTCTACCAGGGAAGGGACTTTGTCAATTTTGTTTTTGGTGTGTCTCTGGAATAATTTCTGGCATTCAGGGAGAGCTTATTAAGTGATTAGTAAGTAAATAGATGCATGAGTACCCTTATGTATCTGTTGTAAGATTACCATATGACTTGCATCTTAAAAATGACATACCTAAGGGCTCATGTGATGACAACTTCCTTATCCCTTCTTAGTCAGTGTCCTCTCTATCAAAGAAGTCTAGCATAGAGTAGCAATATGCTAAGGGTCTTTGGGTATGGGGCAAGGAGACTTGGGATTTAACTTACTCTGCTCTGTGCTTCTGAAAAAAGCTAAAACAGGCACTGTATGAAGGCAACTTGACAATCATGAAGAAAGCTACCAGCCTCTTGTTAGGGAATAAAGTATGACCCAGACATGAGGGTCATGCTTATGTATCCTCATCATTGATGGCCACCAATGTAATAGGCTTGAGAAGCACTGGAAAACCCCACCAGTTCCTGTGATAAGGTGAGAAACTTCACCATTAGCAAGCCATTCCTTTGGATAAAGTACTTATCTTTCTTCTAAACGTAAACATTAGTCATATTGAGTTGCCAGCATCTTAGAGTGAATTAACTGACTGGGTTGTTTTCTTTAAGGATAAAAGTCCTTTGAGATGCTGACTTCTGCGGGGAGGAAGAACTGAGTATCAGAGAGAGAAGGGGACAGGCAAGTTAGCTGGAGGGTGAAAGAAGTACATTTTGTTACACTTGATACATGCGTAGGCTCCATACAAGCTGCCCTGTTTAGAAAAGGCTATTTGGGGGACGGTGTTGGTCTGGCTCCATGGAAACCCTTTGAAACTGCAGACAACCCCCACCCGCTATTGTGAGTTTTCCATATGAATATGATGCCACAGGACCAATGCACTCAAACATTTTGGGAGAGAGGTGCTAGATATGTTTAAATGACTATCAGGCCGGTGGGGAAGATGTCCAAGCTTGCCTGAGACTATCCTCTCACCACAGAAGGGAAAAACCAATCCCTGGCAAGCACGAGGCTGATTATCAGCCGTGTGATGAAGTGTTACTTCCTGTGCAGGACATTCACAATTCTTGAGAAATTCTTTCCCAATCAGAGTGAATGACAGTTTTAGAAAATGAAGGCCTTTGTTTTCTTCCTGTAAGCATGCGCTCCCTCCTTTACTTCCCTTCCCCCAAATCATATACCTATCCCAGAGAAAAGATTTGATTTTGGATTTTGTGCCCACATGGGGTGGTGGGGAGTTAAAAAAATGTAATTTTTCTGCCCTAACTGAACTTGAATTACCCATACAGACATCTCTTTCATAGTCCTTGCAGCCAAATGTTGCTTTTTGTTCCTTTTCAGATAATGCAACTAATATCATTATCCATGTGGGGGTGTGTTTACTATTCTGAGATCACATTAACATTACTCATTTAACGATCTGCAATGTTTTGAAACCAGTGTGTCTCACCATATCCCAGAGTGGGATTTTTTTGTCTACTGATGTTTGATTGATAAGGACCGCCCCTGACCATGACCTTTAAAGATGTGCAGTCCGTAGGGTGTGGGATTGAGGCTCAAGGAGGCAAAGGCCACCCTATCAGCAGGATCACTGTTGACTCCTGCTCAGCAAATGACAGTGCACACTCTGTAGCAGGTTGGATGCTCTCTGAACTGGCGGAAGGCCCAGGAAGCTGCTCTGAGCTGCCCAGACGGAGCAACCAAGACTGAAACTGGAGCTGTCAAAGGTGGCTGCTTGAGTTTTCCATTCTGGCTGATTAGAAGGATAATGAGGCACTGTGTTCATTTATCGATCACACATGGATAAAAATGCCTGTTTTATGGCAGGCCCTGGGCACAAGGGTGAGGGTAATGACTGGTAAGACATCACCTTTACCCCAAAGGAGTTTTCAGTCTAGCAGAGAGACAGACAGATAAACAAGTGTGGTAGATACCTTACAAAGATAGACTGTGCAGATCAGAGAAAGTACTCCACTCTCTAAGGGTGGGGGGGGGGAAGGAGGTGGTTAGAGAAGACAAGAGAGAGAGAATGCATAGGCTGGGTCTCCAAGAGTAAATAGGTACTTGCCTAGGCGACAATGAGGTACACATGCAATATATATATATATATATATATATATATATACATATATATATATATATACATACATTTGCAAATAGGTTGAACAGCATGATGCTTTGGGGGAACTTCTAAAAGTTTGACGGCTAGGGTCTAAGTTGGAGGGAGGAAAGGGAGAAGATTAGAGATGAAATATGGGGGCAGGGTGAAAGAGCCCCTTGCAGACTGTGCAAAGGGGTTTTTATTCTACCCTGTAAGCAATGGAAGCCACTGGCTAGACATTAAGTGAGGTAGTGACTTAACAGACCTTCATTTTAGAACGGTCTCTTGGGTAACCAAGAGGAGAATGGGTCTGAAAGACTCAGGAAAACCAGCTGAGAGGCTATCAAAATAACTCACAGAAGACAAGAGAGATGAAGCCGAGGCAGTGACAGTGAAAGGGTTAGAGAAGGGGTAGAGAAGTTTTTGAAAGCTGGAATCCCCAAGACTTGATGGCCGTGTGGTAAAAGGAGCGGTTGGGAGGTAAAGGAAGATGAGAGAGCCGAGTCAACGCCCAGGGTTCTGGTTTGAGTGACCAGAGATGACATGGGGAGGAGAGAGTGTAAGAGAACTAGCTCAGTTTTGTGCCTCCTCAATTTGAGATGCTTGTGGGCTGCCCAAGTGGAGAGGCCCAGCGTGCACTTGCTTAAGTGGGTTTGATGCTCAAGAAAATAGGTCAGAGGTGAGGAAGAAAACATGAAAGTTGTTTACATGTAGGTGGTTAAAACCATGGCTGAGAATGGCCATGTTCTATGAGAAGGACCAAAAGTCAGGGACAGATCTTTGGACTCATCAACTGGAAGAAGTGGGCAAAGAAAAAGGGGCCAGAAAGGGAAACTATGGAAGAGAAGGAAGGCGAGCTGGATACAAGAAGGCAGGGAAGAGGGTTTTGAAATGAAGACATGATCCACAATGTCAGACACTTGGGGGAGGCCAGTGAGGTGTGGACAGGGGAAGCCTGCTGGAGAAGGCCATCAGTGGTGTTGAGGTAGAGTGGCTACAGTGGGGCACCAGGCAAGGAGGACAAGATGTGGGGGAAGAGCAGGTGGGAGGTGAGTAAATGGAGACTGTGAGTGTTGACAATGCATGTGAAAGGCTTGCCTATGAAAAGGAGAGACCTTCGCCAAAATATTTGGAACTACTGATTTTTGTCTGCAAGTTATTTCACAAGCGAAAAGGCTAGGGCAGCTGGATGGGAGGAGAAAGACTTAAAGGTGAACATTTAAACCACTGAGCACTTTCCACTGTGTTCTTGGCCCTGGGCTGGCTCCTTTGCCATCATAATCCTGAGTATTTTTCTTTCATCTCATCTTTCACTTTCTTCCATGTTTTCCGCTGCTGCTCCCCGCCCCATCTCTGCTGAAACTGGACTTGCTCCCTGAGGGCGTTCCAGATCCAGATGCAACCAGAGAAGTCCAAGACTTTTACAGGGGTAAAAATAATAATAATAAGTGTTGAACAGTAATGAGTCATGTAATAAAACCCTAATAAGCCATTAAAGAAGAACCTAGGCAAGAATTCTGTCAGAGTGGAAACGAGGGTATAGCCCCGACACGCCAGAGGGTCAGGGTGGTGAATGTGTGTCCCAGGAGGTGATGGTGCCCTGTACCCATCACACAGAGCTTGCCTGCCCTGTGTTGTTATTAACAGCATATCCTAAACCCGCCTCTTCTACTTGTATAATTGTGGAGTTGTAATCACCTATTTCAAAGAACTGGGAGCCTCAGACAACTGAAAAATCAAGACACAGATTGACAAGAACACAGAAGACACACCTTCCTGAGTGCAGAGGTGGTGAACTGAAAGAAGTAACGGGTGGAACAACCGTCAGGGTTTCCAACTTCTCTAACTTGGAAGGAGTCATTAGGTGAATAAATAGCACACTCCCACTCAACCCAGCAGAAGCCAGAATGACCCAGTGGGTAGATTGGGAGAAGTAATAGAAGTTGTTAAGTGTTCCCATGTTGAGTTTTTAATAGAGTTCAGGATCCAGCGGGGCCCTAGACAGTGTGTGAAGTAGGCCAAGTTTAGTTCCTCCCATGGCTCCTTCCACCATTCTCTCTCCCTCCTACACAATGGTTTCTATATTATAAGCTCAGAGGAAGTACCAGGCACTGGACCAAGCATATTGAACATATTCACTCATATGTATCTTACAGCCATCTACTTGGATAGCTACTATTACCACTCCCATTTTATAGATGAAGAAACTGAAGTTTGTGGGATTAAGTAACTTGATCAGCACACATTGTTAGGTGATCCAGATGTATCTACGTTCCTTATGTCCGTGCTTTTAGTCACTTAGCAATAAGACTATAGCCAAGATATCATCTTTGAGTTTTGTCCTCTGTTGGCTATTTCCTCTTAAAGTATTACTACTCTTCCCAAAGATTTCTGGTACTGGACATAGCTTCAGGAATCTCTAATCTGACATTTCACTTCCTGCTTTGATATATAATGCATTCATGAAAACATATGAAAATCAAAAGGATGGATATCAAATAATAGACTTAGATATTAGTTTAAGGGGTGGAAGGACTCCCAGAGATTTAAAAAATAATTATAAGAATGAAACTATGCCTTGCCTTCTAGATACAATATTTGACACCACACATCCATATTCACTGTGCTGTTTAATTTGTTCTTTTTCTTCATAACTGAACATATAATCAACCTATCTTTCATTGAGCATCTAATTGAGACCAAAGACTGGCCACTTTTAGCATATCTAATCATTTCTATTTTTGTCCTAATTTTATTAAACTGATGATACCTCTCTGCTTATTTTTACTAATATCAGCATTTTCTTTTTCTGTTTCCCACTCATTTTTATAAATGAATATTTGAATAATCAGACAATTGCATGAACCTTCCATTACTAAGATGGTACCACTGTCAAAACTGAAGAGTTACACAGCTCCGTGACAGGAAAATTCCCAGTGTTGTTTTGTCAGCTAATGAATGAGTATCTGAACGCAGCATGTGGAAAACAATTCAGGGGTAGGAGTGTCTAAGATATTGAAAGTGTGGGCAGTATGATCGTTAAACATATGACAGTCAAGGACTATAAATAGATCAGTTTAGTGAATGTTTAAGGAGGGTCTACTGTGTGCTTTGCCTTGTGCTAGGCCTGTGGACACTAAGAATGACCTGTAGCCCATGAGACTTTTGAATGGGCCCATTTATTGGAGTGATATTTGGGATTAAGAGGGATGGCATCAAGTTTTTTTGGCCAGACTTCACAGGTGGCCATTGCACAGGGGCTCAGCTCACATTTATTAAGATATATTAGGTTCTGGGAATTAGTCCAATGGCTAAGGACAGAGAGACATAGTGATGTGCCCTAAGGAGCTTCCAGACCAGTGTGGATACAAACAGACAAACAGATAATTCCTTTATAATTCAGTTAATGTGTATAAACAGGATACTATGGGAATATAGGGAAGGACTCCCAGTCGATCCTGAAAATTTGGAGAATGCTTCTTGGAAGATTCCTAAAGAATAGGTAGGAATTAGCCAAGTATGGAGAAATAGAAAGGGTGATTTAGATAGAATGAACAACAAAAGCAAAAATGTAGACAAACGTTTGGGGCTGCAGTTCTGAATCTCTGTGAGACAGAGTGGGAGTCAAGGTTGAAGGGTTACAGAAGGACCAAGGCATGCTAAATACTACATGAAAAAAATCTCAAATCATCATATCTGGAACTGGACTGTGTACAAATGGCTCCTCAGCCATTATTTATTGCTGAAATACTGGAGTAATTTTGATTTTCCCTCAAATGTAACTAAAACCACCTTCCTACTCTAATGATGGGCTAACTTGGGAACTCTTTGAGTTCTCTGATAAAATAAAAACAGAAAAATACCACCATCTGGAAGAACTATTAACCCCTTGAAAATAACGATGCACAAACTAGATTTCTAATTAGGCTCCAAAAAATGAAGTTAATTTATCCATAGGCATAATCCTATCACAGGAGTAAGATCCACCAAGCTGATCAGATATGATTTTTAAACAGATTTATTCCTCTAGGATTGGAGAAGTAGATTATAGTAATCCTGGTGTGATCTCCAGAGGCCTTTTATATGAGGGCAGTATCCACCTCAGTCCTTTTCAAAACACACGAGCTGTACTTGTAACTGCATAAACCCTCTGCCCAGAGTAACCTGACCTCCCTCCCAAGACCACCCAGCAGACCACCTCCTGTTAGCACTCTCCATCTCACTGCTCCTCATCCAACTTTTCTGGTTTTTCACAGCTCGGCTCCCCAAATGTATTACTTCTTACCTTTATTTTTAATAGCTTCATTAAGATATACTTCCCATACCACACAATTCACCCAATTAAAGCCACTTCAGTGGCATCTAGTGTATCCACAGAGTTGTATGTCCATCACCACTATCAATTTTAGGACATTTCACCACCCAAAAAGAAAAACCACACTCCTTAGCTGTCCGTTATGCTCCAACCTCCTGTGCCCCTCAGCTCCAGACAACCACTAATCGACTTCCTGTCTGTATAGATTTGCCTGTTCCAGACACTTCATACACATGGAATCACACAATATGTGGTCCTTTGTGACTGGCTCCTTTCACTGCTTACCTATCAGTTAATGACCTGACCTCAGAACCTTGTCCTTGGACACTGTATGAGTATCTTCCTCTTGGCTTCATCTACCACCAGTTAGAACCATGTACCACTGGTTAGAATCAGATGTGCCTGACTATTCTGGTAGCCTCATGGTTGGCTTGGGGAGCATCCTGGAGCTATGACCAACCCTTTCTCTTGGCACACCAGAGAACGAAGAGAATATCTGGAAAGGTAACTTCCCCACTTCACTGGCTAAGAGGTTGCAAGTACCCTTGGAGTACCCAAAGAAATGATATTACAGATTATAACAATTTACTGGACATAAAGCACTATGATTCACTGAGTTCCCTTGCAGATCATCATTTCAGTTAGACCTGTGAATCCTCTTTACACATTTATCTGCATTTATCTGGAAAATGCTTTGTCATCACAAAGGCAGAAATCTTGTTTATACTATCCGCAGGCAGGAGAAACAATTTTCTTTTGGTGTCATATTATTTCTTTTTAGGAAGGCATTGACTTCACAGGTTGTGATGCCCATGGTGTTGTGGATTATCTTGAAATCTTTCAGCCTCCCTAGTTCCTTGAGTTGGCCAGGAAATAACAGCAGTGAGTAGACATGAGGGACCTTATGATGGGATTGTGAGTTCAGACACCCCCAGTGTTGGGCTTGTGCAAAAAGGAAACCAAGAGGAGGAACTATTCATCAGTACCCATCCTCACCCACGCGTCTATAATTACCAACAACGGTTGCAGTGCAACCCCAAAACATAAACATGGTGAGCTGGCTGAAGCCCAGGGCTCTATTTATAGCCTCCGTGGACCTACTAATAGCCTTAACCCCCTCCTTGAAACAAACCCCCAAAGTGGGAGCAGGGGGCAAAGGGGCAGTCTCTGTTGTGAGGTGAAGTGACGACTTATATTTCCAATTCAACATGGTCCATGTATGAATGGCCATTGAAAATATCTAGCCGTTCTGAGAGAGGCATATCTCAAAAATAAACCTCTTTTTTTTTTTTTTTTCTGGGAAGGCCAGACAAGAACACAGAGCCAAAGGATTTCCAACTCAGACTTCAAAATTATAGGGTTTAATTGGGAGGTGTGACAGGGGCGCGTCATCGTTGCTTGGACGTTTGACCTGAACTGTGTTTGTTCAGGCAAGACAGGAAGTGGTCACGAAGTGTGACATAGTGGAAAGAGCAGGGGCTAGGGAGTCAGGCAGCTCCACATTTAGCTGGGTAACCTTGAACAAGTTTCCTGGTCTCTCTGAACTTTATTTTTCTCCTCTGTAAAATGGGAACACTAAAAATATCTACCTCATGGGGAGCTGCTAGAATCATATGAGACATATACAGATCCTCACATGGGATTTTTTATGAACAAATCATTAGGGATGCCTTATCATAAATCAGGATTTCTGAAAGATTTGGCTGATACAACTCACAGTGGGTAATTCTGTCATGTCTTTGGGATGGCCTATATTATATATTTTTTTAAGTTATAAAGAATTGAAAGATATTTTTAGAGATTCTTTTCCTAGGTAGATCCTACAAACCTATTTTGGAAAGTTGAAAATATTTAGTTTTCTGTACATTATGTATTTTCAATATTCAAAGATAATATCTATTTATATAGCATAGTTGCAAATTCCATTTCTTGCACATTTTAATAAGGAACAACCCATTTGATGGGATTGTTAAGTGACATCATATCTATTTTAATGTTCAGGAAAACAAAGCATAGAAATTCTATATTGAGGTAAAATTTTATTTAATCTTAAAGAGGATCAGAGAGGTTATTGCAACCATCCCCTTCTCT
This sequence comes from Prionailurus viverrinus, assembly GCF_022837055.1. NCBI lineage: Eukaryota > Metazoa > Chordata > Mammalia > Carnivora > Felidae > Prionailurus > Prionailurus viverrinus. The sequence goes on along the minus strand of NC_062571.1, from coordinate 24,854,463 downwards.
ACTCATCTACAACATCCCTGAGACATGGGCACCCAACTTCTGCTTGAACCCTTCAAAAACCAGGGATCCCGGGATGCCTGGGTGGCTCAGTTCTTAAGCGGCCTACTTTGGCTCAGGTCATGATCTCGCAGTTTGTGAGTTCAAGCCCTGCATTGGCTTCTATGCTGACAGCTCAGAGTCTGGAGCCTGCTTCGGATTCTGTGTCTCCCTCTCTCTCTGCCCCTCCCCTCCTCATGCTCTGTATCTCTCAGTCTTTCACAAAATGAATAAACATTAGAAAAAACAAAACAAAACAAAACTTAAAACTAGAGGCCCAGAGGCAATTCAGTCCATTTTGAGGATCACTGATTACAGTTAAGAAGTTATTCCTTCTATTGAGCCCAGTTTGATCTCTCTTACTCTCATTCATTGGTCCTGTTTATCCAGTAAGGAAATATAACAAAACAAAACAAAACAAATGCCTTCCTCTACATGATGGGCATGATGGCCCTCAAACTTTGGAAGAAAGAGACCAGGGTTCTTCAAGTCTTCTCTCCAGGCAAACATTCTTAGCTCTCTCACAGAGCCGCAAGAAAAGTGCAGATGTCTTGCTCAGTTAAATTCCTTTTTTGGGGGTTGGTTTGTTTGTTTATGTATTTATTTATTTATGAGCATTATCAGCCATTCCTCTTCTTTCTGTCTGTTTCAAGCTGCCTTGACTCTCCATATATGGACTAAATCCAAGTGTGTAAACTAAATGCAATAACATTTTCTTCTCTGTCCCTCAGCTAGGCTGGACCACTCTCATCCCTAAGTTTGCTGATGAATGTTGGGGAACACAGATCTCATCTGCTTCTATGTTAAACCAAGCTAAAAGTGGTTTGGAAGTAAGCCTGGGTGTGCCCATGCTTGTCAGCACATCCACACACACACTTGTGTAGGGCATTCCAAAGTCAAAAAGAAATTGTTAGTTATCCTGCTTTGGGTTTCTATGTAAGTATAGATGTTATCCATTTGCCCTTGGAGACATCATACACATTTGTATGTAAACTTACAAAATCTCTAGCCACAAAATCCTATATAATAGTCCTTGCACCAAGACCAAAATGATATTTACCTGAGAAGAGTTCTTGTAAGATAATCTTGACATGATGATAATAATAGTAATAATAACAATAGCGGCAATGATACTCATAGTTTACTTGCTAACTTACTTGCTTAGCTTGCTAACTCTTAGGCACCATGCTAAAAACACCTATCTTCATAATGGGAAAAATTATGTGATAGATGTTATTACCCTATTTACAGATGAGGAAAATCAAGTTCTCAAATGTTGAAGTAACCTTGCCCAGGGTCCCCAGATGAGTACTTGACGACTGTCACTGTCAGGATCACAGCCAGGTTGTTGAAGTCCAAAGTCCCAGCAGCTGGATTCCAAGTTGCTTGCTATTTAGTGACTTAAAGTCATGGTTCTCAGACAGGAAAAGCAGGAGGAACGCTACAAGGACTCTCTAAAGCATGGACTCAGGGTGTGTCAATACCACATGTAGCTGGAACCGAGACAAAGGCACCAGGGCAGAGGCTGGGCAGCCCTCCAGGACCACCAGAGGCTCCCTGACACAGGTGTGAGGGATGCAGCCCAGAGGATGAGCCCAGAATGGGCTCAGTGAGGAAAGGATCAAGGGAAGGGATTTTTCTATTTGCCCAGAGCAAAGAGTTGCATACACCATGGCTGGGCTCCACAGCCAACATCAGCATACACACGATAGAGGTATACATTACAGACCACGGAGGGGGCAAATGCAATTCCTTTTCATCTGGCATTTGAAGTCTCATTTACCCATGTCCACTGGAAAGATTAGCACGTACCTGGTCTGCTGCAATATTGTGGCTTTGCAAATTGGGCTCGAAACAACATTTAGGGAATTAAATCATACTTAAAATGAACTAGGATAGCTGGTTCCTTAAGGACATTAATTATAACAACATATAACAATACAAAATAATAATAATGATAGTAACAAGCCACTGTTAATTATTCGGTAAAGTGAAGAATTATTATGAAATCATTCCCAAATTCCTTTTTGAAACCTAAGTATCAACTTGAGGTGTCAGATCACGTCTTGTTCACATCCCCTACTGTCTCAAATATGGTAGAAATAATATTCAAGCAATGAGGCACAGGGACTCCTATGATAATCATTTATATTTTGATGCCTTTTCTGTTTTCAACCTTTATCATGTACATTCCCATATCTGATGTGAATTGAGTTGTTTAATAGGTGGAGTGTTTTGCAGTGTATGAAACTGCTCCCTATCACCACTCCCTGTTAACAGAGAAGGAAAAATGAGACTTGGAGAGAAGTAGCTTAGCCAAGGTCACCAGCCAGAAAATGGTGAAGTCAAGATTTTAACCCATGTCACTTAAAATGTAGCATATCGTGCAACTTCTAAAGCCAAACTATAGATGATTTTTGAGCAATTTCGAGGGAAATGGTAACTGACACTTAAAGATACTATGTCTCTTAGCAACCACAGAAGTTTCATGAAGTTCATTTGATTTTTAGCAAGATTCACACCCGGAACCAGGCCAGCTAGCATTAGACTGTTGCCTTGCCCAAGTTCCCAGAGGCCGTTGTGCAACACAGCACATTCGCTGTTTCTGAGTAGAGAGAAAAGAGATGACTAATGAGCATGTCATCAACCAGAAATGGATAGAAAAATTCTTGCCCTTTCCCTGATACTGAGTGAACCAGTGCAATCAACCACTAGAACTGTAGTTCACAACCCCAAAAGGAGGAGTGACATGAATTTCAGATGCTTTCTCTTAAAACCTCTTGCACCCAGGAACTGTCCTATTCTAAATAATCTGCCCTTTTCTGTGCAGCTAGAAAAAAAGCATTGCTTGCTAATCCAGGAAAAGAAGTTTGGACAGTGAAGCATGACCCTGGTCTTCCCCCCTCTGCCGATGTATCTGTTGTACACTTCTTTGTTTGGATATTTATTCATTTATCTTTGTACAAATACAGAAAACACCACAAAGACAATTTCTCCTAAAGAGAAAAACTACAAGTGTATATTCTCACCATCCTAATTCCTCAATCAGTTTCAATTTTGGAATCTTCAGCAGATGTGATCATGTACATGTGACCTTCTATAGACGCAAGATGGAGGTTGGCTTTTGTGTTTCACTTAGAGTTAGGATGAAAACAATCTTCAAGCTCTGAGCAAACTTTCTAATACCTTTCCACTGATCCTTGAAACGTAACAATGATGTGGGACAGTTGCAGCTTGTATTAATATAGAAGTTAAAGTTACAAACATAAGAACTTGGGGAGAACAGAAGATCTAACTGGGTGAGACTACTCACTTCGCTATGGGGACCTAGCCCTATAGCTAAGGGACAGATGGCCCTGTCTGCTCTGCACTAGCAGATTACAGTACAGGCACAGGGTCATTCACAAACAGAGTCCTATATGCGACAAAAGCACACTGAGCGATCAACGTTTTAGCCCTTGTGTCAGGGACAGCAATGCACACAGGTAATACCAACACGTGGAAGACATATTTTTCTATTCTCAGGAAGTTCAGATTCTAACGGTGAGGACACATGTTGAAAAAATCATTTCAATGCAGTAGAGAACAGAGTAGAGTAGAGAGGGCTCTGGGCCTTTAGAGAAGGGAATAGTGACCAGAGGCTCCAAGAAGTCTCCCCAGAGAGGGAGGCCTTGAAGGAATTGGTGTGAATACAGGCATGTTTGCTATTCTAGGAATATTTTCCCCAGACAACACACCTCCTCATCTTTTCCCTCTTTTATTATCTCCCCATTTGTATCTCCTCTCTGCCTCTCTCCCCAGGCTTCCCATTCTCTGTTGGAGAAAGATGGCTTCCTTTGCAGACTGGTGGAAATAGTAGTCTAAATGTTGCTATGGCCTGCCTAACATGGTGTTTTCTCTGGCATCTACTCTCTCTGGGGGCCAGTTAAGTTGTCATCATCGTCATTGTTGTTTGTAAATCTTCCCCCTCTAGTTCGTGTTTGCTTCGAGCTGTATGTAAAGCAAAGACACAGATTGTGTGGTTACAATGCTTAAGGAATCCAAGTGGTTGGTGCTGTCCACTGTAAGATGAATGTAAAATTGCCACTATATATATATATATATATATATATATATATATAGGCAATTATGCATCCAAAGCTGCAAATTGATTGCTCTTTGCCTAAAAGGCATTCTACCTCCAGAGGTCAGAGAAGGGGAACTTTAAAAAAAAATTTTTTAATGTTTATTTATTTTTGAGAGAGAGAGAGAGAGAGAGAGAAAGAGCACAGTGGGGGAGGGGCAGAGAGAGAGGGAGACACAGAATCCGAAGCAGGCTCCAGGCTCTGAGCTGTCAGCACAGAGCCCAATGCAGGGCTCAAACTCAAAAACTGTGAGAACATGACCTGAGCTGAAGTTGGATGCTCAACCGAGCCACCCAGGTGCCCCAAGAAGGAGAACTTTTAATATCTGACACGGGTCAGGAAGGATGTACAATCCATGGTCCAGATCTATGACCTCCAGCTAGGACACAACTCTCCTGAAGGCACCCAGGCAACGCCTCATTCTCCCGTAAAGCAGTACACAGATCACCCAGTTGTCTAGTAAGTCAGCAAAGCCTAGAGAGTCAAGTATAGAAATGTTCTGCTAGTGCCTCTGTAGTCATCTCTCAGGGCCTATGGATCCATTAACACCTCACATGAACTGATGCTTGAAGGTCCTTCATTCCGTTATCTCTTTCTTTGATGGCTCCTCCCCGCCAACCCATAAGTTTGGTTTTACATATCTAAAGGGTTCCTTCCACTAGCAACCAGGAGTGCTGGATAGCTCATTACTGCTAAGATGCAACTATCTTCTAGAGAAAGTGAGTCAGGTGGTGGCCCTGCAAATATTGCTATCTGCGCTCCACCCATCTTCCTACCCACTCTTCCTCAGAGACCCCTTTTCTTCTTTCTCAGAGACCCCTCACTATGCTGCTGAACTATAGAGACCTTGAATGTTAAATTCCCAAATGGAAAGGGGCTGCTGTGTTGCCACCACGCCTGGTTCCAGCTACCTCCAGATAGCTTCTCAGTTCCAGCCCGCTGCCTCAGGCTCTGATCTCAGCTAGTTCTCCATCAGAGCTTTGGACAGAAAAAGACAGACAAGATCTGATGGCTCCACGTGCCCTGCAAGTTGCTCTCTGCTTATGCTGGACCATGCTCCACATGTGCAAATGGGGTGTGGGCCTCCATTGTTTCACAGTGTCATGAATTCTTTTTCTCCCTTTTTTATTGAAGTATATATAACATACAGTGTTTTGTTAGTTTTAGGTGTACAACATAGTGACTCAACGATTTTATACATCACTCAGGGCTCTCCATAAGTGTAGTCACCATCTTTTACCACACAATGTTATTACAATATGATCGACTATAGTCCTTATGCTGTACTTTTTATCTCCATGACTTATTTGTCTTATAACTGGAAGTTTGTATCTTAATCCCCTTTATTTTGTGCATTCCACCCCCAACAACTCCCCTCTGGCAACCACCAGTTTATTCTCTATACTTAAGAGCCTAGTTTTTGTTTGTTTTATTTTTTTAGATTGTACATATAAATGAAATCATATGGTATTTATCTTTTGTTGTCTGACTGATTTCACTTAGCATAATACCCCCTAGGTCCATGCATGTTTTTGCAAGTGGCAAGATCTCATTATTTTTTATGGCTGAGTAATATTCCAGTGTGTGTGTGTGTGTGTGTGTGTGTGTGTGTGTATCACATCTTATTTATCCATTTATCTATTGATGGACACTTGGTCTGCTTCCATATCTTGGATACTGTAAATAAAGCTGCAATAAACATAGGGGTACATAGATCTTTTCAAATTTGTGTTTTTGTTTTCTTTGGGTAAATACTCAATAGTGGGATTGTTAGATCATTTGGTATTTCTATTTTTAATTTTTTAAGTAACTTCCATACTGTTTTTCACAGTGGCTGTACCAGCTTGCATTCCCACCAACAGTGCATGAGGGTTCCTTTTTCTCCACATCCTTGCCAACACTTGTTTCTTGTGTTTTTGAGTCTAGCCATTCTGACATTCGTGAGGCGATATCTCACTGTGATTTTGATTTGTATTTCCCTGATGATGAGTGATGTTGAGCATTTTTTCACGTGTCTATTGGCCATCTGTATGTCTTCTTTGGAAAAATGTTTACTCAGGTCCTCTGCCCATTTTTAACTGTTTTTCTTTCTTTCTTTCTTTCTTTCTTTCTTTCTTTCTTTCTTTTTAGCATTGAGTTGTATAAAGTCTTTATATATTTTGGATATTAACCCCTTATCAGATATATCATTTGTAAATATCTTCCTCCATTCAGTAGGTTACCTTTTTTGTTTTGTTGATGGTTTCCTTCACTGTGCAAAGCTTTTTATTTTGGTATAGTCCCAATGGTTTATTTTTGTTTTTGTTTCCCTTGCCTGAGGAAACATATCTAGAAAAATGTTGCTAAGGCTAATGTCAAAGCAATTATTGCCTATGTTTTCATCTAGGAGTTTTATGGTTTCAGGTCTTACATTTAGATCTTTAATCCATTTCATGTTTATTGTTGTGTATGGTATAAGAAAGGGGTCTAGTTTTATTCTTTTGCATGTTGCTGCCCAGTTTTCCCAAAACCACTTATTGACAAGACTGTATTTTCCTCATTGTATATTCTTGCCTCCTTTATTATAGATTAATTGACCATATAAAGTGTGGATTTATTTCTGGGGTCTCTATTCTGTCTCACTGATCTATGTGTCTGTTTTTTTGCAGTGCCATATTGTTTTGATTACTGTAGTTTTGTAGTATATTTTGAAATCTGGGACTGTGATAACTCCAATTTTGAAGATTGCTTTGATGCAATGTTATGAATTCTTTGCGTGCATTCTGAGGGCCCACTTGAGTCCAGAGTCCAGGTCTGTGTTAACACCTAACAGAGACTCCCCAAATACCTCCCATTCAACAGGTACATTTTGCATGCTTTATTGAATTATTGAAATTACATTCTTTTTTGTTGTTGGTGGTGGTGGTGGTGGTGGTGGTGTGTGTGTGTGTGTGTGTGTGTGTTTTGGCTAGTGAGTCCTACTGTTATCCAGATGTAAGTCAGGGCATAAATAAAATAGTAGCTCAATAAATGCTAAGTGAGAGAGAAAGACAGAGAGAGAATGAAATAATGCTGCAAGACAGGCACTAATATCCTGATGTGAAAGACAAGGTAACAAGATACCAGACACTTAGAAAATGTAATTCATTTGCAGTATGGCAAAGAGACTAGGAAAGTAGACCAGACCCCTGGTTTTTCCTGGCTTCATCACTTTCTTTTATTTATTTTTTTTTTTAATTTTTTTTTCAACGTTTATTTATTTTTGGGACAGAGAGAGAGCATGAACGGGGGAGGGGCAGAGAGAAAGGGAGACACAGAATCAGAAACAGGCTCCAGGCTCTGAGCCATCAGCCCAGAGCCTGACGCGGGGCTCGAACTCACGGACCGCGATATCGTGACCTGGCTGAAGTCGGACGCTTAACCGACTGCGCCACCCAGGTGCCCCATCATCGCTTTCTAGTTATATGGTATTGGACAAGTTGCTTAATTGCTCTCAGTCTGCTTCCTCACCTGTAAAATCTATCCCATATGACTATGGATCAAACAAGATAATGCAAGCAGAAAAACTTTACTCGGTACATGTCACATTGTTAGAGATTAACAAACAATGCTGATCATTATTATTACAGAAGTTTGCAAAGTGAGTACGTGATGGAATGTTGACTGATTCCAAAACTTTTGGGCTGCATCTGTGAGGCCACGTGTATGGCCATCCCTGTCCTTCCTCTCAGAGCAGAGTTCTAGGAAGTGGATGTGTCACTGCCTGCTGAATCACTCCTGAGACGGATCTGGCTATGAAGAACATGTGCTTCCAGCTCTCCAGTTGCCTGGGTTTTGCCTCCTCCCAAGCTCAGGGGGCAGCTGAGGAAGTTCATGGGCCTTGCCACCAGGATGGCACAAGAGGGCTCCGCAAGACCCGCAGGGGGTGCTCCCTGCCATTGCAGCAGAACTTCTGCCCCCGGGGGAGTATGTGGGGCAGGAAGGTGAGGGGCTGCATAAAACCTAGTGCTTGGAGGGGGGAAATGGGAAGCCAACAGAACCACTCTGTAGCCAAACCACAATCCATGCAGAACGTCTATGGAAAAACTCAATGGTGAGAATCTCTCAACCTGGAAAGATGGTGATTTAGATGGCCAAAAACGACAAACCTAAAAAAAAAAGAAAAAAAAAGGCAAAAGGAATTGAGAAAACAGTCGCAAACACAAGCCATACCACCAAATGGCACAGTATTGAGACTAGAGGGAAACCATTTCAACCTCCAGCACTTAAAGGCAAGATAAGGAAATGTCAAATTATGAAATGGGTAAGAAAGAAACAGTGTATCTATTGCTTATTAAAGGGCATAATTAAAATATATTCCTTGTTATTTACACCCTGCCTGTTTCCAAAGAAATGATTTGAAGCTGCAGCTCAAAATGAAAACTGCTTTGGAAAAAACAAAATGAAGTTCTTGTTCCCAGACCACTCTGAAGTGTGAAGGGCATTTCAATCGTTGTAGGTCTCCAGTATGCAGGGTCCCACACCCATAGATGCCAAGAAGCTAAGTAAAGCTTGGTGAATACTTCCTCCAGTTTCATTTACAACAAGGAAACTGAAGCCCAGGGAGGAGAAGGAATGTTCTAAGGAGGACAGTTAGTGGATCAATAACAGTCCAACTGGGCAAAGAGACACCACACAGAATTTCCACCACCAACAGAGGGAATTTCATGCAAGGAATTTGTTACACAGGTGATGGGGATGTGGAAAAGCCAAGAGAGGCTAGTGAGGCAACCCAACAATACCAACAGCAGAAAGCCAATGACCCCAGCTGGAAGGAAAGGAAGGAGGAGGTGGAATTGTGAGAGCCTAGAGTCATTGTCCTGGCAGATGCTGGAAGACTTGTCCTGTGGGAACTGGTACCGCCAACGTTAGAGATGGCAGCCTGGGATGCTGACTGAGGCAGAGAGGAAGGTGGGGAAATACCCTGGCTTGCCTTCACTCCCACTGTCCAATCACCTTTCAATCCCTCCCATTGGTCAAACCCAGCAAGAAGCCAGGAGACATTGGGGATGAGAGATGCCAAAACAGGGGAAGAACAAGGCTCAGTGACCATGCTGTCCATCATGAAACACTCATTTCTTTGGTGCCCCTGTAGGCAGTGCTGCTGTCCTGGCAGAACACATTAATCTCTTGCTAGCAAGCATGAGAGCTGCCTGTCATGTATAAACTATGGGGACTGTGCCACAGTTTGCCAGTGAGTGCACTCCTGATAAGTTTCCCAGTCAGAGCAAGGCTCACACACAAAGGAACGCCATTATCAATCCTTCTGAATAGCAATTTAAAAAAAATGTATTTGTTTGGATTTCCATATTTTGAGTTGGTCTTCTTTTTCTTTATGATGGGGGACTTCCTGGAAATATAGGCATCCTAACATTTTTTTAAATATGAAATTTATTGTCAAATTGGTTTCCATACAACACCCAGTGCTCAACAGGTGCTCTCAATGCCCATCAGCCACCCTCCCCTCCCCCCCCCACCCCCCGCCATCAACCTTCAGTTTATTCTCAGTTTTTAAGAGTCTGTTATGTTTTGGCTCCCTCCTCTCTAACCTTTTTTTTTTCCCCCTTCCCCTCCCCATGGTCTCTGTTAAGTTTCTCAGGATCCACATAGAAGTGAAAACATATGGTATCTGTCTTTCTCTGTATGACTTGTTTCACTTAGCATAACACTCTCCAATTCCATCCACGTTGCTACAAAAGGCCATATTTTGTTCTTTCTCATTGTCACATAGTATTCCATTGTGTATATAAACCACAATTTCTTTATCCATTCACCAGTTGATGGACATTTAGGCTCTTTCCATAATTTGGCTATTGTTGAAAGTGCTGCTATAAACATTAGGGTACAAGTGCCCCTATGCATCAGCACTCCTGTATCCCTTGGGTAGATTCCTAGCAGTGCTATTGCTGGGTCATAAGGTAGATCTATTTTTAATTTTTTGAGGAACCTCCACACTGTTTTCCAGAGCGGCTGCACCAGTTTGCATTCCCACCAACAGTGCAAGAGGGTTCCCATTTCTCCACATCCTCTCCAGCATCTATAGTCTCCTGATTTGTTCATTTTAGCCACTCTGACTGGCATGAGGTGGTATCTGAGTGTGGTTTTGATCTGTATTTCCCTGATGAGGAGTGACGTTGAGCATGTTCTCATGTGCCTGTTGACCATCTGGATGTCTTCTTTAGAGAAGTGTCTATTCATGTTTTCTGCCCATTTCTTCACTGGATTATTTGTTTTTCAGGTGTGGAGTTTGGTGAGTTCTTTACAGATTTTGGATACTAGCCCTTTGTCTGATATGTCATTTGCAAATATCTTTTCCCATTCCGTCGGTTGCCTTTTAGTTTTGTCGATTGTTTCCTTTGCAGTGCAGAAGCTTTTTATCTTCATGAGGTCCCAATAGTTCACTTTTGCTTTTAATTCCCTTGCCTTTGGGGATGTGTTAGGCATGCTAACATTTTAAGCTGAGAGTGGAAGAATTGCCAGGAAGTGGTTTGTGGAGGTAAGGATGTTAGCCCCTTAAAATAGCCATCAGCTCCCCTAAGCTATCCCAAATAGACATACAGTTGCAGTAAAACCCTTGAACCATATGCAGCTTCAAGACAGGTTTCTAATCTCTACCTTGCAAGCTGATTATGGACCCTAAGATCTCTATATACGGAAACCCCACAGCTGTGCTTATCAAGAGGTAGGGGCACATTTTGGAGTGTCAGACAACTTGCTCATCATGGGCACTGCCCAATCAGAAGGCTGGGATGATGCCAGAACATTGTCCCAAGACCTCTTGTGTGTCAGGAGTTAACACTTTTAGTGCGGCATTTTCAAGGGAGCAGTGGAGGGTAGCAGGGGAGGAGGGAGGGCAGCAGCAATTTGCCCACTGATCCAGAAGCATCTCAGTAGTTTGGTAATCATACAGCTGTCCTGGTGCATACTGCAAAATATCAGCATTGCCGGGAGGTTCCCTGACAGGATGGAAAGTCCTCTCAGGTAGCCAAGCAAAGGAGTCCTAGCAGCTCAAACTGGGGGTTGCCTGTATGCCTCCATCTTCTCTCCAGGACTACTGCTGACTCCAGGGCAGTGACATCTCTAACCTGTGCTCAGGTCTTTGTCCCCCACCACAGCGCTGTGCACACAAGGGCACCCACGTGAGGAAACGGCCCATGGATGCTAGTGGAATGGATGAAAGGCTGAGATACTCTCCCTCCCTCATGGACAAGGTTTTTGTTTTTTGTTTTTTTTTTCTTTTTCCAGATCTCCCAGAAAAAGCAGAACCTTTGCCCAGACAGGGCAAGTGTGTCACAAAGTTCTGCTTTCACTGTGTGTTAAATGGAAATGATTAAGCAAGCGAGTAGTAAGAGATTCCTCTCTGCATTTCCTCTGTATTGGGACGTCCTGCCTGCGCCTCAGCACACTCAGACCAACAGTAAAAACGGCCATGATTTGCACTGATAACCCCAGGATGCCTCACTTATCTGTCATCAGGGATCATCCACAGAGAATGTGGCTAAAGGGGCCACTTCCTGGGCACATATGCTGGTGTGAAGACTGGTATGTGGTGCGTGTGTGTGTGTTCAGGACTGACTCGAAGAACTTAATGTTCACAAAAGCGGTAGCAATTGTTTTGAGTGCCTGTGGCTAACCAAGTGCTGGCCTTGGGCTGTGGAATCTGGATGAGGTTCACAAAACTACTGCCCCTAAGGCTGTGGCATCTGTCTTCACCACCACGCGCATTCACTAAGTGCTGACTCTGTGCCAGGAAGGGCACGTTACAGCCTCAGACGGAATCAGTAGTTTGGCACCACCTCTTTGTCCCCATTTTACAGATCAGCAAACTGGGCAAATGTTCTCAGCTCCCACGGGAGTAGGTGGGCAACCCGGATGCCCACCTCCAGGCACTTCCTAGCTGGACTGGCTGGGCTGGTGTGTGAGATAAGGTGAAGCATTTTGGTTGGCTGAGATTTAGGCTGAGAGTTGATAGATCTGTCAGAGATTCTCAAACCTGGCTGCATTTTTTTAGAATTCCCTGGGAAGCCTTCTAAAAATACCAATGGGGAGGCCTCTCCACAGAACAATTAAATTAGATTGTTAAGGATGCAGCTTGGGCGTTATTTTTGGTTGTGTTTTTAACTCTCCAGGTGATTCTAACAAGCAGCCAGGGTTAGTAACCACTGCCTGGGACTCTAGTTTTGACCTGATCTTTTGGGCAGGTCATTTAATTCGAGTTTCCTCTGAGTAAAAGAGGCTCCATGGTGGCAGCAGCTCGCCTCCCAGAAACGGGCGCAGGAGTGCAGGAGCTAGACTACAAGAAGTCAGGTGTTGGAGTCCCAGGTAATAGCTATGCGACTACTGTGTGCAAGCTACTTAACCTTTCTTAGGCTCAGGCAAAAACTGAACTAATGTGGTTTGTGTGAGTTAAATTGTGGCAATTAAATTAGATGGCTCAGGGGCACCTGTGTGGGTGAATCAGTTAAGCATCTGACTCTTGATTTCAGCTCAGGTCATGATCTCATGGTTTGAGGGATCGAGCCCCATATCCAGCTCTGCACTGACAGCGTGAAGTCTGCTTGGGATTCTCTCTCTCCCTTTCTCTCTGCCCCTTCCCTGCCTCTCTCTCTCTCTCTCAATATAAATACACTTTTTTTTTTTAAAAAAAAGGAAAATTAGATGGCTCAAATAGAGCATTTATACCTGGCATAGAGGAAGCGGGCCCAATGCATGTTCGTTATTCATGTTGTCAAACTTCCCTGAGTTCTTTGGAAGTGCTGTCTACCCAAGATAGTGGTTTTCTAGTAATGATTCAGTATCATTACAGTGAACTGTGGTTCTCAAGTCCTTAGGAATGGAAAATGTTGCCTAAACTAAGGGGAAGGAGGAAAAAGAATGGACTAGGAGACCCAGAACCAAGAGGTGTTTCCCAATAGCAGAGAAGAGTTGGTCTGGTTGATTTCTTCACGTAGAATTGGCATAAAATGGTTTACTGAATGACACATTTCCTTAGCCACTAAGATAACTTAGGTGGAGTTTCATAGATGCACACAGACTTCCTGGGGTTTAGATGAACTTCAGCTGAAGGCCGCTAGCTGGAACGGACAATGCACCTGAGGCTCTGTGTCAGTTGCAAGGCAGGGAAGCACCAGCAGCTCAGGAATGAAGATTAACCCACTCTCTGAGTTCCTCATGAGCTGATGCTCTGGGCTCCCCATGCATACATCTCCACTCACTGCCAGTATATTACTAACACTGCAAAGTGACCTTGCTGTTCAGGGTCCTGGCAATGCAATAATCTAGCCCAATAAAAGAGGAGGCCAGACTCTGCCTAGTTGGAAAATAAAAGTCCATTTAAGTAACTTTAAGATGGATAAAAAAAGAATTTCACAGCTTTGAACACAAGAAGGATAAATTCAGATACCTCATTTGTTGTCTCTCTGTGGAAGACACTCCATTTTTTCCAACACAGAACGGTACTTAGCCACACTTGGAAAGCCAAGTGGCTCCCTCTGGGTTTCCTTCTCCTTCATGCAGGATTATAGCATGTCCAAGAGTCTGGAACATGGGTTCTGAGAATGCCCCCTAGAGCAGCAAAGCAAGGTTGGCTTGGGGTCTAGATTCAGAAAGTTGCAGTCTGGGACCCCTATACAACAGTCTCTCAGACCATGACTCCCCATGCTCACTGGAAAAATAAAAGCCACCATTTAAAATTTAAAAGCGAAGAATAACAGAACTTGTAGTCCAAGTTACCTATTAATTCAACATTTGCTCCTCTGTTCATCAAACTTAAGTTTATAACTACAGCCATTCTATTCAGCAACTGCTTGGCATCCTGTTCCAGGGTTCACAGAATTGCTCAGGGGGGACACTGGTGGATCTTCAGGTATTCTTTGAAGCAGGTTCTGAAGGCCCTATTCCTTCCCTGGCCTGGAATGGCTTGGATAAGTCCCTGGGCTTCTGCTGCAGGAACTTCTATTTCAGGGCATTAAGCAGGAAGAGCTATGGTGGTATATGTTGGGGATGTAGGTTCCCACCGGAGTCCAATCAGGAATGACTCTCTGGTCATTGTAGGGAGGCAGGCAATGGGGCAGAAGCCTGCCAAAGTGACAGCGGGCATTCATCTTAGCACAGCCATTTCTAGGTTATGTACTAGACCAGCAGCCTGTGTCCTTCAGAATTCATTTGGAGAACCAACGAAACTACAAACCCAACTGATAAACGCTTGGTACCTGACAGCAACCACATTAGCAGAGACTGAACATAATGAATTCAAAGAGTCATAAGGGCCTCCAAACAAGGACGATACCCACTTCAGTCCACTAGCACTGGACAAGAACGATGTGGAACATAGAAGAGTTTGGAAGAAGAGGGCCAGCTGGGGCCATGGAGGAGTGTGTTCTGGAAGGGCTGGGTGTGTTCTGCCGGGCCCTGCAGGGGGCGTCTGTGAGTCTGTATGCGGGCCCACAGCTGGCTGCAGTCCCTGCCTTCCTCTCTGAGCTCTCCCTGCTCACCGCGGGTTACCCCCACCTGCTCCGGAGTGGAGCGAAGCAGCGAGAGGTGCGCCCGGTGGTTCCGAAGGCAGGTGGATGGGGTCAGTTACGTCACACAGTACCAGGCATCTGGATCTTGAGATCTCTTAGACGAATTTCTTCTCCTCCCAACGGCTTTACCACAGGGCCTTCAATGGGGCCTTCGTTTCCCGTTATTCTTCCCCAAAGCAGTTCTCAGCCCAGCTCCCACTTCCTCCCGCCTTCTCTTCTGGATGTTTTCCTGTAACGTCCAAGCCCTGCCCCTTTACTCTGAAGAGGTTTCCCACTGCTTCATGGAACAGGGGCGTCAGCCTGGCACTCAGCCCGCGAGGCTCCTTCTGCCCCAGGCAGACCCCGTATCTCAGCCCCGGCAGGGCTGACTGCGAAGGGCGGCCGCATAGACGGCACAGATCCACTCGTTCACCGTGGGCTTGTCGGAGGCCTAGCTTGTGCTGGGCTACTCTTCTGGAAAACAACACAGACACAAATCTCTGCTTTGGAGCTTCCTTCCTAACGGGGGAAAACGACGTTTTATCTAACCCATACACACAGGCAAACACAAATTTGGTGATTGATTTCCGAGTGCGCGTAGGTGCGCCCGTGTACATCTGTAAGC
The DNA here is from genome assembly GCF_022837055.1 of Prionailurus viverrinus. Classification (NCBI taxonomy): domain Eukaryota; kingdom Metazoa; phylum Chordata; class Mammalia; order Carnivora; family Felidae; genus Prionailurus; species Prionailurus viverrinus. The sequence continues at coordinate 24,839,158 of NC_062571.1, read as the reverse complement.
CTGTGGGTTCTGTCATCTTCAACAAATACTTCCGGCATTTTCTTTGCCTACTTGCTCCTCCCCTGTGATATGGTGGGTGAGCGCAGCGACCCCCACAGGGGTGGAAGGGAGCACACTGAGGGTCTATTCCTTCAGGTGCAATACTTCAGAGCCTGCAGGGGCAGAGCCGGGATGAGAATGCCATGCGGGCAAGGTGCAAAATGCGAGTCAAGAAACCAGGACAAGCAAAGTAAGGAGTGGTGGAATAGCAAACTGGGAACTGGCCCCGACAACACTGGAGGCAGAGAGGCGGGTGTGTGAGGTGGACAGGTTCACTGAAGAGTCTGGGTACTCACTCTACACCTGCGGTGTCCTTTCTCTTCTTCCTCCCCCAATCTCTTCGAATCCTCCCCGGCAAGCCCCATGGTGGCAGGAATCTTGTCTGTCTTGCTGAGAATAGTGCTTTGCCAATAGTAGGTAGGTGCCAGGCAGTGACTGGTGGACGGAATGATGGGCTTACCCCTCTGAAGCCTTCCCAGTCCACCTCTGGATTTCTCCATCTTCTGAACTGAAGCCCTCACTCACCTGGCAGGAAGCTCTCACAGCATGGAAAGCACACAGAATCAAATCCTAGCTCTGCCTCTTACCAGATGTTTTCAAGCTACTTCAATTCTCTCCACCCTGTTTCCTCATCTGGAAAGGGAGATACTCGTCACAGAGTGGTAGTGAGACCTACGGGAATAATGTGTAGGCACAGAAGCCCCTGACACTTTAAGCCACGAATTCAGCAGTTCTCTTGCACTGCCACATTTGATGCCTTTTTTTGCACTTGCTTTGAATTCTTTAACTTTTCCACTTAACAGTAATAGGAATGGCTCTCATTTATGAGCAACTACCCTCCACCCTGCAGTTGTTGGGTACGTATATTATGTCTAATTATCACACCCTCCATGGAGGCAGGTCCTCTTATCCTCTTTATGGGATGAGGTAGCAGGAGCTGGGACAGGTTAAGGGGATCAGTCAAGCTAGCACCTGTTGTCAGTGCTAGAGCTGGAATTTGAATCCTGATTCACCTGCTGTGTGGCTTTGCTGGCCTCCTAGCCTAGAGCATACACTTAGGCTGTATGGCTATGCTAAGTTCAAGGTCAGCAATCACATCTTTTTTTCAGGTTTTGCTATATATCATAATTTTAAAATTTTATTTTAGCGTTATTGGGGTATAACTGACAATTAGAAATGTATGTGGTTAAGATGTCCAACTTGATGTTTGAATGTATGCATACATTGATATATGATTGCCACGATCAAGCTAGTTAACATAGCCATCACCTTACAGAGTTACCTTTTTTTTCTGTCATGAGAACACTAAAGATATACCTCTTAATAAATTTTGAGCATACAATACAGTGTGGTTACCTATAGTCACCATGATGTACATTAGATCTCCAGGATTTATTCATCTTGCATAACCGAAACTCTCTACTCTTTGACCAACATCTGCCCAATTCCCCCTCCCCCAGTCCCTGGCAACTACCATTCTACTCTTGTGTTTTCATGAGTTTGACTATTTTATTTTATTTTTTAAATGTTTATTTATTTTTGAGACAGAGAGAGCATGCATGCACACGCGCATGGGGGAGGGTCAAAGAGAGGGAGACAGCGGATCCAAAGCAGGCTTCACGCTGACAGCGGAGAGCCCCATGCGGGCTCATGCAGGGCTCATGTGAGGCTTGAAGTCACGAATTGCAAGGTCATGACCTGAGCCGAAGTCGGGTGCTTATCGGACTGAGCCACCCAGGAGCCCTGAGTTTGACTATTTTGAACAGGAGTGATATCTTCATTATCTGTGTCTCCAGTGGTATCTAACCCCTTGCTTCCTTGTAACTAACAGATACCAAAATATTTGTTGGTTTTAATCATTCTCGTAGGAACAGTATTGAGATTGTCTGAAGATGTAGAAGCTCATTTGCTGACTCTAAAACAATGATGCTCTCTACAGGCTGCAGTCTCTTGGCTCTGAGAGGTTAAGTAAATGGAAAGTATGAATAGTCTCAAGAAAGTGGTGTATTCCTGCATGATAGAATTGTAAGATACAAAGGATGCTGGGGGAACATCCCACGGTATCTGGGGCACTGTCCAGAAGAACAGACGCTTTCTCTGGCCTGTTTGGACTGTGGGTCTGACTGGCTTGGCATGTGATACCCTGCTTGGCAAGACAGGACAAGAAATGAATCAATTGCCCAGTGCAATGGTATGTGCTATTTCCAAGCTGCCTAGCTCATGAGTACTGCACAATCCAGCAGCCCACTCTAATTTGTCACACCAAAGTCTGCCTTCTTAGTAAACAGTTGTCCACACTTCTGTTCATTCTGAGTCACCACTTAGTGTTCAAACTGAAATGCCAGCGCAGTCCTTGGAATACGCCATGCAGTGTGAAACTGAGGGAGGTGGGGTTGGGCAGGGTGGTACTTCCCGTGGAAACTTCCGTGTCCTGCAAAGGAGCCAGAACCTCCAGCTGGAGCTCTGCAAGGGATGGCTGCAGGGTAGCCCCTGTTGGTAGTCATCTCCTCGTCTAGGTGAACACCCTCCCTTTATGCCTGAGGAAACTGGATGAAATGGTTCAGTGACTTGCCTGAGATCTCAAAGTCTTTTCATGACCTGGCTCCTACGTCTCCTACTTTATTCCCCATCGCATCCCACATGTGTTTTCCTCCCTAGTCAAACAAAGTCATTTTAGCTGCTCGAGTGTGCTGCATTATCTCATTTCTCATGTCTTTGCTGCTGTGTCCCCTTGCCCTGGAATGCTATTTCTGTTCCTCCATGGCTGGTGAATTACTCATTCACCAAGACCCAACTCAAGCATTCTGTCCTTTTGGGAAAACTCCCTGACTAGCTGTGACTCCTCAGCAGCCCTCCTCCCTCATCAAAACAGAGCTGTTCACTCTGTTCTCTGTGTTACCTGAGCTATGTTCAGGTAACTGCGAGCATCACATGTGATTACATCACTTGTTAGATGTAATCTAACAAGATTGCTTTCCCAAGCCATGCCATGGAGTCAAGTATCACTTAGGATTGTGTTCAGTTGCAAGTAACAAAAAGTCCAGCTAATCCATAGCTTAGACAAACTAATTTTTTTTTTCTTGGTAGCCAAGGTTGCTATGATAACTTCATGATAATTTTAGAAATCTAGGTTCCTATCTTTATCATGTGGCTTTTCCCTCATGCTTGTCATCTAGCGGTCACCAAGTGGCTACTTCTTTACCATATCTACATTCCAGTCTGGAAAAAAGATAGCAGTGATGGATAATGAAGTATTTGTTAAGTCTGCCTCTTTTACAGAGCTTTTCTGGAAGCCCTACTTAGTGACTCTTCTTTGTTATTTCCTTGGTCAGATGGAAATATGTGGATGCCTATTATGGCAAAAAGGCCACATGGGAGACATATTTGTTTAATTGGACATATTGAAATTCCTAATACAATGAGGGTTTGGTTAATAAGGCAAAAGAGGGAACTGATATTGGACAGGCATACATCAGTGTCTGCCATATGCAGGGAATGTGTCTCATTTATTATCCTCTCTCTGGGGCTTAGCTTATGGCGTGGAACATATAGGTACTCAATAAATAAAAGTCTACGTGAGGAAGGAAGTTTTCTGATCCCTACACCAGTGCTACTTGCCCAGTGTTACTCGGCACATCTTTGACCTTTCAGACATGAAGTAAAGCCTTCTGGGGATGGCACAGGGGAGAGGGAGAGATGACTCGGGGTGGGGGGGGGGTGAGAGTCTCAGACATGCTTATTGCTCAGCTGGGAACTCTCAGCAATGCCTGGGAGCTAGAAAAAAGGGAAAGAAAGGCCCTTCTTGAGAAGTATAACTGTATGTTGTCTGTGGGGCCCCTGTTCTCAATTCAAAAAGAACTACTGGTTACTATATAATTTTAAGGGCTTCATTGGGTCCATGGGACACACTGCATCTCATTTTCCTTTCTTCGTAGCTGAGAATTCTGAAGCTACAAAGGTAGGCTCAGTCTTTTGTCCACCATGGCCGGGCACTACTTCTGTATGTTACGCTTGTCTCCAACTTTTCACAACTATAAACAACTTTGCAATAAACATCCTTGAAATAAATCTTTGGGTTTATCCTTGAGTATCTTTTTTTAAAGAAAAAGTTTATTTATTTTTAGAGCAAGCAAAAGTGGAGGAGGGACAGAGAGAGAGGGAGAGAGAGAATCCCAAGTAGGCTCTGTGCTGTCAACTCGGGGAGCCATGAGATCATGACCTGAGCTGAAATCAAGAGTTGGACACTTAACTGACTGAGCCACCCAGGCTCCCCTGTCCTTGTGCATCTTAATTATTGTGTTCCTTAGTCTAAATTCCAAAAAGTAGAAGTGCTCATTTTTAAGATTTCCAAGAGTGTGGTAAATAACTTCCAGAAAGTCTAGTTACTTTATGCTTCCATCAGTCACAAATGGAAAAGTCTGTCATCTTTCCAGTGGTGGTTGCTCTCTCCTTCTGAAGGCTTCAGTTGTTAGGTGGGCATTCCAAGGGTCTAGTCCTTCCTCCCTCCAAAACAATAGCAGAACAACTTCAAACTGAAAACAGAAATGGAGGACACATGATGTTGATATGTCTCAATTTCCTGACTTGATTATAAATTTCACTTTGGAAAGAATGAAGACTGTGTGCATAAAGGAAGCATTCATTAAATGCTTGATGAAGGAGCTCTAAGTTGGTTCCATGGGCCCAGTAAGGATTCTGGGGGTTATTCTTGACCTCTCTTTATTGTTCTCCATCATTAAGTCATCAAGTCTGGTCAATGTGACCTCCTAAATACCTTTGCACTCAACCTTCTCTTCTGAATCACCTTTGCATCTGCCTCTGACTCTCTCTCAGTCATGTCCTCCTTACCTACCCCAACTGACTACCTTGCCATCCATTTCTTTGCTACTACCCCTTCATTCCATTCTCCACTCAGCTCCAGATTGATTTTTCTAAATACCTATGATGAAGTCACAATCTAGCTTCACCCCTTGTTTTTAAACCTGTGCTTACAACCTAGTGACTCCCTAAGGTGCTATGTTCTCTCATGTCCATGTGCAAAATGAAGACTCCATAAGCAAGATTTATTGCAAGGAGGCTCCTTGTTCAATATTTCCCATCCCCCTTTCTTCAGAGAGCCATCTCAGAAACCACCTAGTTGAACTCCTACATTTCTTAGATGAAGAAACTGGAGAACTCATGCCTAAAACACCCCTCCTTCCCACTTCAAATAGCAAACTTATCTTCCCTGTTAAAATTCAGCTCATTATTTCTTCCAGGAAGGTTTGTGGCATTCCTTCTTTATAGCCAAATCTAGGAGCCCTTTCTATGTGTCCTCATAGTAAGCTGTGCTTACCATTTGGTGCCTTTTTTTTTTTTCCATTTATCTTTTCATCTTCCTCAGCTAGACTGTAAATTTCTTCAGGGCAGAGATTGAGCCTTGTTCATCTTTCTATTTCTATAGACTCTAACTGCACATATTTGGTTATTGCCCCATAAATGTTTATTGAATGCATAAATGAATATTTGGTTACAGATAGAGAAAACATATGACAGCGACTCTCTCCAAGGTGTAGAGATGGGAGTATCAGCTTCCCTCTTTCATATCCATGTAGTGTGGGTGTCTTACCTTCAAAGAAACACCCTGAAGAGGTTATGGCCAAGCGGTATGTTTCCATTTGGATTGGAAACAGCTGTTTCCTTCTAGGCTATTGTCTTATTTTTGTGGAAGGACCAAACCAAGTGATGCATCTCACCTGTGTATAAATATAACCGAGTTTGAAAACATTTGTGCTTCAATAGCTATGGCTTTTTAAATTTTTGTTAATATTTATTTTTGAGACAGAGGGAGACAGAGTGCAAGCGGCGGAGGGGCAGGGAGAGAGAGGGAGACACAGAATCTGAAACAGGCTCTAGTCTCTGAGCTGTCAGTACAGAGCTCGATGCGGGGCTCGAACCCACAAACCGTGAGATCATGACCTGAGCCGAAGTTGGACGCTTAACCGACTGAACCACCCAGGCGCCCCTATTTTTTTAATTTTTTTTTTGCTATGGTTTTTTAAAGCTACTATTTATTAAGAGCTTAAGATGCCCTGGTGCTATTTAATGCATCACATGCATTTTTTCATCTATTTCTTACAGAAATCCTAAGTATTTAGTGCGAATTAGATTTACAAATTTACAAATGAAAGACTTGAGAGGTGGGAAAGGTTAGAAAATGGGCCAAAGCTCTGTGGCTAGTAATTGGTTCAAAACTGATGTTTCAGCTTCTAGGGCTCACACGCTTAATTACAACGTGACACCTTTTCCAAGCATGGTCCTCTTACCCACCCTGTGAAATTGGTGGGGCTTGTGCCCCAGTGCCCACCTTACTGATGAGGACACTAAACCTGAGTGGGAACAGAACTTATCCAACAATGCCTGGTTAGTACCATAGGCAGGTGGGACAGGATTACTGGTCTCCTGACTCGTTGCGATCTACTAGAACTCTTGTCTGTTTAGTGGACACAATTTTTTTTAAAGAAGATGATTACAGTGTAATGGGTTTATTTAGTGACACATGAAGTTTATGAATAGCCCCAGCTGCTGTGGTCCTGCAAACCCCCAGGCTGGCTGGGCAGGTCCTTTGCTCAGGCATTCTAAGGAAACAGCTCCCTCTTTAGGCCAAATGGAAAAACAGCAGGGACTCTGGGCACACAGCCCCCAAACTGCACCTACCTGCCAGTGTGGCAGAACTCTGCCAGGTACCTTTTAGATGTCTTCAAACATTTGATATAGGGTGTGTTGTTGTTATTGTTGTTGTGTGTCCATTAAGAGGTCATATATTATCCAGGCCTGGGCAATCGAAAAATGGTTTGGTGGCTAGCCTTAAATCACACATTAATTTCTGTGACTTTGAAATGCCTGCCTGTGAGGGAATCTGCCTCTTTTTCTACATCTCCAACATGATGAAAAATAAGGGGGAGGAGAAAGAGCCAGAGATGTTAGTAGAGGGAGGTGGTCAACATCTTGCTAAGGGAAGGGTCAACATCTTGTAGCACCCTTAGCTACATCCCAAGGGCGGGGTGGCCTTGTGCTGATTGGATGGAGAAAAAAGAGAAGTGGCTGGGCTCCATCCAGGTCGTCCGTCTGTGGTACAAACCTTCTGCTGTATCCAAGGAGTAGGAGTAGAAGTGGAGGGGAAAGAGGAGGGAGGAAAACACAGGGGCGACTTGAGCATATAGGAAGATCCAAGACAAAAAACACAGGTTGAGATATCTCTTCTACTCTTACAACTAATTAATATTATTGACTGGGTGCTCATAAAATCTTTGATTTGGAGGGATTCTAGGATCACTAAATCCAGACTCACCTCCTAAATTCTCATCTACTCATTGGAGACAGGTGACCCCCAAAGAATCCATATTCCTTTTCTTCTAGGGACAATTTTAGGATGTGTAAATTGGGGACCCATTTCCTTTCTGTGTGGAGAACTTGAAGTCATATGGTTACAGCCAAAAAGCAGAGCCTTGCTGTCAAAGAGCTCTCAGCAACACAGCTTGAAGCCCTTTATTGCACCATAGAATGAGTTTCACTTTCAAATATTGGATAAGCAACAGATACCAGCTTCTCTCTAAGGCCACCTGGATGGCCCCAGGGTGTCCACATGCCCTCCCAGTGATGCAAACACTCAGTGGAATGTGCCCTTTTTCCCACTAGCATAGGGATTCCCAAGGTTGAGAGTGAACGTTTAGCCTCCACTGTGAAGCACTGGACAAATCCTGCTCCTGTTGGGCATGTGTTTCCTGCTCTGAAATGAGAAGTTTGAGGGGCACCTGAGTGGCTCAGTTGGTTAAGTGGCCTACTTCAGCTCAGGTCATGATCTCATGGTCCTTGGGTTGGAGCCCCACGTTGGGCTCTGTGCTGACAGCTCAGAGCCTGGAGCCTGCTTTGGATTCTGTGTCTCCCTCTCTCTCTGTCCCTACCCCACTTGTTCTCTCTCTCTCTCTCTCTCTCTCAAAGATAAATAAACATAAAATTTTTTTTGAAAGGAGAAGTTTGACAAGGGTAGAAGCTACCGGCTATGCTCTCCAGAATTAGGGGATCCTGGGTGCAAGCTGTTCAGTCTGTCCCACGGACCAGAGAGGCTCGCCTTGCATGTGTGTGTCACACTGGGTATCCAGCAAATACTTTGAACAAGGAGTCCACAGCTAAAAACATGTTTGAAAACTACTGGACTGCATGATCCCTGCTGTAGTTCACTCATTTATTCATTCATTTAACAAACATTTATTGAGCACTTGTTGTGTGCCAGGAAATGATGTGAGTGAAAAACAGATTCCTTTGTGCAGTACAAGCTATAATTTAAAATCAGGGCTATTTGGCTTTCTACCATAGATGTGACCTTGGACACAGAGACCGCGTCCTCATCCTCAGATGGGCAACGAAAACATATACTTCTGCACACATTTAACTTCCTGTTCTCTGGTTGTCTCACTTCCTCGTAAGAACTTGAAACTTGATGGCTGAATATATGGTATCTGCCGAATCCTAAAGTGTTAAAGGAACATGATTTTCCTAACCAGGAATTAGGACAATTTAGCTGACAAAAAAGGCTTTTAAAAATGATTTGTGTATTTATAGGAAAGTTTGTCTGAAAGATACAAAAATATCATGTTTTGTGAAACCTACTTGACAGATATTTTTTATTGAAAAGCATAAAACTTCGTGGGAAGAAATACCAAATGTATCATAATAATGCAGGCAACATTTTTTTTGTGGTCTTCATTTGTCCACAAGTGGATTGACAGAGGGCTGGGCACATCCACATGCACCTCTTGCCGGACCTAATCAATCTTCACAGCAATCCTGTGAGAGCTATTTACCAATTTTTAGAGATAATGAAACTCTATAACTGTCCAAAACTATATATATGAAACTCTATAACTGTCCAAAAACTCTATAACTGCCCAAAGTTCACAAAGCCATGTAGAAGTCCATGTTTGAGGGGCACCCAGGTGGTTCAGTCAGGTAAGCATCCAGCTCTTGGTTTCAGCTCAGGGCATGATCTTGCATGTTTGTGAGTTCGAGCCCCGTGTTGGGCTCTGTGCTGACAACGTGGAGCCTGTGGGGTCCTCTGTCTCTTTCTCCCTCTCTCTCTGCCCCTCCCCTGCTCATGCTGTCTCTGTCTCTCTCAAAAATAAATAAACTTAAAAAAATAAGTCCATGTTTGAAATCCATGGCTGTCCTATCCTAAAGCCTGTCTGTATTTTTCCTATCACGTGGTGCAGCCTCCCCTCTTGCTCAATATTATTTGTCCCCAATGCTTTGCAATCACCTTTGGGCACATCTCTGAGTAATAATTAGGAAAACCAAGTAATCCTGTATAATTTCAAAGGTCACAAGTGGCTTCTCTAACTCTCTATTCAGCAGTAACGGGACAAATATGTACATTTCCTGATTTAGCACTCAGGAATTTAGGAATCTAGGCACCAGTATTTTCTGCTTTGCAGATAACTTTATCTTGTTCCAATTAACTACCAAGTTCACCTTACATTAAGGACACAAAATCCTTTAAAAATAGGATTTTATAATAAAGCAGTTAAAAGGTTTGCAAAAAGAATAAAATAATTTCCCCCCTATATTATCCTATTCAGGGATTTTTACACCCAAATAAATCAGGGATAATAATGAAGACTAGTAAGTTTTATGTCCTCAAGGTGTTCATGATTAAAACTATTCATATATAATTTCCTTGAACATAACAATAGAATTCTACATTAAGGTGACTATTATCAGTAACACTTTTCTTAGAGAATTTTTTCTTTGTGAAGCAAAAACAAGCTTCTCCAAAATTCTTATATGAGCACACATACTCACATTTGGCTTCCAATGCCAGCATTTTCTATCTGAACAGTGCCCCAACCTGCCTTTTCCCTTTCCAGTTTTGAAAATTGGATTGTAAAAAATCAATAGTAAAGATGAAGAATAGTCAAAACAATATTGAAAAAGGACAAACTTGGAGGATTCACATTTCCCAATTTTATTTTATTTTTTTAATATTTGCTTATTTTGAGAGAGAGAGAGAGAGAGGGAGAGCAGGAGCAGGGTATGGCAGAGAGAATCCCAAGCAGGCACTGCTCTATGAGCCTGGGGCTCAATATCAGGCTCAATATCTCATGATCATGAGATCATGACCTGAACTGAAATAAAGTCAGAAACAACTGACTGAGCCACCCCAGTGCCCCATAATTCCCGATTTTAAAACCTACTATAAAACTATAGTAATCAAAACAGTGTGGTACTGGCATAAGTATAGACACAAAGATTAATGGGATGGAATTGGGAGTCCAAAAATAAACTCTTACATTTTTGGTCAATTGATTTTTGACAAGGACGCAGAGACAATTTAATGGAGAAAGAATAGTCTTTCAACAAACTGTGCTTGGATAAGTGCATATCTACATGCAAAAGAATTAAGCTGGACCCCAACCTCACACTTATAAAAAAATTAACTCAAAATGCATTATAGACCTAGATGTAAGAGCTGAAACTGTGAAACACCTAGAAGAAAACCTAGGAGTAAAACTTTGGGAACTTGGATTTAGGCCATGGTTTCTAAAAGCACAATGGACAAAAATAAATAAATAATTGCAATTCATCACAATGAAAATTTTTGTCCTTCAAAGAACACTATCAAGAAAGTGAAAAGAAAAAACATATAATGGAATAAAATATTTGCAAATCAAGGAAACTGATAAGGAACTTACATCTAGAACATGTAAAGAAGTCTTACAACCGTATAGTAAAAAGAAAAATAACCCAATCCAGGGATGCCTGAGTGGCTCAGCACTGACAGTGCTGAGCCTGTTTGGGATTCTCTCTCTCTCTCTCTCTCTCTCTCTCTCAAAAATAAAAAAAATAAACTTAAAAAAAAAAGAAAAATATCCTAATCCAAAAGTGAGCACAGGATTTGAATAGACATTTTATCCAAAGAAGATAAACAAATGAGTGAAAAGCACATGAAAGTAAGTTTGACATTATTCATAGAATATGCAAATCAAAACCACAATAAGATACTAGTTCACATTCACTAGGATGGCTGAAATAAAAAATACAGATACTTAAGTGTTGGTAAGGCTGTGGAATGTCCAGAATCCTCATGCATTGCTGGTTAGATTGTAAAATGGTGAAACCACTTTGGAAAACAGTTTGCCAGTTCCTCAAAATGTAAAAGTAGTTATCATGTGACCCAGCAACTCCACTCTTAGACATACACCCAATGGAATTGAAAACATATGTCCACACAAAAGCCCGTATAGGAATGTTCAGAGCAGCATAATTCATAATAGTCAAAAAGTAGAAACAATCCAAGTGTCCATCAACTGAGGAATGGATAAACAAAACCTGTTCTATCCATATGAAAGAATATTATTCAGCAATAAAGAGAATAAAATAATGATTACATGAATAAAATAATGATTATAAAATAATGTTACAACTGAAACGTGTTACAGGTACAACAGAAATGAACCTTAAAAACACTGTACTGAGAAGCCAATTATAAAAGGCCATATATGGGGGCACCTGAGTGGCTCAGTTGGTTAAGCATGCAACTTCTGATTTCAGCTCAGGTCATGATCTCATGGTTGGTAAGTTGGAGCCCCATGTTGGGCTCTGTGCAGACAGTGCAGAGCCTGCTTAGGATTCTCTCTCTCTCTCTTTGCCCCTCTCCAGCTTGCGTACATGAGCTCTTTCTCTCTCTCAAAATAAATAAACTTAAAAAAATAAAAAAATAAAAGGCCTTATGTTGTGTGATCCCATTTATATGAAATGTCTGGAACAGTTAGATCATGGAAACAGAAAGTATTCAGTGGTTGCCAGGGACCAGGGCAGAGGGCAGTAGAGAATGACTACAAATGGGTATTGGGGTTTCTTCTGGGAGCTCCAAAATTAGATAGTAGTGATGATTATATAATTTTGTGAATATACTAAAAACCATTGAATTACACTCTCAAAAATGATGAATTTCATGGTATGTTAATTATATCCCAAAAAAGGTCTTTTTAAAAAATCAATAGTAATATTGTATAACAAGAATCCATAAGGCAGAGATGCCACTGCCCACCCATATCTGATTTCTCTTTTTCCTCCTGGCCATACAACTAAATTATTTTTTCCAGAGTCCTTTGCAGCTAGATGTGGCCACACTACTGGGTTCCATCCAGTGGAATGTGAACCGGATTGATATGCACCACTTCCAGGCCTGGCTAATAAAAAGTTAAATCTTCCCAATAAAAACTTTACAATTTCCCCAAGGAAATGGAAGATGATAGAACCTCAACAGGGTTGAAACCTGCATCCCTGAATGACTGGATGGAAGTCAAAGTTTGGTGACCCTCACTGAACTATGACCATGGGTGAGAAATACACTTTCATTGTCTTTAGCCACTGAGATCTGGAGGTTGTTCGTTACAACACTTAGCTTGCCCTAACCAATAAAACAAATATGAAAATTATGACTCATGATCTATGAAATTTCCTAAGAACCACTTATTTTTTTGAGAGAGAGAGAGAGAGAGAAAGAGAGAGAGCAAGTGAGAGGGAGAGAGAGAGCAGGGGAGGGGTAGAGGGAGAAAGAAAAAATCTTTAAGCAGGCTTGGAGCCATGCCCAGTGCAGAGGCTGACGTGGGGCTTGATTCCATGACCCTGGGATCATGACCTGAGCCAAAATCAAGAGTCGGAAGCTTAAACAACTGAGCCACCCATGTGCTTCAAAAAAAAAGAAAAACACTTATTTTTAACTGGTAAAGTTGACTTTATTTCATCAAAGATGAAATACTATTGGTATCCTTCAAGGACAGACATTAATCTCAGAAATCATATATTCAAACATAATCAAATTTGTCTACAAAGCCATTGGATAAAAATTACGGAATGATTTCAGTGTCTCTAGTGGTAGTGTATAAATATGAAAACATTTCAGTATTTTATAATATCAACTTCCACATCAACTAGAAGACTTCAGATGTGTCATTCATATAATTCTTTCAAGCTTGTGCCATTGGCATGTATCCTCACCAATGTTATGCTATAGTTATTTGATGATTTATAAAAAAAGTTTTAGAACCTAAGTGTTTTGTACCTCCAAAGTTAGTATTAATAATGTTATATGACCATATCAATAATCTTATCAACAAGTGTTGTATAGCTCATAAGAGAAAACAACAACAACAACAACCATATAACCATTAGTTGTTTGTCTAACTTGGCAGGATGTCAAGGTCAAAAGCTTTCATGATAATTCCAGTGTTAATTTAAAAAGAAAAAACCAGCTTTATTGAGTTATAATTGTATTCCATTTATATGAAATATCCATAAAATTCATCCATTTTAAGTGTACATTAAATGACTTTTTGGTAAATTTGAAGAGTTCAACCAACTCCACAACACAATCCAGTTTTACAACATGTCTGTCACCAGGAAAATGTCTTTCCTTTCTATTTGTAATGAACTTCCTCCATTCTTCCCCAGCCCCTGGCAATCACTAATCTACTTTCTGTACCTGTGAGATTGTGTTTTCTGAACATTTCATATTCATGGATTTGTACAATATATAACTTTTTGTACCTGGTTTCTTTTAGTTAGCATAATGTTTGGGGGGTTCATCAATGTTGTAATAATTAGTTCTGCTTTTTTATTACTGGCTAGTATTCCATTGTGTGATACACCAGAATTCATTTATCCACTTACCAGTTAAATAACATTTGAGTTTTTCCTGGTTTTGGTTATTACGAACAATGCCACTATAAACATTTGTGTACAGGTTTTGTGTGAACATAAGTTTTCATTTCTTTTGGGTAAATGTATAAGAGTAAGGTTGTTGGGTTGAATGGTAAGGATCTGTTTAACTTTATAATAAAACTGCTGAACTGTTTTCCAAATAGGCTGTACCAGAAATGTATGACAGTTCCAATTGTTCTGCATACTTACCAGGGATTTTCTTTAACCTATTTTAATGCGTGTGTAGTTGTATCTCATTGTAGTTTTAACTTTCACTTCCTAAATGCCTAAATATGTTGAGTATCTTCTCATTTATTGCTTGCTGTACATATATTTTCTTTGGTGAAATGGCTACTCAAATCTTTTGTCTATTTACGATTTAGGTTGTTTGCCTTCTTATTGAATTGTAAAAGTTCTTTATATATTCTGGATATAAGTCCCTTATCAGTTATGTGATTTGCAAATGTTTTCTCCCCTCTGTGGATTGTCTTTTCCATTTTCTTTAAAATAATATTTTTTGTTAATTTTTTTTTTATTTCTGAGAGAAAGAGACAGAGGGTGAATTGGGGAGGTCCAGAGAGAGAGGGAGACACAGATTCTGAGGCAGGCTCTAGGCTGCAAGCTGTCAGCACAGAGCCTGTTGTGGGACTTGAACTAGCAAACTGCAAGATCATGACCTGAGCTGAAGTTGGACATTTAACTGACTGAGCCACCCAGGTGCCCCTCCATTTTCTCAATAGTGTCTTTTGAAGCACAAATATTTTCAATTTGATGAAGTCCAACTTACCATTTTTTTCTTTTATGAATCATGCTTTTGGTGTCATATTTAAAAACTTGTTGTCTAACAAGATCACAAATATTTTTCTCCTCTTATTTCTTCTAAAATTTTTGTCATTTTGCTTTTACATTTAGGTATATAATCCATTTTGAACAAATTTTTATATGGTGTGAAATTAGGGTTCAAATTCATTTTTGTGCATGTTATTCAGTTGTCCTGGCACCATTTGTTGAAAACATAGTTCTTTCCCCCATTTAATTGCCTTGACCTTTTTGTTGAAAATCAATTGACTAAAAATGTAAAGACTGGTTTCTCAATTATCAATTCTGATCCATTGATTTATATGTCCATCCATATGCCAGTACTCTAGTGTTAACTTTTTTTAATGTTTATTTATTTTTGAGAGAGAGTGAGAGAGACAGAACGTGAGAAGGGGAGGGGCAGAGAGAGAGGGAGACACAGAATCTGAAGCAGGCTTCAGGCTCTGAGCTGTCAGCACAGAGCCGGACGCAGGACTCGAACTCATTAACTGTGAGATCATCACCTGAGCTGAAGTTGGACACTTAACCAACTGAGACACCCAGGCACCCTTCTAGTGTTAAATTTTAAGATACAACACTATGATAGAGGAAAATTTTCATCCTATCAGTAAGCTAAATCTATCATACTTGTGAGGCACAATGTCTTTCCCCATACCTTGAGCTTCTGGAACAATGGCTGTTTTTTAGTTATTGATATTGATACAAAATTAGGTTTGAGCAAGGTGGAAATTGGAGGTGCATTCTAAATATTTGGAGCTTATAATCTTAATAATATGTGAGTTGCAATAAATTGCATTTTAAAGCCATATTTGCCATAAATTTCTTCAATATAATACTGAAAGCTATAGGGCTTACAGTCAGCTTGTGCTTATCTAATATAATATAAGAAGTATTATCAAACTTTCCATTTTGAGTAACATTTACATCACTATCACTGTGTATCACTGTGCCATTAATTATAAAATGCACCATTTTTAACATACGCCAGGAAAGAACAAATGCTTTCAATTAAAATATCCAATGCCGTCAACTGAAAACGATGGACTCTAGTTTCAGAGATGTAAAATTCTAAGTAAACGTGAATCTTTAAATTGCTGATATGTACTATAGCAGGGACAAAATGTTACTTCTGAATTGCCATACTTCTTCCAAAAGGAATACTGCTATTGTGGGATCCATTTAAAACTGTATTTTTCTCCTTTGTATACATTTTGACAGTAAAATAAAATTCTGTAATGATTTCAAAGATTTTTAGTATATTTCAAATGATTTTTGATGTAGGAGATTGCATCTAGACAGCTTTAGACACATAGTATGTCTGTGTCTCCACAAATCATTAAGATTTCTTCAGCCAGTGAGAATCCTATCGTTTGAATCCAAGTGCATGTTTATTTTAATGCCCACTAGTTTGAGTTTAGTTTGAAATTACTTACCAAAGATTTGAGCTTATGGGATAGATCAATGATTTATAGCAAACCTGAGGCAGCATGTTTGAAATCTGGTTGGGATGCAGACTCTATACCATGGGCATTAGTCACTGGCGGGACTGCTGAGAAGCCACAAGTTCAGCCTTCTGTGGAATGTACATTCCAAAGTGGAAGAATTGCCAGATGTGAAGAGATCCCTGTCATTTTCTCCAGGACGGAATTCCTACCATGATGCTGGAGATGCAGTCTGAGCAGCTGCTTGCAAAGGGTCATTCAAGGGGCACCGAAACTCTCCTCACTTCCCCCAAATCTCTCACTTGCTGGCCCACCTCAGTGCTTTGATATCACCCCTTTGAGGTGAAGCCCTACCTCTAGAGAGTTCCTGTCAATAGAGAGATGATACCAGTTAGATACCATTATCACTAGCCTGGAGGAAAATAGTATCTTAAAGGGAGAAAGTAAGGGTTTGGGGCACCAGGTCCCCCAGGTTTTTCTGCTCAAAAGGTTTTTTTTCTGCTTAGGCCCACTTAAAAAAGAGAGGGACTACTAGGTAGCAGATATAAGGAATTTCAAAGCTGTTCAGAGCTTGATGCTACTCTAGGGAACACCTCAGGATCCCCGGCTCCTCGTCTGCAATATCTTCTCATGTTGAGCTTCTCTCTGCACATCTGTTCTCCTCCACTGTCATCATAAACTAGCTGATCTTTGATATATTTTCATGTCCAAATTTTAAGTAAGCCAGACTGCTTGCCCTAGCTAGCAGTCAGTACATCAGTCTAGTTGAGTAGAATTTTTCTCACCTGGTACATCAGTCTAGTTGAGTAGAATCTTTCTCACCTGGGCCCCTAATGGACCACCTGATGAGCCACAATAAGCCAACACATGGGCTACCCTTGAGACAGATGTTGCCTTGGGACCATGAGTAACCAGTCCATGGCCACTTCTGGCCCAGAGCCACACCCCTTGTAGCTCCTCAGTTCCAGCTAGAGGCAGCTATTGAGCAGTGTGGACACTGTTTATGTCCAGAACTGGAACTTTCAGAGAGATGGGGGCAGTAGAAGACACTGACACTGGAGAGTAAGCAGTGGGAAGGGAAGGGAAAGGGCACCACAGATAAGCTTTGTCTTTGAGATCCTATGTAGAAAAGTGCTTTGCATCAAAGCGCTCTGAAGTCTACTATTGGAGAGTAAGATGGGGCACCTGAGTGGCTCAGCTGGTCAAGCATCCAACTCTTGGTTTCAGCTCAGGTCATGATCTCTCTCCTCATGAGGGATTCTCTCCCTCTCTCTCTGCTCCATTTGGCTCCCTCATGCATGTTCTCTCTCTCCCCCCACCCCCACACAATAAATAAATAAATAAACATTAAAAAAATAAGAGTTAGGTGTTTTTACTAACATGCAATTTTGCCTCTGGATAACCCACAGCAGTTTGTGTCTGACAACAGTGTTTCTCATGACAAATGAACAAGCACAGTGTCTTAGCTTGGGCTTTCCCCAAAGCAGAGCCTCGGGTAAAGGCCTTTATGCAGGTGACTTGTCATGTGATCTCAGGGAGCAGTGAGGGACAAGGAGAGTGAATGAGGAAAGAGGAGAGTCAATGCGAGGATTCTTTTGGAAGCTGGTCCCTGCTGTGGGCGACTGGTGCTCGATCCTTCCAGGGCCTTTTGAAGAACTTTGAAGAATGTGGTCTCAGAACCATCTGCATGGGGAAGAAAGGAGGAAGCATTTATCCACTGAACCCCATCCCCCATTGGTAAAAGAGCTCCATGTTTCCATGTTACCCATGTTTAAGTGTGGAGCAGCTTCCACCTGCCATCAGAGGAGCAGTGAGAAATATAACCACAGGGCTGTGTGACTGCACCAGCATGAAGCTGGCCCAAATCTTCAAGGAACAGATTTCTGCTGCAGTGCCTGGAGTAAGAAGAGATTTTGAAATACCTGCGTAAAGCTCTTTCTTGGGAAGGAAATACACTTTCATCTGGTCCAGAGTGCTTGATTTCATTTGGCATGTAAAAAATCTCACTCGTGTCAATTTCCTTCATTTCCCAAGGAGGAAAACTCAAAATTACAAACTTGCACTTCAGTGTGAGTTCCTTAGGGAACTTGGCCTCTCTCTTAGGCACTGCTACACACACACACACACACACACACACACGCACACGCACACACACACACGCACACACACACACGCACACACATCAGAGCACCCACTACCTGGGCCACCACCACTGGATTGCACAACTTCAAAAGATGTCATTCACATCCCAATGCATGGAATTCTGTAAAGCCACAGAGCTATATGCAGTGACCCTACTCAGTATTTCTCCTGGATTTTTCCACTGACCATGATCAAAGTGGAATCCACTTTCAAATAAAAATCATCACCAGGAGGTATAATATCCCATCATTAGTACTATGTCCCTTTATCCAAATGCTCTCAACCATATTAAAATGTAAATTCCCTCAATGGGAAGTGGTTTAACCTGTTATTAGTTACTTTTACTTTAGCTAAGTGAAGAATCAAGTTCCTGATGGGAGTGAGAGCAGGGAGAATGAGTGAGGATACTGAATACTGGACGAGGAGGGGTGGGGAGTGTGTGTCTAGAAGTTTGTCTTTCTAAAGACAAACTTTAGTTACTTCACAGTTTGAGCTGGGACTGGCCTTTCTCAAGCTGGTTGAATTTGGTCCACTGTAGCCAGAGCAGTATAATTCCCCAAGACTAAATTTTGCAGTTTGACACCAATCACATAACTCTATCTATGTCTTTGTGGAATCTTCAGAAACTATGTGTCATGAGAATTTCAAAGCTAAGGAAGACAGGAACACTTAACAGCACATCAAAGTTGGCTATGCGGACTCATTTTCTTTTTTTACCTTTTTAAATGTTTATTTATATTTGAGAGAGAGAGAGAGAGAGAGAGGGAGGGAGAGAGAGAGAGAGAGAGGGAGGGAGAGAGAGAGAATAGTGGGGGAGGGGCAGAGAGAGAGGGAGACACAGAATCTGAAGCAGGCTCCAGGCTCTGAGCTATCAGCACAGAGACCAACATGGGGATCGAACCCAGGACCCATGAGATCATGACCTGAGCCGAAGTTGGATGCTTAACAAACTGAGTCACCCAGGCACCCCTATATGGACTCTTAGATTCCCAAGTGTTTATAGTCTAAGATCATGTGGTCAACACAGATTCAGAGAGAGACCATTGGATACTTATGTGCTAAAAAGAGTGGTGTTGGATCAATGAGGATGTAACATCATGTTTGGAGAAACCAGAAAGATCACCTTTGAACCCAAAGCACTGAAGGTTTGGCAAACCACGGTCCAAATCTAACTTGCTGCCTGTTTTCATAAATAAAGTTTTATTGACACATAGTCACACCCATTTGTTTACAATGGTCAGTGGCTGTTTTTATGCTACTGTGGCAGAGATGAGTAGCTGTGGCAGAGACTGTATGGATTGCAAAGACTAAAATATTTGCTATCCAGTCTCTTACAGCATAAGTTTGTCAACTCCTGGATAATCTAACCTGTGTGTTATTCCTGCTTTGCTTCTTTACAAGGCAACGATTTACCACTGATTGAGAACCACAGTGAGGCACCACTCTGCATTTTCAACTGAGTTATCCCAAAACAAAAGGATAGAGCATTGAGACACACACTGCCTAAACCTCCCCGTTTAAGGACCATTTTCTTGGGGTGGGGGTGGGGTGCTGCAGCATTCATTCCACAAGGTGACAGACCCAGAGCATCAGTGGAGTGCTGGGCGTCAAGCTAGGTATTGGGAATATAAAGATGGATAAAACATGCTCGCCTCATTGTTCAGTGTCGGGGGTGCCTACAGAGGCCACACAAGGCAGTTGTTGCCCATGACCTAGTCTTCCTTTTCTATCTCTCTTCTCTTTCATCTCTCTGCCTTTCTTCTTTCCCTCTCCACCTTGACTCTCTCCTGCCTCTTCCTTTCTTTCATCCTCCCTCTTGCCTAGAACTCAGGCCTGCCAGTGCCACCCAGTGGCTGTGACGGGCATTACTCAGACTTGCTGACTGCCCTCAGGGTTGGGAATGACCATGAGGAAGTCAGTGACAGCCTATAATTAGAGCTCCAGAGACAACTAGAAGGCTCTGGTGAAACCTTGCAGTCCTCTCTTGATTGCTCAAAGCATTAATTTTTAAAGTCATTTATACCATGGTATAAAATGAAGGAACGGAAGGTAGGTTTGTTAAGGGGAAAGAGATCAAGAGTTCCCTAAATGATTTGGTTAAAGAGGTCACTGCATACCGCTCTGAGCAGAAATTGCACTCGAACGTTCCAGGGATGTTATTTAGATGGTATATGATATGGGTGTAATAATACGTGCAGTGATGGTTTTATGACTGTAAGCAGTTTATTGAGCCATCCTAATGGGGTCAAAGGAACTGCCTCTCACGAAGAGGATTTCCCTGCAGGGCTGTGGTTGTGAGTCCTTTGGATTCTTGCAGGGCCGACCTGAGCCTCTTGTTCATTCTCTGTCTCCTGCCTGGCCTCTGCCTCTGAGGAATGGGCTGCAGGTGGGGTGGGGAATTGACCGTGGTTGCCTGTAAGAAGGCTGGTTCTATATCCAAGTTTTGGCCGCTGTCTCTAGAAGGAGGGTACTGGGTGCCTGCTGTTTAGGAAAATTCTGGAGCAACAGATAAAGTCCCACTTTACCTTCTGCTCTATGATGTGGGCAGCCCATCTGGTCCTGGCCTCAGTGTAAACAGTCCTGCTCCAAGCCCAGGTGAATTTATATTAGTAAATTGCCACTTGCTGTGGGCGGCAGTAAGGCCAAGCATGGGCCACCCTCAAGCTTCCTAGTCATCCCAGGATCCACTCATGTATCCTGGCCATTGTGAAGCAATGTTTACACTGTGACTAATTTTCTCACCTGCCCAGATTATTTTTTTTTCTCTTGGAGGCATCTGGGTCTCTGAATTCTATCTCAGTAGGCACCAGACTTGTCCAGGGTCCAATGGAGGTTCCAGCCCTAGCTCTTTAAGTGTGAGAAGGAAGAAGAGGCCACCATCTCTCTCTTATCATCACTGCTAGCGATAACCTCCCTTATGGGCAGAAAAGTAACCTGAAATATAGTGGTATTTCAAAGAGTCCCCTGCCCTAAACCATCTCTTTTACTTATGTGCCTGATGGTTGAAAATTCTACCATGAAAAATTCATTTTTGGGGTAGAGCATTGACCTGTCCTCCATGACTTCTCTTAAAATACAAACACCCCAAAGGGCGTTCCCTCTAAAGTCATTAACTATCTGTGGGTATAACTTCTGAGTTGAATAGAGACGTGATGATCAGCTTGGTTCTTTGGAGACTTCTCTGAAACTATTAATTGTTTGCCTTTATTTTAACAGTTAAACTTACCGAAAGGGTTAGCAATCATGAATACAACATTTTTAATGCTTAAAATTTAGTATTAAAAAATTATAGAGGGGCGCCTGGGTGGCGCAGTCGGTTAAGCGTCCGACTTCAGCCAGGTCACGATCTCGCGGTCCGGGAGTTCGAGCCCCGCGTCAGGCTCTGGGCTGATGGCTTGGAGCCTGGAGCCTGTTTCCGATTCTGTGTCTCCCTCTCTCTCTGACCCTCCCCTGTTCATGCTCTGTCTCTCTCTGTCCCCAAAATAAATAAACGTTGAAAAAAAAAATTTAAAAAAAAAAAAAAAAAAAAAAAAAAAAAAAAAAATTATAGAAACATGAACATTGGTTGTGGCTTGTGCTTTTCAACTTGGGATCACTGCCAGAAATACTGAGGGGTTCCCAACTCGGTGGAGAGATTTCAGTACCAATCACCCACACTCAGTGTCCAGGGAGAGTGAGGAGATGAGAACAGAGGAGGAGGGAAAAGAACAAAGGAAGCTGTGCTTCTCACTGCATTTGTGGGTTTTTCCATTAACAATGGAAATGTATCCATCCTTTACACTTGTCTGCCCCATAGTGGATTAAATCTGACTGTGTACATGACAAATCATAGACACTGTTATTCATGATCCCCATTAACTATCTTACTACCATGCTTTTATTGATTCTGAAGTTCCTACTTAGACTATCTGGTTTCTTCCTTTCTAAATGCAGTTGTTTCTTCAAACTCTGCTAAAATTCTTTCTCTAGTCTACTCTAGTCACTGAGCTATTCTTCTCCTAAATTCAAAATACTATATGCAAAAGTCTCTTGGTATTAGTATCTTTATTACAATGTGACTTCAAAAATGCATGATTGCTTTATTATTAAGTTTCAAGTCATGTAATTTAGCCCATGTAGATGTATATTTGGTTTGCCCGCCTACATGGAAATTCAACAGCTTTGCAATCCCCAGTGTTAGTTACGGTGCTGGGCATATGACAGTTGCTCAAATCTCTATCAAATGAGTCAATTAAAGGCAATAGAATAAATAAATAAATAAATAAATAAATAAAGGCAATAGATAGCCCTATGCTTATATAAAAGGTACATGTACATCTCTATTCTTTGTCCCTAAAGTAGAGATCTTATTGAACAAATTGAAAACATTTGGCAGCTCAAACATGAGACCCTGGTCTCTTTAGAATCAGGGAAGTAACACAAACAAATATTTCCAAAAAGCTCACTTATGTGAAGTTCTAACTCCATCCATTCCATCATGACTATATTTTTTGCTGTCAGTAATTGAAGTGGATGATGAAGATGGTTAAGGAGAGAAGGAGCCCTCAACTGGACTGAAGGGAAAGTACCCTCTGAGTCATTCATGAGCCACAGTCTGTGATTGGGCTCATCAGGAAAGGCTTCAGTTAGGAAAATTAATATCAATTAGAAATATACTGTGCTAGAGCTAGAACAAATGATCCTAAAATTTGTATGGAACCAGAAAAGACCCAGAATAGCCAAAGAAATCTTGAGAAAGAAAACCAAAGCAGGAGGCATCCTAATCCCGGACTTCAAGATGTATTACAAAGCTGTAATCATCAAGACAGTATGGCACTAGCACAAAAACAGACACTCAGATCGATGGAACAGAATAGAGAACCCAGAAATGGACCCACAAATGTATGGCCAACTAATCTTTGACAAAGCAGGAAATAATATCCAACGGAATAAAGACAGTCTCTTCAGCAAATGGTGCTGGAAAACTGGACAGCGACATGCAGAAAAATGAACCTGGACCACTTTCTTAACATCATACACAAAAATAAACTCAAAATGGATGAAAGACCTAAATGTAAGACAGGCAGCTATCAAAATCCTTGAGAAGAAAGCAGGCAAAAACCTCTTTGACCTCAGCCACAGCAACTTCTTACTCAACACGTCTCTGGAGGCAAGGAAAACAAAAGCAAAAATGAACTATTGAGACCTCATTAAGATAAAAAGTTTCTGCACAGCAAAGGAAACAATCAGCAAAACTAAAAGGCAACTGACGGAATGGGAAAACATATTTGCAAATGACATATCAGATAAAGGGTTAAAATCATAAATCTATAAAGAACTCACCAAACTCCACACCTGAAAAACAAATAATCCAGTGAAGAAATGGACAAAAGACATGAATAGACAATTTCCAAAGAAGACATCCAGATGGGTAACAGACACATGAAAAGATGCTCAACTTCACTCATCATCAGGGAAATACAAATCAAAACCACAATGAGATACCACCTCACACCTGTCAGAATGGCTAACATTAACAACTCAGGCAACAACAGATGCTGGCAAGGATGCAGAGAAAGAAGATCCCACTTTTGCTGGTAGGAATGCAAACTGGTGCAGCCGCTCTGGAAAACAGTATGGAGGTTCCTCAAAAAATTAAAAATAGAACTACCCTATGACCCAGAAATTGCACTACTAGGTATTTATCCAAGGGATACAGGGATGCTGTTTTAAAGGGACACATGCACCCCAATACTTATAGCAGCACTATCAACAATAGCCAAAGTATGGAAAGAGCCCAAATGTCCATCAATGGATGAATGGATAAAGATGTGGTATATATACACAATGGAGTATTACTCAGCAATCAAAAAGAATGAAATCTTGCCATTCGCAACTACATGGATGGAACTAGAGGGTATTATGCTAAGTGAAATTAGTAAGAGAAAGACAAATATCATATGACTTCACTCATATGAAGAATTTAAGATACAAAACAGATGAACACAAGGGAAGGGAAGCAAAAATAATATAAAAACAGGGAGGGGGACAAAACATAAGAGACTCTTAAATATGGAGAACAAACAGAAGGTTACTGGAGGGGTTGTGGGAGGCGGGATGTGCTAAATGGGTAAGAGGCATTAAGGAATTTACTCCTGAAATCATTGTTGTACTATATGATAACTAACTTGAATGTAAGTTAAAAAAATAAATTAAATAAATTTTTAAAAAAGAGAAAGAAATATACTGTGCTAGAAAACCGATCATTAGGATTAAATTCTGGTTAAGAGTTAGGCTGAACCAAAAAAACAAAAAACAGAAACTAAAAAACAAACAAAAGAAACCCACAAAGAAAACCCCGAAACAATGTCCATATAATTCATCCTAGTATTAACCCCCGTAAAACTGAATGTATAGTTCTCATTTCCTTCCTGGGTGTGTTAACATTATGGCTGTAGTTCCATTTGAGTGAACATTTACTTACACATGGCAAACCATAACAAATTTTATTTAACAACAGAATATTATAATTTAAATATTACTTTAGAAGACGTCTATTTAAAAAGTCTTTGCTCTTGGGGCACCTGGGTGGCTCAATTGGTTGAGTGTCTAACTCTTGATTTCAGCTCAGGTCATGATCTCTCAGTTCCTGGGTTTGAGCCCCATGTGGGGCTTCCCAGCTGACAGTGTGGAGCCTGCTTGGGATTCTCTCCCCCTCTCTCTGCCCCTCCCCTATTAGCTCTCATGTACACACTCTATCTTTCTCAAAATATATAAACTTAAACCAAAGTCTTTAGTCTTATACATGTGTATCTATTTAGAAATCCTTTCTCAGTATACCCTGCTCCTCCAAACGTCTTTGAAGCCATACTAAACCTTGATGAAATTTAAAGTTATTTTAAATAGTAAGTCATTTTTTTCAATATATGAAGTTTATTGTCAAATTGGTTTCCATACAACACCCAGTGCTCATCCCAAAAGGTGACCTCCTCAATACCCATCACCCACCCTCCCCTCCCTCCCACCCCCCATCAACCCTCAGTTAGTAACAGTCATTTTAAATAAGCTTCCTTCCTGATTCTTCTTTTCTCTCAAAGTTTATTATTATTTTTTTAAAGGAGGTGTTTGCTCTATTCTGTTTTCTCTGGTTGGTTTTTGTGACATACTATGCTTCTCAAGAGGATTGAGTGTCTTCATCCTACCCACTCCCTCTCCCCTGCCTCACACAGCATTATTACTCTATTTACCTTCTGTCTCCTTTTCCTACCTGATCATGAAGGTAATATTTACTCACCTCTTCATTGCTGTGTGAGATGGCAACAACCCAAGAGCACTAAACGAGTGTAACTTTGGGGCTCATTTTCTCAGCAACTGCATCACAGAAGGATTTGTCAGCCTCAGAACATATGTCCATGGTTCTGATAATTAGTCATCAGGCTCAGAATGTGTTACATTGACTTCTTATCTAAGTTGTTGCAGTTTATCCCAGAATACTTTTGGTAAAATCTACTGAGCTTTCCGTTTGGCCATTTATTCCCATGATGCTTATGTTGGAACTCCTATTTACCTCCTTTTGCTTCTAACAGGCTTAGCTAATTTATCAGACTCCTCAGAATTTCTGTTGTACTTCTTTCCAGTGCCTCAAATTCCTCAAGTTCTTCATAAATCTGTGTTTGTTGGGTTTTTGATGTGAAGAATAGATTGATTTGGAGCAAGTAGCTATTGAGTGTTTAGTATTATTGAGAGATGCTGACTCCCCTATGCTGTCACTCAGATAGTGGACATACCCAGAGAATAGAGTAGCCTCCTCATCTAGTACCCAATCCAGCTGAAAAAAAAAGACTGATGTGGTCTCTGGGTTAGCAGAATGACAAGAGTCCAGAATGTTCCCTTCAGTCAGCAAATGAAGTTGGCTGCATTATTGGGTCCAATTGGATATCTCCCATTGGGCCAACAGTGCTGGACAGGGTAGTAATTTTAGAGCATGATCCTCGTCTCAGGAAATTGACTTCAACTGTTGAAGCAAAACAACATATATGGGAAGTTTAGAGAAAAATTAACTGCTAAATGATATAGCTCTGTCTCTATGTTCAAATATAGCATTATAGTTTTCTTTTTTATTCCTTAATCCATCCATCAAACTTACTTTGTAGGATCATGATGTGATGAAACAGAATAATGGGTAAAGGCCAAGAGAATTGAATTTTTACCATTAGTTTCACCAGGACAAGCTATAAACTCTGAGGAGAAAACTTTGTGACTTATAAATTATTAGACAATAATTTCTTAAATACAGTGCCAAAAACACAACCCCTAAAGAAAATTGATAAGTATAACTCAGTCAAAATCAATAGCTTCTGCTCTACAAAGATACTGTCCAAAGAATTAAAACACAAGCTTCAAACTGGAAGAAATATTTGTAAAGTACTTATCTAATAAAGGACTTATATCCAGAATATGTAAAGAACTCTTAAAACTCAATAAGAAAATAACCCAATTTTTAAAAACAGGCAAACCATTTAACAGATCATTTTCAGTCATCTCTTCTTTCTTTACCAAACAAGGTATACATATGGTGAATAAGCACCCGAAAAGATGTTCAGTATCTTTCATCATTAGGGAAATGGAGATTAAAACCACAGTGAGATACTACTACACACCTACTGGAATGGGTAAAGTCTAAAAAGTTTTGACAATATCAGGGCTGACAAGGATGCAGAGCACCTGGAACTTTCATACATTGCTGGTGGGAATGAAAAATGGTATGGCCAATTTGGAAAACAGTTTGGTAGTCTTTTATAAAGATAAGCACATGCTTACCGTTTGGCCTAACACTCCCTTCCTAGGTATTTACACAAAAGAATGAAAAGTTACATTCACATCAAACCCTGTATACAATTGTTTGTGTGGCTTTGTTCATAATCACCAAAAATTGGAAACAATCATATGTCCTTCAATGGGTGAATGGATTAACAAACTCTTGGTGGGGCTGGGGGCGGGATGTCCACACAATGGAGTACTACTCAGTAATAAAGAGAACTAACTACTCTTACTTGCTATAACATAGATGAATCTCCAATGCACTAACTATGCTAAGTAAAAGAAGTCAGACGCAAAAGGGTACATACTGTCTGATTCCACTTATATGAGGCTAGAGTGAAAGAAAAGAAAGGAAAGGAAAGGAAAGGAAAGGAAAGGAAAGGAAGGAAATTAGTTCAGGAGGAAAGGCAGAACTATAGGACCGAAAAGAGATCAGCAATTAACAGGGGCTGGGAGTAGGAAGAGGTTGACTACAGAGGAGCATCAGAGAATCTTTTGGGGACAGGTCTGTTCAACATCTTGATTGTGGTGACTCATATGACTATATGTTTGTCAAAGCTCATAGAACTGTAATAGCAACAAGTATGAATATCAACATGTATAAATTACACCTTAATTTTTTAAAAGAAAAAAATGCAGACAGGGGGTTATGCAAGATGGCGGCTTAGGAGGACGCTGGGCTCACCGCACGTCCTGCTGATCACTTAGATTCCATCTACACCTGCCTAAATAACCCAGAAAACCGCCAGAGGATTAGCAGAACGGAGTCGCCGGAGCCAAACGCAGACGAGAGGCCCACGGAAGAGGGTAGGAAGGGCGGCGAGGCGGTGCGCGCTCGACGGACTGGCGGGAGGGAGCCGGGGCAGAGGGGCGGCTCGCCGGCCAAGCAGAGCCCCCGAGTTTGGCTTGCAAAAGCGGAGGGTCCTGACGGACAGTGTTCCCACAACAAGCGCGACTTAGCGTCTGGGAGGTCATAAGTTAACAGTTCTGCTCGGAAAGCGGGAAGGCTGGAGGACAAAGGGAGGGAGAGCTGCTGAGCCCCCTGACAACAGAGCTCAGTTTGGTGGGGAACAAAGGCGCTCGCCAGCGCCATCTCCCCCGCCCATCCCCCAGCCAAAATCCCAAAGAGAACCAGTTCCTGCCAGGGAACATGCTCGTTCCGCGCAAACACCCAATTCTGCGCTTCTGCGGAGCCAAACCTCCGGCAGCGGATCTGACTCCCTCCCGCTGCCACAGGGCCCCTCCTGAAGTGGATCACCTAAGGAGAAGCGATATAAGCCTGCCCCTCCTGCTCCCGTGCACCTTGCCTACCCACCCCAGCTAATACGCCAGATCCCCAGCATCACAAGCCTGGCAGGGTGCAAGTAGCCCAGACGGGCCACCCCACCACACAGTGAATCCCGCCCCTAGGAGAGGGGAAGAGAAGGCACACACCAGTCTGACTGTGGCCCCAGCGGTGGGCTGGGGGCAGACATCAGGTCTGACTGTGGCCCAGCCCACCAACTCCAGTTATACACCACAGAACAGGGGAAGTGCCCTGCAGGTCCTCACCACGCCAGGGACTATCCAAAATGACCAAGCGGAAGAACTCTCCTCAGAAGAATCTCCAGGAAATAACAACAGCTAATGGGCTGATCAAAAAGGATTTAAATAATATAACAGAAAGTGAATTTAGAATAATAGTCATAAAATTAATCGCTGGGCTTGAAAACAGTATACAGGACAGCAGAGAATCTCTTGCTACAGAGATCAAGGGACTAAGGAACAGTCACGAGGAGCTGAAAAACGCTTTAAACGAAATGCATAACAAAATGGAAACCACCACAGCTCGACTTGAAGAGGCAGAGGAGAGAATAGGTGAACTAGAAGATAAAGTTATGGAAAAAGAGGAAGCTGAGAAAAAGAGAGATAAAAAAATCCAGGAGTATGAGGGGAAAATTAGAGAACTAAGTGATACACTAAAAAGAAATAATATACGCATAATTGGTATCCCAGAGGAGGAAGAGAGAGGGAAAGGTGCTGAAGGGGTACTTGAAGAAATAATAGCTGAGAACGTCCCTGAACTGGGGAAGGAAAAAGGCATTGAAATCCAAGAGGCACAGAGAACTCCCTTCAGACGTAACTTGAATCGATCTTCTGCACGACATATCATAGTGAAACTGGCAAAATACAAGGATAAAGAGAAAATTCTGAAAGCAGCAAGGGGTAAACGTGCCCTCACATATAAAGGGAGACCTATAAGACTCGTGACTGATCTCTCTTCTGAAACTTGGCAGGCCAGAAAGAATTGGCACGAGATTTTCAGGGTGCTAGACAGAAAAAATATGCAGCCGAGAATCCTTTATCCAGCAAGTCTGTCATTTAGAATAGAAGGAGAGATAAAGGTCTTCCCAAACAAACAAAAACTGAAGGAATTTGTCACCACTAAACCAGCCCTACAAGAGATCCTAAGGGGGAACCTGTGAGACAAAGTCCCAGAGACATCACTACAAGCATAAAACATACAGACATCACAATGACTCTAAACCCGTATCTTTCTATAATAACACTGAATGTAAATGGATTAAATGCACCAACCAAAAGACATAGGGTATCAGAATGGATAAAAAAACAAGACCCATCTATTTGCTGTCTACAAGAGACTCATTTTAGCCCGGAGGACACCTTTAGATTGAGAGTGAGGGGATGGAGAACTATTTATCATGCGACTGGAAGCCAAAAGAAAGCTGGAGTAGCCATACTTATATCAGACAAACTAGACTTTAAATTAAAGGCTGTAACAAGAGATGAAGAAGGACATTATATAATAGTTACAGGGTCTATCCATCAGGAAGAGCTAACAACTATAAATGTCTATGCGCCGAATACCGGAGCCCCCAAATATATAAAACAATTACTCATAAACATAAGCAGCCTTATTGATAAGAATGTGGTAATTGCAGGGGACTTTAACACCCCACTTACAGAAATGGATAGATCATCTAGACACACGGTCAATAAAGAAACAAGGGCCCTGAATGAGACATTGGATCAGATGGACTTGACAGATATATTTAGAACTCTGTATCCCAAAGCAACAGAATATACTTTCTTCTCGAGTGCACATGGAACATTCTCCAACATAGATCATATACTGGGTCACAAAACAGCCCTTCATAAGTTTACAAGAATTGAAATTATACCATGCTTACTTTCAGACCACAATGCTATGAAGCTTGAAATCAACCACAGAAAAAAGTCTGGAAAACCTCCAAAAGCATGGAGGTTAAAGAACACCCTACTAACGAATGAGTGGGTCAACCAGGCAATTAGAGAAGAAATTAAAAAATATATGGAAACAAACAAAAATGAAAATACAACAATCCAAACGCTTTGGGACGCAGCAAAGGCAGTCCTGAGAGGAAAATACATTGCAATCCAGGCCTATCTCAAGAAACAAGAAAAATCCCAAATACAAAATCTAACAGCACACCTAAAGGAACTAGAAGCAGAACAGCAAAGGCAGCCTAAACCCAGCAGAAGAAGAGAAATAATAAAGATCAGAGCAGAAATAAACAATATAGAATCTAAAAAAACTGTAGAGCAGATCAACGAAACCAAGAGTTGGTTTTTTGAAAAAATAAACAAAATTGACAAACCTCTAGCCAGGCTTCTCAAAATGAAAAGGGAGATGACCCAAATAGATAAAATCATGAATGAAAATGGAATTATTACAACCAATCCCTCAGAGATACAAACAATTTTCAGGGAATACTATGAAAAATTATATGCCAACAAATTGGACAACCTGGAAGAAATGGACAAATTCCTGAACACCCACACTCTTCCAAAACTCAATCAGGAGGAAATAGAAAGCTTGAACAGACCCATAACCAGCGAAGAAATTGAATCGATTATCAAAAATCTCCCAACAAATAAGAGTCCAGGACCAGATGGCTTCCCAGGGGAGTTCTACCAGACGTTTAAAGCAGAGATAATACCTATCCTTCTCAAGCTATTCCAAGAAATAGAAAGGGAAGGAAAACTTCCAGACTCATTCTATGAAGCCAGTATTACTTTGATTCCTAAACCAGACAGAGACCCAGTAAAAAAAGAGAACTACAGGCCAATATCCCTGATGAATATGGATGCAAAAATTCTCAATAAGATACTAGCAAATCGAATTCAACGGCATATAAAAAGAATTATTCACCATGATCAAGTGGGATTCATTCCTGGGATGCAGGGCTGGTTCAACATTCGCAAATCAATCAACGTGATACATCACATTAACAAAAAAAAAGAGAAGAACCATATGATCCTGTCAATCAATGCAGAAAAGGCCTTCGACAAAATCCAGCACCCTTTCTTAATAAAAACCCTTGAGAAAGTCGGGATAGAAGGAACATACTTAGAAATCATAAAAGCCATTTATGAAAAGCCCACAGCTAACATCATCCTCAACGGGGAAAAACTGAGAGCTTTTTCCCTGAGATCAGGAACACGACAAGGATGCCCACTCTCACCGCTGCTGTTTAACATAGTGCTGGAAGTTCTAGCATCAGCAATCAGACAACAAAAGGAAATCAAAGGCATCAAAATTGGCAAAGATGAAGTCAAGCTTTCGCTTTTTGCAGATGACATGATATTATACATGGAAAATCCGATAGACTCCACCAAAAGTCTGCTAGAACTGATACAGGAATTCATCAAAGTTGCAGGATACAAAATCAGTGTACAGAAATCAGTTGCATTCTTATACACTAACAATGAAGCAACAGAAAGACAAATAAAGAAACTGATCCCATTCACAATTGCACCAAGAAGCATAAAATACCTAGGAATAAATCTAACCAAAGATGTAAAGGATCTGTATGCTGAAAACTATAGAAAGCTTATGAAGGAAATTGAAGAAGATTTAAAGAAATGGAAAGATATTCCCTGCTCATGGATTGGAAGAATAAATATTGTCAAAATGTCAATACTACCCAAAGCTATCTACACATTCAATGCAATCCCAATAAAAATTGCACCAGCATTCTTCTCGAAACTAGAACAAGCAATCCTAAAATTCATATGGAACCACAAAAGGCCCCGAATAGCCAAAGGAATTTTGAAGAAGAAGACCAAAGCAGGAGGCATCCCAATCCCAGACTTTAGCCTCTACTACAAAGCTGTCATCATCAAGACAGCATGGTATTGGCACAAAAACAGACACACAGACCAATGGAGTAGAATAGAAACCCCAGAACTAGACCCACAAACGTACGGCCAACTAATCTTTGACAAAGCAGGAAAGAACATCCAAAGGAAAAAAGACAGCCTCTTTAACAAATGGTGCTGGGAGAACTGGACAGCAACATGCAGAAGGTTGAAACTAGACCACTTTCTCACACCATTCACAAAAATAAACTCAAAATGGATAAAGGACCTAAATGTGAGACAGCAAACCATCAAAACCTTAGAGGAGAAAGCAGGAAAAGACCTCTCTGACCTCAGCCGTAGCAATCGCTTACTCGACACATCCCCAAAGGCAAGGGAATTAAAAGCAAAAGTGAATTACTGGGACCTTATGAAGATAAAAAGCTTCTGCACAGCAAAGGAAACAACCAACAAAACTAAAAGGCAACCAACGGAATGGGAAAAGATATTCGCAAATGACATATCAGACAAAGGGCTAGTAACCAAAATCTATAAAGAGCTCACCAAACTCCACACCCGAAAAACAAATAACCCAGTGAAGAAATGGGCAGAAAACATGAATAGACACTTCTCTAAAGAAGACATCCGGATGGCCAACAGGCACATGAAAAGATGTTCAGCGTCGCTCCTTATCAGGGAAATACAAATCAAAACCACACTCAGGTATCACCTCATGCCAGTCAGAGTGGCCAAAATGAACAAATAAGGAGACTATAGATGCTGGAGAGGATGTGGAGAAATGGGAACCCTCTTGCACTGTTGGTGGGAATGCAAACTGGTGCAGCCGCTCTGGAAAACAGTGTGGAGGTTCCTCAGAAAATTAAAAATAGACCTACCCTATGACCCAGCAATAGCACTGCTAGGAATTTATCCAAGGGATACAGGAGTACTGATGCATAGGGCCACTTGTACCCCAATGTTCATAGCAGCACTCTCAACAATAGCCAAATTATGGAAAGAGCCTAAATGTCCATCAACTGATGAATGGATAAAGAAATTGTGGTTTATATACACAATGGAATATTACGTGGCAATGAGAAAAAATGAAATATGGCCTTTTGTAGCAACGTGGATGGAACTGGAGAGTGTGATGCTAAGTGAAATAAGCCATACAGAGAAAGACAGATACCATATGGTTTCACTCTTATGTGGATCCTGAGAAACTTAACAGGAACCCATGGGGGAGGAGAAGGAAAAAAAAAAAAAAAGAGGTTAGAATGGGAGAGAGCCAAAGCATAAGAGACTGTTAAAAACTGAGAACAAACTGAGGGTTGATGGGGGGTGGGAGGGAGGAGAGGGTGGGTGATGGGTATTGAGGAGGGCACCTTTTGGGATGAGCACTGGGTGTTGTATGGAAACCAATTTGTCAATAAATTTCATAAAAAAAAACCTGAAAAAGTAAATAAAAAATAAATAAAAAACAAAAAAACATAAAAAATAAAAGAAAAAAATGCAGTGTCTGCCTCAGTTGTACATTCTTTTTTTTTCTTTTTTAAATATAATTTATTGTCACATTGGTTTCCATGTGACAACACCCAGTGCTCATCCCAACAAGTGCCCTCCTCAATGCCCATCACCAACTTTACCCTCTCCCCCACCTCCCATCAACACTCAGTTTGTTCTCAGTATTTAAGAGTCTTATGGTTTGCCTCCTCCCTTTCTGTAACTTTTTTTTCCCCCTTCCATTACCCCATGGTCTTCTGTTAAGTTTCTCAAGATCCACATTTGAGTGAAAACATATGGTATTTGTCTTTCTCTGACTGACTTATTTCACTTAGCATAATACACTCCAGTCCCATCCACGATGCTGCAAATGGCCAGATTTCATTCTTTCTCATTGCCAAGTAGTATTCCATTGTATATATAAACCACATCTTCTTTATCCATTCCTCAGTTGATGAACATTTAGGCTATTTCCATTGTTGAAAATGTTGCTATAAACATTGTTGAAACATTGTTGGCTATTGTTGAAAATGCTGCTATAAACATTGGGGTACATGTGCCCCTATGCATCAGCACTCCTGTATCCCTTGGGTAAATTCCTAGCAGTGCTATTGCTGGGTCACAGGGTAGTTCTATTTTCAATTTTTTTTTAATTTTTTTTTCAACGTTTATTTATTTTTGGGACAGAGAGAGACAGAGCATGAACGGGGGAGGGGCAAAGAGAGAGGGAGACACAGAATCGGAAACAGGCTCCAGGCTCCGAGCCATCAGCCCAGAGGCTGACGCGGGGCTCGAACTCACGGACCGCGAGATCGTGACCTGGCTGAAGTCGGACGCTTAACCGACTGCGCCACCAGGCGCCCCTTTCAATTTTTTGAGGAACCTCCACACTGTCTTCCAGAGCGGCTACACCAGTTTGCATTCCCACCAACAGTGCAAGAGGGTTCCCGTTTCTTCACATCCTCTCCAGCATTTATAGTCTCCTGATTTCTTCATTTTAGCCACTCTGACCAATGTGACGTGGTATCTCACTGTGGTTTTGATTTGTATTTACCTGATGATGAGTGATGTGGAGCATCTTTTCATGTGTTGGTTGGCCATCTGGATGTTTTCTTTGGAGAAGTGTCTATTCATGTCTTTTGCTCATTTCTTCACTGGATTATTTATTTTTCGGGTGTGGAGTTTGGTGAGTTCTTTATAGATTTTGGATACTAACCCTTTATCCGATATGTTATTTGCAAATATCTTTTCCCATTCCGTCAGTTGCCTTTTAGTTTTGTTGATTGTTTCCTTTGCAGTGAAGAAGCTTTTTATCTTGATGAGGTCCCAATAGTTCATTTTTGCTTTTAATTCCCTCACCTTTAGAGATGTGTTGAGTAAGAAATTGCTACACATGAGGTCAAAGAGATTTTTTTCCTGCTTTCTCCTCTAGGGTTTTGATGGTTTGCTGTCTCACATTCAGGTCCTTTATCCATTTTGAGTTTATTTTTTTTAATGGTGTAAGAAAGTGGTCTAGTTTCATTCTTCTGCATGTTGCTGTCCAGTTCTCCCAGCACCTTTTGTTAAAGAGACTGTCTTTTTTCCATTGGATATTCTTTCCTGCTTTGTCAGATTAGTTGGTTATACATTTGTGGGTCCAATTCTGGGTTCTCTATTCTGTTCCATTAGTCTATGTGTCTGTTTTTGAGTTGCACATTTTTTCAAATAGGAACGATGCAGCTGCTGCTGCTGCTGCTGCTGCTGATGATGATATAATCAAACTCAGGATTTGGGGGAGCTTCTGAAAATGCAAACATATCTGGTGCTTTGAAATGTATGAAGTGCTATGCAATTGCCAGATAGTATTAGATTTTTCTGTTTTGCTTTTGTATTCAGCTACCTTGCTTAAACTCTTCTATTGTTTATAAAAGTTTGCGCATTGATTATTTCAGCTTTTTGAATTATCAAATAGGCTACAAATTTGAAGGTTAATCTCTTCCTTTCAAGTCTTATGTCTTTTTTTAATTACTTCTTTTCTTATTTTCTTGTGCTGGTAAAGACTGCCAAGTTCAATGTAGAATAACAGATGTGGTAATAGATATTCTTTCTTATTCCTAAACTAAATAAGGATGTTTAAAAAATTTCAAAATTAAGTATGGTTTTTGATGGGTTTGGTAAATGCCTTCTATCGATTAAAGGTTTCTTTTCATTCTGGTTTCTCAAGAGGTTTTTTTTGGTTTTTTTTTCTACTGAATGTTTTACCTGCATCTATTGAAATTATTTTATCATTCAGTCTTTTTAATAAAGATATTTGCTATCAATTAAAATTCAGAGCTCACCTTTTATATTCTTGGGTCCCCTTCTCTAGTTAACCTGTAAACTCCTAAAGGGTACAGACTTTGCTTTTTTGTCACTGTATCTCTACAGGTCTGGCCCAGGTCTGATTTAAACAGAATATTTATCCCTAGACCTTAACTCATCTCTAGAGAGAGAGGAGAGACTCAAACCGCACTGTTGAGGACTGGAGGGTCCAGAAGCCACTTCTCTCACTAGAATTTTAAATCCTTAGTTTCATGATTAGCCTCAGCCCATTTAGCCATCTGTATCTTAAATTCTTTTTGCCCCAAAACTGAATAGATTTTTTTTTACATAGTTAATATGAGTACAAATACCTTTTCAGGCTTCCCTAGCTAGGCCCTGCTGCTATTTTGTCAAGAGTGGGTAGTAGATAGCACTAAGGAGCTTAAAGATGTATTCTTCAAAGATCAGGGTATGAGCAGAACAAAGATTACTGATAACACCTGTAGATGTGTAGCAGGAAGTTCCCATTTGTCACATGAGAGTATCAGCCAGGATAGCAGCCTGTTGCAGAGCAGGTGGCCAACCTTAGGCTTGCTGGATCTCTTTAGACTTCTGCTCTGAGAAGAAACTAGGGAGATGGTGTATTGTAATGGATGGACAGGAGCAAGAAAGTGGACTTTGGATACAAGTGGCCCTAAGTTCAAGTCTTGGCTCTGACAATTAGTGACTGAGTAACCATAGATAATCCACTTAACCTCTCTATTTTTGGTTTCCTTGTGTCTAAAACAGGTATAGAAGTAGGTGGTTTTGAGTGCCTGACATGATAGACTCTTAAAACATGTTGGCTATTATTTCAGTAGCAATTGCCCAGGCATGATGTGATGTGATAAAATAGGTTTCTCCATGAGAGGGCACTTAGAGGTTTTTTTAAATTTTGTTTTGTTTTAGATTTCTATCAATGAAGCAAAAATATGTAATTTTAAAAATGCAGTTATTAAGATGCAGAACAAAGAGAATCATGACTCATATTTCACAATTTACATAGCTTATTTATTGTTTCATGTTCTGTAATACTTCTTGCAGTTATATAATTTCTCCCCCCCCCCCCTTCAAGATGCCAGGATATGACATCAGGCAAATAGGGAGGAAGAGTTTGGGGGTGGGGAGACGATGTGTTGTAGGGACAAGGCATATGCTTTTTTGACATTAATGTCCTGGCACTTAGATTGCATGAAGCAATCCCAAATGCCAATGGATACCAGGAAACAGTTTTTCCTATCATGGCTGTTCTAGCTCTAAAATTCTATGAGATCTTTGGATAAAGTGATGAGCCATTCTCAGCCTGGACTCTTGTCAGACACTGGATTTAGGCCCTTGGTTAATTCCCAGTGGTACTGGCCTCTAAATCTCTCTAGTTCTTTAAGTCATAGCCTGGACTTCCCCACTTCTCTGGGAATAAATTTTCTTAGACACTGGTTCTCCCATATCATTCTTCCTTCCAAAGGGTACATTCCCCCCCCCCCCCCTTATCAATTCAGTAAGTAGGAGTCATTCACCAGACCCTCCTGTCTCCATCCCTTTGTCTCCTCCCCACCTCCCTGAACTTCTAGCGCCTCCTTTCCCCATGGGCTGCCTTCTCTTTCAACCAGAACCATTAGTGTGCATTTTCATCTGTGTCCTTTTAACCTACTATCTCCTTGCCTCCATGAGAGAGACTTCTCTATCTTGCTGTTCTCCATTCTTACCTTTATGGATTCATGAGATGGAGAGGATTGTAACTTTTTTGCATCTTGGGAAGATATCTGTTACTAGGTTTACTTGTGTTTGTGTTTGCTTAGAGAAAGTACTTTGATGCACTTGAGTTGGAGTAAGATTCTAAGAGAAAGCTTGAATGAAAGGAGGGAGATGACTGCTAATTTGCATGTTAAGAGGCAAAGTCTTGCTAGTGGAGTTTCTGTCCAGCTCCATGACAACTGGACATATGAGCGTGTTGTTGCTGCTGAGAGAGTGTTTGGCTGATGATGTTTAGAAGAGTTCAGACCCAAGGTGCCTGGGTGGCACAGTCCATTAAGCATTTGACTCTTGATCTTGGCTCAGGTCATGATCTTACAGTTGTGAGATTGAGCCCCATGTTTGGATCCACACTGAGTGTGGAGCCTGCTTGAGATTAAAAAAGAAGGGTTCAGACCCGACTGTTCCGGGGTTTCATTCAGAGCTTCTCACAGAGATAGTGATGGGCCATGAGACGCTGCAGGAATCTTCTCCTCCCTGACACGGTCTAGGGGGCTTGGGGCACAAAACCAAAACAAGAAAAATAAGTAAGCAAACACCAGCCCAGGTAAAATTGGGATCCAGATGTCATTTTCCAGAGAGCTCTCTGGTTCCCCTATCTGTGCTACTTTCTGCTCTGTGATTCAGCTTCCTCTCCTGTCCTCTGCATTTCCCTGATTTCAGAGGAATGACTTAGCATAAGCCATTTATACCTTTGTGGGAACCAACATTCTTTTTTTTTAAATGTTTATTTCTTTATTTTGAGAGAGCGAGAGAGAGCGAGCAGTAGAGGGCAGACAGAGAGAAAGAGAGAGAGAGAGAACCCCAAGCAGGCTCCATGCTTAGAGTGGAACCTGTCATGGAGCTTGATCTCACAACCATGAGATCATGACCTGAGCCACTTTCAAGAGTAGGTCACTTAACTGCTGAGCTACCCAGGTGCCCCAACATTCTTTTTCTTAACATCTCCAATGCATTTTGGTATTTTAAGACCTATCTCCAGCCATGAAAGAACAATCATTAATCTTTTACCCTGTGATGAAAATTGTAGACATCAGAAAGCATTTGGGGAAAATCCAGAAAGGAAAGAAATAGGAAGGGACATTTCCTGGTACTCTTGAGGTTATACTGTACCAGAAAACTAGTTTCTTTGTCTGCAATCTCCACCTTCTCTTTTCTGCTTAACTGGCCTCTCACTCAGGCTTTGGAGGAGTCTATGCATCATCTGCCTTCTTTTCCCTAATGCCCATCCACTACCTCTGCTGGTACTGCAGTAGATTGGGCCACAGGTGGATGATTGATCCAAATAGAATCAATTCAACAGGTGGGTTACGCCAGACAGATTCTTTCTCGCGGGATTTGGGATGACCACCTGAAGTGACATTTAGCCACAGGGAGCTGAGCAGAAAGACCACATGGGCCATCCCTGGAGCTGGAGCTGGTGGGGGCGGGGGTGTGTGTGAAAGACACAGACAAAACCGAAGCTATAGGGAAGCATAAACCTTGAGTCAAGAGAAGCTATGGTGGATCGCTATTATCTGCTTGTTCCATATTTGTGAACTCCCTTAGTTGCTCAAATGTATTTATAACCCCAAATCAGTACTCACAGTGCTTTTGCAGTCACTTGCAGACATGAGCAAAGTGGCAAAAACTTTGAGTCACCCAACGCCATGTTTCCAGCTGAGGCTGACCAAACTGACAGTCTACCTTCTTGTTTCAGCTCTTATGCTATAAACAAGTGCCCTTTTCAGTTTATTTAGTGCCAAGTTTTCCACATTTTTGTGATTTTGTTGGTGATTTCCTTATTTAAAATGACCCCAAGCATAGTCCTGAAGTGTTGTCTATGCTCCTGTGATGCTCCTTACAGTGAAAATACGTGTGTTAGACAAGATTCCTTCAGGCATGTGATACAGTGCTGTTGGTTGTAAGTTCAGTGTTAATGAATCAACAATATTCACTCAATAAGGTGCCTTAAAACAGAAATACACATAAAACAAGGATATGCATTGATCAGTCAGAAAAAAATATTGGGACCAGAGGCTTGCAAGAACCTAATCCCATATTTCCCCTGTAAGTAATTAGCTCAGCATTTACTAATTCAGTAATTGTGTGATTTTAGAGAACATACCTGATGTGAATAATGAGAATTGAGTATGTCTGCAGAGAAGAGAATGAAGCAAACTCAGAGGAAAGTAGATGACAGACTGTGCTGCTCCAGAGAGACAGAGAAGATGCCTTCTCCCTGGTGGCTTCCAGTTTCAAGCTCAGTTCCCTTGAGAACAAGCTGAAATTCATCTCAATGGCATCTCAATATTTTTACAAACTTTATTTAAGCTTGCTTGAATTTCCTCTCCTTACAACAACAAAGTTTTGACTGAAACATGTACTCCTTACATTACCTACC
The DNA here is from genome assembly GCF_022837055.1 of Prionailurus viverrinus. Taxonomy (NCBI): domain Eukaryota; kingdom Metazoa; phylum Chordata; class Mammalia; order Carnivora; family Felidae; genus Prionailurus; species Prionailurus viverrinus. The sequence continues at coordinate 24,799,099 of NC_062571.1, read as the reverse complement.
CTTAAGAGAGTCTCCCTTGGAAAGATGCAATGGCCTCCCCATTTGAGAACTTGCCCAAGGTCACAATGAAGTCCATGCCCAATGGCTTCCAAGGTTGCAATGGCCAGCTCCTGAGTCAGGTGCTACATCAGAAAACCAACCTCTCCCCTCATCTCAGGGCGGTCTGTGTTCTGACTAAATGTTCAACTACACTTGAAAAGAAAAGAGAGTTTAAGGACTTAACTTTTTTTAAACAAGGGCTGGTGGTGGTGGTATGGGTAGTGCCTGGGTGGCTCAGTCGGTTAAGTGTCTGACTTCAGCTCAGAGCATGATCTCACGGTCTGTGAGTTAGAGCCCCACATCGGGCTCTATGCTGACAGCTCAGAGCCTGGAGCTTGCTTCGGATTCTGTGTCTCCCTTCTCTCTGCCCCTCCCCCGCTTGCACTCTGTCTCTCAAAAATGAATAAGCATTTCAAAAAAATAAAAAAAAAAAACCTTTGGTTTCAGTGTGAGTTATCAATGACAGATATATTACAGCAACTTGCTTTGGCTTCTAATTTGAAGGATGCCAGTTTTAGGATGGTCTATTTGTTTTACTTGCTGGGAGACAAATGCATTTTTGAAAAGAAGTTCCAGTCTGAATAGCCCTTAGGAAGGGACTGTTTATTTGGCAAAGCACTGTGTGTCCCCACATAGGAAATTATATACAAACAGCAACACCAGACCATGCAGAAAAGAAAAAAAAAGTGAGATTCTCTAAGGTTGTGACCTGGTTGAGGGAACAGATTCTTCCCCACATCCTTGGTTGGATGGCCACGGAAAGTACATATACAATGTGTCCAAGCACCAAGCCTG